>NW_027518685.1:24257500-24655000 GCF_043159265.1 Tasmannia lanceolata
TAAGATAGGAGGCAACAAAGGTACCTTCTGAATATGCTCAAGTGCACCCCCAGTAACAAAAGTCTCTTTACCACTCTCATCAACTGTCGCTGCTGAAAGCTTTGCCAGTGTTACGCCTGCTGCAAATGGATGACCAGGATTGCTACAGAATAACACTCATAAGGCCTCTAAAAAAATCTAAAAAATCATGATAAGTGCACAGAAAAAGTTGTTTACCTCTCAAGATCCTCATATCGAATGTGGATATTGGTAACAGAGAGCTTTAAGTTCCCTATTATAGTGTTGATCAAAGATCCCAGCCATGATGTGTTCTATTAATAACAAATCAACCGAATTGAAAAAGCTGGTTAAAATCATGCCCAACAAAAGATCTGGGATCATGTAACAAGGCAGAGAATAAGTAAGGAAGGCCTAATTAAATTGATGGTCTATAATTTTCAGTAAGGCGGCAACAACTTTATAAATGAGGCATTTCCCTTGCAGAACAGTGTCAAATGCTAAACAAAACAATTGAAATTTGTGAATGCTTATTCTAACAGATCATAGCAAGTAACAACTTCTAAATTTCTCGAGACGAAAGAAGCCCCCTCATAATAAAGACCCATCTTAACGGTATAATCAGGTGATAATTATAATCAGTTATGTCAGTGTCACATTAAGATGCACAGAATACAAAAGGACATTTGGTCATCAGCTACAACTACACTTTTACAATATGAGTATAATATAGACACCATATAATAAAATATACTAGAATAGAATCACTGCATACTGATTTTACCTGTACACTCTAGAACTAGCAACGGATCAAGCATAGATTATATATCAAAAGGTATAACTGTGTCAGGCATGATAATGATGTTAAAAACTGTGCAAAATAGGATCTAGGGATTATATGCTATGCTGCTATTTAAAAGAGAAGCGTTGAGGTTTATATCAATTAGATGACAGTTATAGCTAGTTGTTGAAGAGTATGTAAGGGTAGTAGAGGTATTACTTGTAGTAGTGAGGGTATTATAGTCTTTGTACTCATGTTGACCTAGATGGGCCTATATATACATCATTTACATGAGGAGCTCCCTAATGGAGACTTCCCATCTTGTGTACTTCTCTTCTTCTTCCTCTCTTCTAACCCTAACTCCATTTCTAACACTAGTGTAAGGGTAGATTAGTCTTTTTACCTATTTTCCACTTATGGGTGATACTGCCGTAGTAATCATCAATTGCTATTCAATAAAATATAGTGAGTGTTGTTGGAAGCCATGTAAGAGAGCAGAATAGAGGTCATCTAACAAGTCTCTCTCCTCTGGAAGGAGTTTCACATTCGGGTCCATGGGCACAGCAGTAGGTTTCACCCCAAGAGAACCCGTCTCATCTAAAACATCCAATACATACTTCCTCTGTGAGAGGGAGAGGCCTCTGCGGGAATAGGCTACCTCAATCCCAAGAAAGTACTGTAGGCGACCTAGAACATTGGTGGAGAACTCTTTCTGCAAGAGGGCCTTCAACTTCTGTATACCAACTGAGTCATTTCCAGTGATGATAATGTCATCCACTTATACTATCAGAAGAATACATCCAGACTGATGGCTAAAGACGGAGTGATCAATGGCACATAGTTTCTTGCCAAACCGCACAGCATCACTGAATCTCCCAAACCATGTTCGAGGAGATTGTTTTAGTCCATAGAGAGATTTCCGCAAAGGACAACTGAGAAGGACATCTCCCCCTAAGCAACATACCCAGGAGGTTACTCCATGTCTCCTCAGTAAGGTCGCTATGACGAAAGGCGTTCTTCATATCAAGCTAATATAGAGGCCAACCATGGTTAACTGCCAAGGAAATCAACACGCGAACAAAGGAAATCTTGGCGGCGGGAGAGAAAGTCTCAGTGTAGTCGAAGCGTATACCCTTCGCAACTAATCGGTCCTTGAGGCGCTCAACTGTCCCATCTGGCAAGTATTTGATGGAGAAAACCCATCGACATCCCACAAGGAGAGCACCCAAAGGAAGAGAGACCAAATCCCAAGTCTGATTGGTCTTAAGGGCACCCATCTCAAGGTCCATAGCAGTGCACCATTCGGGGTGAACAAAGGCCTCGGCCACAGACTGCAGCAAAGAAACAGAAGATAAAGAAGACACAAAGCTTCGAAAGACAGGAATGAGATTATCATAGGAAACAAAGTTAGGAATAGAATGGGCAGTAGAGCGAGAACGAGTATGTGAAGCAATAGGAGAATCTGAAGCAACATCAGGAGCAGGAGGTACCTAAGTGGTAGAGGCCGGTATCTCCGGCTGAGAAGACGACACCAAAGAAGGTAGATGAGCAGCGTGTCTCGGACGCATCTGATAGGTCTTCATAGCAGTGGGAGGAGGAGTCACTAGTATCTGCAAGGGTGGAGAAGAGGACACTGCCTGCAATGGTGGAGAAGGGGGCATAACCGGGTCCAGAAAGACGGGAAGGGGAAGAGGGATCTTCGAATCGAGAGTTCGACACTACTCTCATGACAAATAGTAAAGGAGGACTCGGACTTTAAAAAAAGGTGACGTCAGCGGAAACGAATAATCTGTGTAGCCGGGGACTAAAACAGCGATAACCCAGGAATACACAGCGCTCTGCCCTAGGATCCAATTTATCGAGACTGGCACTGAGATTGTGAACAAAGCAAACACAACAAAAGACGCGGGGAGTGAGAGGAAATGGATCTCGCTGAGGATGTAAGATGGTGAAGGGGAATTTACCACCTAGAACCAAGGAGGGAAGACGGTTAGCCAAAAAGCATGAGGTAAGGATGGCATCACTCCAAGAGGCTTTATGGACCCGCACTCGAAAGAGGAGAGCGCGGGCCACATCAAGTAAATACCTCAATTTCCTCTCAGCAACACCATTTTGTTTAGAGGTGTAAGCACAAGAGGACTGATGTACTATGACATGAGTAGATAGAAAATCTTGGAACCCAGTAGAGGTAGAAAAATATTCCTTAGCATTATCGATGCGCAAACATTTCAGTGTGCAATTACATTGATTAGTGACATCAGCATGAAAAATGTGAAAAGCATGAAAAACCTCAGAGAAGTCTTTACGTAAAAATATCTTCTTTTTTTTAAATGGTCTTAAAAATATCCATGTCATACGAGAGAAGTCGTCTACAAAATGATAAAATATCTATATCCAAAAAGATACATAGTCTTCAAGGGACCCCATACATCAGAATGGACCAACTCAAAAGGACTCGAGACCCGACTAACTACTCTGGATGGAAAGGACACAAGACGGTGTTTTCCAGGTTCACAGGAATCGCACTGAAATGACTGTAATGGACCAGAAACAATGTACGTCTGCTGAAGTCGTTGAAAAGAGGGATGGCCAAGGCAACAGTGCCATTTGTAGGCATCAATGGAGCTATGCAAAATGGCGTGTGGGGGATCACAATCCAAACGATAAAACCCGTCAGCCTCACATCTCGAGTCAATCGTCTTCCCAGTCAAGAGATCTTGAAAGACACAATAAGAGAGATAAAATGAGACAGAGCAGTTAAGACTTTTGGTAAGTTTGCTAACAGAAAGTAAACTAAACGGGGATTTAAGAACACAAAGATTAGATGATAAGGCCAAGATTGGGGAAAATAATACCAACACCAGAGATGAGATTAGTGATCCCATCAGCAAGAGTAAAAGAGTGAGAAATAGAATGAAGGGGCCGAAACGAACTAAGGTGAGAAGGATTACCCGTCATGTGGTTCGAGGCCCTGGAATCAATAATCCAGGACCTGGAGCTGGTAAGTTGGGAGGCAGGCGAACTATTTGGCTGTGCAAACTGCAAAACCCACAGTGGGAGGGCGACTGCTCAAACTCAAGCGCTGAAACTCCTCATAGACAGCTCAGGAGAGGAGGAAAGTGCCGGACTGGCGATCGTGGATGCATCAGAAGGACCGGCGGCTGTAATATGAGCCAACGGTGAGGGCGGACCTCTGGATGTAGAGCACAGCACGTACCCGCATGATGGCCTTGCACCCGACAGTCGGAGCAGTACCACGGCCATCACTAAATCTCAGCCGCCACCACCGCCACAGCCTCTATAACTCCTACCACCGCCAAAAGGTCCCTCCGTCGCGGCCAGAACGATCATCGCTATCATATGCAGCAAGCGCAGAGCCATCAACAGCAACGGCATGAGATGAATCACCCAGGAGATAATGTTGGGCATGAGAATAAACTTCCGTGAGGGAGGGAATGTACCCAAAGCCAAGGATCTCCTGTCTGAGAGGTAGGAAGTCGGGGCCCAGAGTGTCAAGTGAACAATGCGGAGCTACTCTCATTGTCGGGCTAGAACAGTCAGATCAATTGTGAGAGGCATGAATACATCCAGTTGCTAACAAAGAGAAACAAACAACTGTAGTATGCAGCTAGAGGTGTATCGCCACGCTGGAGGCGCATACGATTTGAATAGGTGGCACAAATGCGACTGAGGTTGTCAACCCCAGAGTAAGGTGGGACGGCACATCATGATCCATCACAAACAACCAATAAACGTGGTGAACTATTTTTTGACCTTTCTGACATTTTTCATGATTGTTGAGGGGACTTTGAGAACCCCTCCAAATCGAATGGCAGGGTTAAAATTCATCAAAAACCCCCTCTTTTAATTAGATTTAGGGTTTGTTTTGTTTCTGAATACCCTAAATGCAGGTTGAAGATGACCGTTTTTGCTCAACTTTTTGTGCTTGATCATTATGTTGTGGTTATGCACATGTTTAGGTCGAAATATTTTCATTTTTATAAATTTTGTAGCATCTTTTACGAAACGGAACAACCAAATCGGCATAACATTAGAACATTCCAATCGATGACTGGAACGGAACCAATGACTGAGAGTAAGTATAGTAAATCAATTCATGCACTCATCAGGGGTTCCCCATTAGCAAATAGTTTCTCTTATCTTATAACATAAAGGTGCTCGAGGTAAAGTCATAATTTTTAAGCTCAGCAACAACTCAGGTGAGGGTGTGGCTGCCAGGTCCAATGCAGAGGCAGGGGCAGAGTATATGGCAATGACTCGTACTACTTGCGAGTTAATGTGGCTAAAAACTCGTATGCTTGAGATGGATTATAAGGTAGATGAGCCCATGAAGATGTACTGTGCCAATCAAGAAACTACTCAGAAAAAGCAATTTGGTATTTCATGAGGACTAAACATATTTTAGTAGATTGTCATTTGATTCGAGAAAATGTTTCAAGCAAACAGTCATGAACTCAATATGTGAAGTGCAAAGATCAATTAGTAAAGGGGTGTGCGTGGAGTGGAGAGAGAGAGAGAGAGAGAGAGAGAGAGAGTGTGTCATGCATTTAGTAATGTTATTTTGTGATAGTTCTGAAACAGCTATAATTATTTGAGCAAGAAATTAGAACCTGAATTTACCAGAACCTACCAAGGGAAATAGAAAAAAACCAAAATCATGAAATAAATGTTACATCATACTTGTAGCATAGAAACGGAAAAAAATGATTAAATGAACTCAAATCCATGCAGAGTAAACACACGAAGTCAGCAACAGCATAACTTAATGAAAGATTGACATGATGAACCAAATATTCATTTCCAAAATAAGAAGCCAAAGCAAAGAGCCATTCAAAAAAAGTAGCTGAAGCAAAGAGAAATTAAAATGAGAGAGAGAGAGAGAGACAGAAGTTCATGCAATCTGCAACCAAGTATTCGCATATGAAGCCCATTCTTATAACTTTTGTAATATAACCCAAATATGTTCAAGATCAAAGTAACTGTGAAACCGCACCATTTCAGATTTCAGTTCATGCCTACTCTCCAGCAGCTTCATTTCCATTTCCTAATATAAGAATAAGCATTCCAACAATTATTAATCTATAAAATTGGATATTAGCACGAGATTTCACCCTATTAACAGCATTCAAATGTCTTACCCGCACTCTAATCTTCTTAGCTTCTTGGACAGTATCCTCACTGCATCCTTCAACCTTGGTTGCAGGCTCGACTAATACAAATATCCGATCTAGGTACACTAAAACAGGTTCTTGACCTAGCCTGCTCCATGGAACCTGAGAAGAGAAACAGTGAGAAAACAAATCCCAAAACTCATCATAGAATAATAACAATAGACTACTTCAAAAAGTGATCTTCATAATACCATCACAATGAATCACCAAAACCTCCAAATAGATACATATTTTTAACTAAATCCAACTGGAGAAATAATCACAAACCTTGATCTTCACAGATCCCAGAAATCCTGCCTTAACTTTCACAGGCAACTTTAAGGCATTGAGTGCCTCTGGCTTCAACTGCATATTTGTCAGCTCTACATCACCTGCACTCTCATTTTAAGCAATAAAAAATAATGCAACAAAATAAATAAGGGAGATAATAGACTCGATAACTAATGGTTGGTATAGTTTGGAGACCAAAAGCACAACCTCGATTACACATGGATAAGGGAAAATACACACCTAATAACTAGGGAAGTTACAAGTTTTTATATCTCTTACTCTTTTTTTTTTTAATAGGTAAGCTGGGATTGAACCTCCGACCGCAAGGTTGAAGAACAAAGTCTTGACCATTGAGCTAGAGGCAATATGGCACACACATTGGTATGCAAAGGTTTGCCATGCCCAAAATAAAATGAATTCCCATTACAGCATTTTTTTGCTTCCTTTTGTATAGGCATGGATCACATATATGGGATATGTGACTCTGAATTCTGAACAATACTGTTAGCAAGGCATCTAGATATAAATGTTGCTGCCACGGGTGGAGAGACAAAATATAAATAAGACACAACACACAATGAAGTTAGGTTTTATATTTCATTACTCAAATGTCAGTCCATACATTGGTATGCAAAGGCTTTCCTTGCCCAAAAATAAAATGAAGTCCCATTACAACATTTGTTAGCTGTGCATCGAGTGTAAAAGCTACGGGTAGAGAGACAAAAAATAAATAAGAGACAACACACAATAAAGTTAACATTGGTCATTTGCATTTAGTACCAAGGCATGTGTAAAAATTCCAATATCCACTAAACTTTTTCTTTTTCATAGAATCATAGGTAACATGAAGTGTGAACACCTGCGCTCAATGCCACAAACTTGAGGGCATCACACCTCTGAAGCAAAGGTTCAACTTCACTATCCATCACATGTGTCCACATATACATATAAAAACATAAATACAAGGTTTTAAATTTCGATTTTGGTTTCAGTCGCCACGGAAATTAAAACGTTTAGGTTTCGGGTGGAAATTTCGGTGGAAATCCTGTAAAATCAAGGAAACACACGGAAACATATGGATATGATTAGGATTTAAATAGGTAAATCAAGGAAACACACGGAAACACGGAAACATATATACAAGGTTTTCCAGCAGCTTATTGGTTTTAGGACCCTTTTCGAGCGAAATTTCTCATCCATTCAGTGTTTTTTTTATTTGAAAGATTCATCCATTCAGTGTTCTTAGCTGAATTTTGATCCCAGATAACATCTCTTGATTAGATCATCAAAGATCTACATCAAATTTCAGCCCAATGTAGTGTAATTAGTCGTTACAATCAAATCAAATTCTTTTAGGCCACGTTTGGATACCAACAAGATTTAGATTTCGATTTATTTGATATTTTGAACAGGATCAGATCCTTAGATTTCCAAATCAGCTACAACAGTGCAAAAAATTCCGATTTTCAAATCTCTTCTGCGAGACATTATTTGGAAATCAATATTTGTGGCAACTTCCTTCACCATCGCTGCTCCTCGGCGTTGCTCCGGCCGCAGCGAGACATCCCTCCCTCCCTCTCTCTCTTTCTCTCTCTCTTAAAACATGGTCATGAAGATGATTGATGTGTTTTGTAACCAAAACTCAAATCCAAATCAAAAATACAAATGCATCAGGTATCCAAACGGGCTCTAAATGGATAACTAAAATTTCAAGATCTTGAACTTTATAACTTCCCCCCCCCCACTCAATCCCCATCCTCTTCGCTTACACAAACTGTATTAGTTCTAGTAATTCTTTTTTCATCCAATTTCAAGAATGTTTTATATATCATGTAATAAAATCAACAGTAAGCATAATTCAATATTCAAAACCCTAGAAAAAACACTAGTGTGTACTTACAACCAAAATCCTAGTGCAAATAACTTATCGAACTACCACTTTTTTAGAATTACCGACAGAAATAAGATCGCAGATTGTCACATGAAGAACCGGAGTCTACCTACAACTTTGAGTTGTAGAGGGAAGTTGAGCTTGAGAACAATCTCTATTTATTCTTTCTCATTATTTGGTGTTTTTCCAACATTTTCAGCACAGTTTTGCACTTTCAACCCATTTTCTGCATTTTCCAGCACCTTATTGGTTTTAGGACCCTTTTCGAGCGAAATTTCTCATCCATTCAGTTGAAAGATTCATCCACTCAGTGTTCTTAGCTGAATTTTGATCACAGATAACATCTCCTGATTAGATCCTCAAAGATCTACATCAAATTTCAACCAAATGTAGTGTAATTTGTCGTTACAATCAAATCAAATTCTTTTAGGCCACGTTTGGATACCAACAAGATTTAGATTTCGATTTAGTTGATATTTTGAACTGGATCAGATCCTTAGATTTCCAAATCAGCTACAACAGTGCAAAAAATTCCGATTTTCAAATCTGTTCTGTGAGACATTATTTGGAAATCAATTTTTGTGGCAACTTCCTTCACCATCGCTGCTCCTCGGCGTTGCTCCGGCCGCAGCGAGACATCCCTCCCTCCCTCCCTCTCTTTCTCTCTCTCTTCAAACATGATCATGAAGATGATTGATGTGTTTTGTAACCAAAACTCAAATCCAAATCAAAAATACAAATGCATGAGGTATCCAAACGGGCCCTAAATGCATAACTAAAATTTCAAGATCTTGAACTTTATAACTTCCCTCCCCACTCAATCCCCATCCTCTTCGCTTACACAAACTGTATTAGTTCTAGTTACTCTTTTTTCATCCAATTTCAAGAATGTTTTGTATATCATGAAAGAATATCATCAGTAACCATAATTCAATATTCAAAACCCTAGAAAAAACACTAGTGTGTACTTACAACCAAAATCCTACTACAAATAACTTATCGAACTACCACTTTTTTAGAATTACCGACAGAAATAAGATCGCAGATTGTCACATGAAGAAACGGAGTCTACCTACAACTTTGAGTTGTAGAGGGAAGTTGAGCTTGAGAACAAGCTCTATTTCTTCTTTCTCATTATTTGGTGTTTTTCCAGCATTTTCAGCACAGTTTTGCACTTTCAACCCATTTTCTGCATTTTCCAGCAGCTTATTGGTTTTAGGACCCTCTTCGAGCAAAATTTCTCATCCATTCGGTGTTTTTTTTATTTGAAAGATTCATCCATTCAGTGTTCTTAGCTGAATTTTGATCTCAGATAACATCTCTTGATTAGATCCTCAAAGATCTACATCAAATTTCAACCCAATGTAGTGTAATTAGTCGTTACAATGAAATCAAATTCTTTTACGCCACGTTTGGATACCAACAAGATTTAGATTTCGAATTAGTTGATATTTTGAATCGGATCAGATCCTTAGATTTCCAAATCAGCTAAAACAGTGCAAAAAATTCTGATTTTCAAATCTCTTCTGCAAGACATTATTTGGAAATCAATATTTGTGGCAACTTCCTTCACCATCCCTGCTCCTCGGTGTTGCTCTGGCCGCAGCGAGACATCCTTCCCTCCCTCTCTTTCTCTCTCTCTCACTTAAAACATGCTCATGAAGATGATTGATGTGTTTTGTAACCAAAACTCAAATCCAAATCAAAAATACAAATGCATCAGGTATCCAAACGGGCCCTAAATGGATAACTAAAATATCAAGATCTTGAACTTTATAACTTCCCTCCCCACTCAATCCCCATGCTCTTCGCTTACACAACCTGTATTAGTTCTAGTTATTCTGTTTTCATCCAATTTCAAGAATGTTTTGTATATCATGTAAGAAAATCATCAGTAAGCATAATTCAATATTCAAAACCCTAGAAAAAACACTAGTGTGTACTTACAACCAATATCCTAGTGCAAATAACTTATCGAACTACCACTTTTTTATAATTACCGACAGAAATAAGATCGCATATTCTCACATGAAGAACCGGAGTCTACCTACAACTTTGAGTTGTAGAGGGAAGTTGAGCTTGAGAACAATCTCTATTTATTCTTTCTCATTATTTGGTGTTTTTCCAGCATTTTCAGCACAGTTTTGCACTTTCAACCCATTTTCTGCATTTTCCAGCACCTTATTGGTTTTAGGACCCTTTTCGAGCGAAATTTCTCATCCATTCAGTTGAAAGATTCATCCACTCAGTGTTCTTAGCTGAATTTTGATCAGAAATAACATCTCGTGATTAGATCCTCAAAGATCTACATCAAATTTCAACCAAATGTAGTGTAATTAGTCGTTACAATCAAATCAAATTCTTTTAGGCCACGTTTGGGTACCAACAAGATTTAGATTTCGATTTAGTTGATATTTTGAACTGGATCAGATCCTTAGATTTCCAAATCAGCTACAACAGTGCAAAAAATTCCGATTTTCAAATCTGTTCTGTGAGACATTATTTGGAAATCAATATTTGTGGCAACTTCCTTCACCATCGCTGCTCCTCGGCGTTGCTCCGGCCGCAGCGAGACATCCCTCCCTCGCTCCCTCTCTTTCTCTCTCTCTTCAAACATGATCATGAAGATGATTGATGTGTTTTGTAACCAAAACTCAAATCCAAATCAAAAATACAAATGCATGAGGTATCCAAACGGGCCCTAAATGCATAACTAAAATTTCAAGATCTTGAACTTTATAACTTCCCTCCCCACTCAATCCCCATCCTCTTCGCTTACACAAACTGTATTAGTTCTAGTTACTCTTTTTTCATCCAATTTCAAGAATGTTTTGTATATCATGTAAGAAAATCATCAGTAAGCATAATTCAATATTCAAAACCCTAGAAAAATCACTAGTGTGTACTTACAACCAAAATCCTAATGGAAATAACTTATCGAACTACCGCTTTTTTAGAATTACCGACAGAAATAAGATCGGAGATTGTCACATGAAGAACCGGAGTCTCCCTACAACTTTGAGTTGTAGAGGGAAGTTGAGCTTGAGAACAATCTCTATTTATTCTTTCTCATTATTTGGTGTTTTTCCAGCATTTTCAGCACAGGTTTGCACTTTCAACCCATTTTCTGCATTTTCCAGCACCTTATTGGTTTTAGGACCCTTTTCGAGCGAAATTTCTCATCCATTCAGTTGAAAGATTCATCCACTCAGTGTTCTTAGCTGAATTTTGACCACAGATAACATCTCCTGATTAGATCCTCAAATATCTACATCAAATTTCAACCAAATGTAGTGTAATTAGTCGTTACAATCAAATCAAATTCTTTTAGGCCACGTTTGGATACCAACAAGATTTAGATTTCGATTTAGTTGATATTTTGAACTGGATCAGATCCTTAGATTTCCAAATCAGCTACAACAGTGCAAAAAATTCCGATTTTCAAATCTGTTCTGCGAGACATTATTTGGAAATCAATATTTGTGGCAACTTCCTTCACCATCGCTGCTCCTTGGCGTTGCTCCGGCCGCAGCGAGACATCCCTCCCTCCCTCCCTCTCTTTCTCTCTCTCTTCAAACATGATCATGAAGATGATTGATGTGTTTTGTAACCAAAACTCAAATCCAAATCAAAAATACAAATGCATGAGGTATCCAAACGGGCCCTAAATGCATAACTAAAATTTCAAGATCTTGAACTTTATAACTTCCCTCCCCACTCAATCCCCATCCTCTTCGCTTACACAAACTGTATTAGTTCTAGTTACTCTTTTTTCATCCAATTTCAAGAATGTTTTGTATATCATGTAAGAAAATCATCAGTAAGCATAATTCAATATTCAAAACCCTAGAAAAAACACTAGTGTGTACTTACAACCAAAATCCTACTGCAAATAACTTACGAACTACTACTTTTTTAGAATTACCGACATAAATAAGATCGCAGATTGTCACAAGATGAACCGGAGTCTACCTACAACTTTGAGTTGTAGAGGGAAGTTGAGCTTGTTAGCTCTATTTATTCTTTCTCATTATTTTGTGTTTTTCCAGCATTTTCAGCACAGTTTTGCACTTTCAACCCATTTTCTGCATTTTCCAGCAGCTTATTGGTTTTAGGACCCTCTTCGAGGGAAATTTCTCATCCATTCAGTGTTTTTTTTATTTGAAAGATTCATCCATTCAGTGTTCTTAGCTGAATTTTGATCTCAGATAACATCTCTCGATTAGATCCTCAACGATCTACATCAAATTTCAACCCAATGTAGTGTAATTAGTCGTTACAATCAAATCAAATTCTTTTAGGCCACGTTTGGATACCAACAAGATTTAGATTTCGATTTAGTTGATAGTTTGAACTAGATCAGATCCTTAGATTTCCAAATCAGCTACAACAGTGCAAAAAATTCCAATTTTCAAATCTGTTCTGCGAGACATTATTTGGAAATCAATATTTGTGGCAACTTCCTTCACCATCGCTGCTCCTCGGCGTTGCTCCGGCCGCAGCGAGACATCCCTCCCTCCCTCTCTCTCTTTCTTTCTCTCTTAAAACATGATCATGAAGATGATTGATGTGTTTTGTAACCAAAACCCAAATCCAAATCAAAAATACAAATGCATGAGGTATCCAAACGGGCCCTAAATGGATAACTAAAATTTCAAGATCTTGAACTTTATAACTTCCCTCCCCACTCAATCCCCATCCTCTTCGCTTTCACAAACTGTATTAGTTCAAGTTATTCTTTTTTCATCCAATTTCAAGAATGTTTTGTATATCATGTAAGAAAATCATCAGTAAGCATAATTCAATATTCAAAACCCTAAAAAAAACACTAGTGTGTACTTACAACCAAAATCCTACTGCAAATAACTTATCGAACTACCACTTTTTCAGAATTACTGACAGAAATAAGATTGCAGATTGTCACATGAAGAACCGGAGTCTACCTCCAACTTTGAGTTGTAGAGGGAAGTTGAGCTTGAGAACAAGCTCTATTTATTCTTTCTCATTATTTGGTGTTTTTCCAGCATTTTCAGCACAGTTTTACACTTTCAACCCATTTTCTGCATTTTCCAGCAACTTATTGGTTTTAGGACCCTTTTCGAGCGAAATTTCTGATCCATTCGGTTGAAAGATTCATCCATTCAGTGTTTTTCGCTGAATTTTGATCTCAGATAACATCTCTTGATTAGATCCTCAAAGATCTACATCAAATTTCAACCCAATGTAGTGTAATTAGTCGTTACAATCAAATCAAATTCTTTTAGGCCACGTTTGGATACCAACAAGATTTAGATTTCGATTTAGTTGATATTTTGAACTGGATCAGATCCTTAGATTTCCAAATCAGCTACAACAGTGCAAAAAATTCCGATTTTCAAATCTGTTCTGCGAGACATTATTTGGAAATCAATATTTGTGGCAACTTCCTTCACCATCGCTGCTCCTTGGCGTTGCTCCGGCCGCAGCGAGACATCCCTCCCTCCCTCCCTCTCTTTCTCTCTCTCTTCAAACATGATCATGAAGATGATTGATGTGTTTTGTAACCAAAACTCAAATCCAAATCAAAAATACAAATGCATGAGGTATCCAAACGGGCCCAAAATGCATAACTAAAATTTCAAGATCTTGACCTTTATAACTTCCCTCTCCACTCAATCCCCATCCTCTTCGCTTACACAAACTGTATTAGTTCTAGTTACTCTTTTTTCATCCAATTTCAAGAATGTTTTGTATATCATGTAAGAAAATCATCAGTAAGCATAATTCAATATTCAAAACCCTAGAAAAAACACTAGTGTGTACTTACAACCAAAATCCTACTGCAAATAACTTATCGAACTACCACTTTTTTAGAATTACCGACAGAAATCAGATCGCAGATTGTCACATGAAGAACCGGAGTCTACCACAACTTTGAGCTGTAGAGGGAAGTTGAGCATGAGAACAAGCTCTATTTATTCTTTCTCATTATTTGGTGTCTTTCCAGCATTTTCAGCACAGTTTTGCACTCTCAACCCATTTTCAGCAATTTCCAGCAGCTTAATGGTTTTAGGACCCTCTTCGAGCGAAATTTCTCATTCATTCAGTGTTTTTTTTATTTGAAAGATTCATCCATTCAGTGTTCTTAGCTGAATTTTGATCTCAGATAACATCTCTTAATTAGATCTTCAAAGATCTACATCAAATTTCAACCCAATGTAGTGTAATTAGTCGTTACAATCAAATCAAACTCCTTTAGCCCACGTTTGGATACCAACAAGATTTAGATTTCGATTTAGTTGATATTTTGAACTGGATCAGATCCTTAGATTTCCAAATAAAGCTACAACAGTGCAAAAAATTCCGATTTTCAAATCTGTTCTGCGAGACATTATTTGGAAATCAATATTTGTGGCAACTTCCTTCACCATCGCGGCTCCTCAGCGTTGCTCCGGCAGCAGCGAGACATCCCTCCGTCCCTCCCTCTCTTTCTCTCTCTCTTCAAACATGCTCATGAAGATGATTGATGTGTTTTGTAACTAAAACTCAAATCCAAATCAAAAATACAAATGCATCAAGTATCCAAACGGGCCCTAAATGGAAAACTAAAATTTCAAGATCTTGAACTTTATAACTTCCCTCCCCACTCAATCCCGATCCTCTTCGCTTACACAAACTGTATTAGTTCTAGTTCTTCTTTTTTCATCCAATTTCAAGAATGTTTTGTATATCATGTAAGAAAATCATCAGTAAGCATAATTCAATATTCAAAACCTAGAAAAAACACTAGTGTGTACTTACAACCAAAATCCTACTGCAAATAACTTATCGAACTACCACTTTTTTAGAATTACCTACAGAAATAAGATCGCAGATTGTCACATGAAGAAACGGAGTCTACCTACAACTTTGAGTTGTAGAGGGAAGTTGAGCTTGACAACAAGCTCTATTTATTCTTTCTCATTATTTGGTGTTTTTCCAGCATTTTCAGCACAGTTTTGCACTTTCAACCCATTTTTGCATTTTCCAGCACCTTATTGGTTTTAGGACCCTTTTCCAGCGAAATTTCTCATCCATTCAGTTGAAAGATTCATCCATTCAGTGTTCTTAGGTGAATTTTGATCTCAGATAACATCTCTTGATTAGATCCTCAAAGATCTACATCAAATTTCAACCCAATGTAGTGTAATTAGTCGTTACAATCAAATCAAATTCTTTTAGGCCACGTTTGGATACCAACAAGATTTAGATTTCGATTTAGTTGATATTTTGAACTGGATCAGATCCTTAGATTTCCAAATCAGCTACAACAGTGCAAAAAATTCCAATTTTCAAATCTTTTCTGCGAGACATTATTTGGAAATCAATATTTGTGGCAACTTCCTTCACCATCGCTCCTCCTCGGCGTTGCTCCGGCCGCAGCGAGACATCCCTCCCTCCCTCCCTATCTTTCTCTCTCTCTTCAAACATGATCATGAAGATGATTGATGTGTTTTGTAACCAAAACTCAAATTCAAATCAAAAATACAAATGCATCAGGTATCCAAACGGGCCCTAAATGGATAACTAAAATTTCAAGATCTTGAACTTTATAACTTCCCTCCCCAATCAATCCCCATCCTCTTCGCTTACACAAACTGTATTAGTTCTAGTTATTCTTTTTTCATCCAATTTCAAGAATGTTTTGTATATCATGTAAGAAAATCATCAGTAAGCATAATTCAATATTCAAAACCCTAGAAAAAATACTAGTGTGTACTTACAACCAAAATCCTACTGAAAATAACTTATCGAACTACCACTTTTTTAGAATTACCGACAGAAATAAGATCGCAGATTGTCACATGAAGAACCGGAGTCTACCTAAAACTTTGAGTTGTAGAGGGAAGTTGAGCTTGAGAACAAGCTCTATTTATTCTTTCTTATTATTTGGTGTCTTTCCAGCATTTTGCACAGTTTTGCACTTTCAACCCATTTTCTGCATTTTCCAGCAGCTTATTGGTTTTAGGACCCTCTTCGAGCGAAATTTCTCATCCATTCAGTGTTTTTTTTATTGGAAAGATTCATCCATTCAGTGTTCTTAGCTGAATTTTGATCTCAGATAACATCTCTTGATTAGATCCTCAAAGATCTACATCAAATTTCAACCCAATCTAGTGTAATTAGTCGTTACAATCAAATCAAATTCTTTTAGGCCACGTTTGGATACCAACAAGATTTAGATTTCGATTTAGTTGATATTTTGAACTGGATCAGATCCTTAGATTTCCAAATCAGCTACAACAGTGCAAAAAATTCCGATTTTCAAATCTGTTCTGCGAGACATTATTTGGAAATCAATATTTGTGGCAACTTCCTTCACCATCGCTGCTCCTCGGCGTTGTTCCGGCCGCAGCGAGATATCCCTCCCTCCCTCTCTCTCTATCTCTCTCTCTTAAAACATGATCATGAAGATGATTGATGTGTTTTGTAACCAAAACTCAAATCCAAATCAAAAATACAAATGCATGAGGTATCCAAACGGGCCCTAAATGGATAACTAAAATTTCAAGATCTTGAACTTTATAACTTCCCTCCCCACTCAATCCCCATCCTCTTCACTTACACAAACTGTATTAGTTCTAGTTCTTCTTTTTTCATCCAATTTCAAGAATGTTTTGTATATCATGTAAGAAAATCATCAGTAAGCATAATTCAATATTCAAAACCGTAGAAAAAACACTAGTGTGTACTTACAACCAAAATCCTACTGCAAATAACTTATCGAACTACCACTTTTTTAGAATTACCGACAGAAATAAGATCGCAGATTGTCACATGAAGAACCGGAGTCTCCCTACAACTTTGAGTTGTAGAAGGAAGTTGAGCTTGAGAACAATCTCTATTTATTCTTTCACATTATTTGGTGTTTTTCCAGCATTTTCAGCACATTTTGCACTTTCAACCCATTTTCTGCATTTTCCAGCAACTTATTGGTATTAGGACCCTTTTCGAGCGAAATTTCTCATCCATTCAGTTGAAAGATTCATCCATTTAGTCTTCTTAGCTGAATTTTGATCTCAGATAACATCTCTTGATTAGATCTTCAAAGATCTACATCAAATTTCAACCCAATGTAGTGTAATTAGTCGTTACAATCAAATCAAATTCTTTTAGGCCACGTTTGGATACCAACAAGATTTAGATTTCGATTTAGTTCATATTTTGAACTGGATCAGATCCTTAGATTTCCAAATCAGCTACAACCGTGCAAAAAATTCCGATTTTCAAATCTGTTCTGCAAGACATTATTTGGAAATCAATATTTGTGGCAACTTCCTTCACCATCGCTGCTCCTCGGCGTTGCTCCGGCCGCAGCGTGACATCCCTCCCTCCCTCTCTCTCTTAAAACATGATCATGAGGATGATTGATGTGTTTTGCAACCAAAACTCAAATCCAAATCAAAAATACAAATGCATGAGGTATCCAAACGGGCCCTAAATGGATAACTAAAATTTCAAGATCTTGAACTTTATAACTTCCCTCCCCACTCAATCCCCATCCTCTTCGCTTACACAAACTGTATTAGTTCTAGTAATTCTTTTTTCATCCAATTTCAAGAATGTTTTGTATATCATGTAAGAAAATCATCAGTAAGCATAATTCAATATTCAAAACCCTAGAAAAAACACTAGTGTGTACTTACAACCAAAATCCTACTGCAAATAACTTATCGAACTACCACTTTTTTAGAATTACCGACAGAAATAAGATCGCAGATTGTCACATGAAGAACCGGAGTCTGCCTACAACTTTGAGTTGTAGAGGGAAGTTGAGCTTGAGAACAAGCTCTATTTATTCTTTCCCATTATTTGGTGTTTTTCCAGCATTTTCAGCACAGTTTTGCACTTTCAACCCATTTTCTGCATTTTCCAGCAGCTTATTGGTTTTAGGACCTTTTTGAGCGAAATTTCTCATCCATTCAGTGTTTTTTTTATTTGAAAGATTCATCCATTCAGTGTTCTTAGCTGAATTTTGATCTCAGATAACATCTCTTGATTAGATCCTCAAAGATCTACATCAAATTTCAACCCAATGTAGTGTAATTAGTTGTTACAATCAAATCAAATTCTTTTAGGCCACGTTTGGATACCAACAAGATTTAGATTTCCATTTAGTTGATATTTTGAACTGGATCAGATCCTTAGATTTCCAAATCCGCTACAACAGTGCAAAAAAATCCGATTTTCAAATCTGTGCTGCGAGACATTATTTGGAAATCAATATTTGTGGCAACTTCCTTCACCATCGCTGCTCCTCGGCGTTGCTCCGGCCGCAACGAGAGATCCCTCCCTCCCTCTCTCTCTTTCTCTCTGTCTTAAAACATGATCATGAAGATGATTGATGTGTTTTGTAACCAAAACTCGAATCCAAATCAAAAATACAAATGCATGAGGTATCCAAACGGGCCCTAAATGGATAATTAAAATTTCAAGATCTTGAACTTTATAATTTCCCTCCCCACTCAATCCCCATCATCTTCGCTTACACAAACTGTATTAGTTCTAGTTATTCTTTTTTCATCCAATTTCAAGAATGTTTTTTATATCATGTAAGAAAATCATCAGTAAGCATAATTCAATATTCAAAACCCTAGAAAAAACACTAGGGCATACTTACAACCAAAATCCTACTACAAATAACTTATCGAACTACCACTTTTTTAGAATTACCGACAGAAATAAGATCGCAGATTGTCACATGAAGAACCGGAGTCTGCCTACAAGTTTGAGTTGTAGAGGGAATTTGAGCTTGAGAACAAGCTCTATTTATTCTTTCTCATTATTTGATGTTTTTCCAGCATTTTCAGCACAGTTTTGCACTTTCAACCCATTTTCTGCATTTTCCAGCAGCTTATTGGTTTTAGGACCTTTTTGAGCGAAATTTCTGATCCATTCAGTGTTTTTTTTATTTGAAAGATTCATCCATTCAGTGTTCTTAGCTGAATTTTGATCTCAGATAACATCTCTTGATTAGATCATCAAAGATCTACATCAAATTTCAACCCAATGTAGTGTAATTAGTCGTTACAATCAAATCAAATTCTTTTAGGCCACGTTTGGATACCAACAAGATTTAGATTTCGATTTAGTTGATATTTTGAACTGGATCAGATCCTTAGATTTCCAAATCAGGCGTTGCTCCGGCCGCAGCGAGACATCCCTCCCTCCCTCTCTCTCTTTCTCTCTGTCTTAAAACATGATCATGAAGATGATTGATGTGTTTTGTAACCAAAACTCAAATCCAAATCAAAAATACAAATGCATGAGGTATCCAAACGGGCCCTAAATGGATAACTAAAATTTCAAGATCTTGAACTTTATAACTTCCCTCCCCACTCAATCCCCATCATCTTCGCTTACACAAACTGTATTAGTTCTAGTTATTCTTTTTTCATCCAATTTCAAGAATGTTTTTTATATCATGTAAGAAAATCATCAGTAAGCATAATTCAATATTCAAAACCCTAGAAAAAACACTAGTGCATACTTACAACCAAAATCCTACTGCAAATAACTCATCGAACTACCACTTTTTTAGAATTACCGACAGAAATAAGATCGCAGATTGTCACATGAAGAACCGGAGTCTGCCTACAACTTTGAGTTGTAGAGGGAAGTTGAGCTTGAGAACAAGCTCTATTTATTCTTTCTCATTATTTGGTGTTTTTCCAGCATTTTCAGCACAGTTTTGCACTTTCAACCCATTTTCTGCATTTTCCAGCAACTTATTGGTTTTAGGACCTTTTTGAGCGAAATTTCTCATCCATTCAGTGTTTTTTTTATTTGAAAGATTCATCCATTCAGTGTTCTTAGCTGAATTTTGATCTCAGATAACATCTCTTGATTAGATCCTCAAAGATCTACATCAAATTTCAACCCAATGTAGTGTAATTAGTCGTTACAATCAAATCAAATTCTTTTAGGCCACGTTTGGATACCAACAAGATTTAGATTTCGATTTAGTTGATATTTTGAACTGGATCAGATCCTTAGATTTCCAAATCAGGCGTTGCTCCGGCCGCAGCGAGACATCCCTCCCTCCCTCTCTCTCTTTCTCTCTGTCTTAAAACATGATCATGAAGATGATTGATGTGTTTTGTAACCAAAACTCAAATCCAAATCAAAAATACAAATGCATGAGGTATCTAAACGGGCCCTAAATGGATAACTAAAATTTCAAGATCTTGAACTTTATAACTTCCCTCCCCACTCAATCCCCATCATCTTCGCTTACACAAACTGTATTAGTTCTAGTTATTCTTTTTTCATCCAATTTCAAGAATGTTTTTTATATCATGTAAGAAAATCATCAGTAAGCATAATTCAATATTCAAAACCCTAGAAAAAACACTAGTGCATACTTACAACCAAAATCCTACTGCAAATAACTCATCGAACTACCACTTTTTTAGAATTACCGACAGAAATAAGATCGCAGATTGTCACATGAAGAACCGGAGTCTGCCTACAACTTTGAGTTGTAGAGGGAAGTTGAGCTTGAGAACAAGCTCTATTTATTCTTTCTCATTATTTGGTGTTTTCCAGCATTTTCAGCACAGTTTTGCACTTTCAACCCATTTTCTGCATTTTCCAGCAGCTTATTGGTTTTAGGACCTTTTTGAGCGAAATTTCTCATCCATTCAGTGTTTTTTTTATTTGAAAGATTCATCCATTCAGTGTTCTTAGCTGAATTTTGATCTCAGATAACATCTCTTGATTAGATCCTCAAAGATCTACATCAAATTTCAACCCAATGTAGTGTAATTAGTCGTTACAATCAAATCAAATTCTTTTAGGCCACGTTTGGATACCAACAAGATTTAGATTTCCATTTAGTTGATATTTTGAACTGGATCAGATCCTTAGATTTCCAAATCAGGGGTTGCTCCGGCCGCAGCCAGACATCCCTCCCTCCCTCTCTCTCTTTCTCTCTGTCTTAAAACATGATCATGAAGATGATTGATGTGTTTTGTAACCAAAACTCAAATCCAAATCAAAAATACAAATGCATGAGGTATCCAAACGGGCCCTAAATGGATAACTAAAATTTCAAGATCTTGAACTTTATAACTTCCCTCCCCACTCAATCCCCATCATCTTCGCTTACACAAACTGTATTAGTTCTAGTTATTCTTTTTTCATCCCATTTCAAGAATGTTTTTTATATCATGTAAGAAAATCATCAGTAAGCATAATTCAATATTCAAAACCCTAGAAAAAACACTAGTGCATACTTACAACCAAAATCCTACTGCAAATAACCTATCGAACTACCACTTTTTTAGAATTACCGACAGAAATAAGATCAATTTACAAAAATCAAAAAAAGAGTACCGAATTCAAGAAAAAATCTCCATATAACAAACAGATGTATCGAGAATGAAATCAATTCGAAGAGAGACAAAGAAAATAAAACGATAGTAGTATAAAAAAAAGGTAATTCTATGAGAAAGAAGAAAATCGGACCTCTCCAGACACTGATACTGAGGGCTTCTTTGCTGAGGCCCCTCACATAGTTCCCAAGGTATTTCTGGAGCAAAAACGCGACCTGATCTTCCAACATCTTGTTCTACAAACGTTTAAGATTGAAGAGACATGAAATAAGATGGAAAAGAAAGATCGTTGAGATCAGAGAAAATGAGAACGAATAAAATCGAAGAACGATCCGAGCAAGGAGTATCCGAAATCGTGTAGAGAGAGAGAGAGAGAGAGAGAGAGAGAGATTTTATCGGGCTGAAAGCCACGTTACTTGAGAGGGAAGGCGCCAGAGGATCCTTAAAATGAAGATATTTCTACCTAAAACACCTCTGCTTTGAGTAAAATAACGAAAGTGCCGATACATTTTACTAAAAAGATACGATAGCTTCTACAAGACACGCCTGCGTCAGGGATGACCCAAACAGGGAGCACTATTCCACCGTGTGTAGAAGATACGTTGATTACTATTTTTCATAACAAAAATACCCTCATTTTTTTTATTAAATTACAAAGCACCCACCTTTTTACGTGGGTTAGAAAGCTTGTCTTCATATAGATTTTATTACGGTGATAAAAACATCAATATAGAAAGCAATAATTGCTAATTTGAGAAATTATATAATGAAAGGGCAGAAAAACTCTATTTGTGATACGACCGAAGTACAGCCCTTGATATTTGATCCAACAGCAGCCTCTTAAAAAAGTGTGTTGCTGTTGGAACCATGGTTTTAAATTTCGACAGAGTTTCGATCAACACCGAAACCGAAATTACCATTATCAGAAACCGTACTGGATTTCTTCTAGAAATTTTGTTTTTTTAATATTTCATCCGAACTTTTACGGAAATCAACCCAAAACTGTCAAATTTTTAATTATTTTTTATTTTCATGAAATTTCGACCGGCCAAAATTTCGTATTAAATAAAATATTTTTTTAATGGTGTCTCATATTTTGGCCGAAATTTCAGCTTCGGTGAGGGCCGAAACGTGTAACGGAATTTAAAGCGATGGTTGGAACTAGGGGTGGACATGGTTCCGGTTCGAACCGAGGAACCGAACCGAACCGGCACATATGGTTCGGTTCGGTTCGGTTCCATAGTTATATGGTTCGGTTCCGGTTCTAATAACCTGGAACCGATGGAAATTCGGTTCGGTTCTGGGTTTGGATCCCGGAACCGAGAACCGAACCAAGAACCGACCCACCTTAAAACCCTTAGTCAGACTGGAAAACAAGTTTTTTAATCTCAGCACTTGCCCAAATATTTTTAATCTCACCAAACAAGCCTTAATATTTTAATGGCAGGAAAGAAGATGTGGGAATCCTTTTTGTTTTTAATATTAACTTGAAAGTTTTTGTAAGTGTAAGAAGAAAGTGAAAGGCTTTTAAAAATAGTAAAATATTATGAGAGTAGTTTGTATAACGCCCCCACAAAGTCATATTCATCATTTCATTAGAGACTTTTGTGCTCTGCTTTTCCCATAATGATGATGACAAGCTGGAAACAAAAAATTATTCTATCTCAAGAAAAGAAAACCAAACATTCAAACAACTATTGTGAAGAAATTCCGTTGATTTGATGAAGATCGGGTAAACCCAGAACCGAACCGAACCGAACCGATTATATATGGTTCTGGTTCGGTTCGGTTCCAAACTTATATGGTTCTGGTTCGGTTCCAATTTCAGGGAACCGATTATATATGGTTCGGTTCTGGGTATACCCCAAAACCGAACCGAACCGAACCATGTCCACCCCTAGTTGGAACAAATATCAAGGGTGGATGATGAATTCGAGTTTGTCCTTCCATTCATCATATTCTCGTTGAAGCAGGTCTCGGAAATGCCTTCCGCGATGATCCCTAGCAAACCCCTAACTTTAAATTGAAGACATACAATGTTGAACGTACAATTAAAAAGATCAACATGATCAGGCCATTCATCTAGTGGATCTTACCTTAGAGATGCCATGAACTATCACATTCATTCGATAATTATAACTATCTCATCAGTGATGCTCTAAAAGGGGGTGGCCAGAGGAAGAAAAGGGGGCAAATGTATCACATTCAGTGGGTTGCCATTTGAGAGTCTCCCGTGGTATCTAAAACTTTGTACATACAAGTTTAAATATAAATTGGAAAATGATTGAAGCACTCCAGTATACAAAAGCTATCGACAGCCAAGAAGTGTGTTTCATGCCAATAGATTAGACAATTCATTTAATGTATGGATATGATATTTCCATCCCCTTTCTTACTCAAAAGGCATTTTCTTCTCAAAAAAAGAAGTTTAATATCTAATATATTCTATATTATAAACGAATCCCCCTTAGTACGTTTTAGGGGTTATTAAAATTGCATTTCTTGAGATTTGGGGGTTGGAGGGTGAAAGCCTACTCTAACTCCACTTATCCACTTTGGCATGACTTGCCTCGTGCTTTTTCCACTAGCGTATACTAATAATATAAGTGGTATTTAGAGACTCAATAACAACATTTTTATAACCTTTTTTAGGCTACCATGACTTTCAATGAGTAATTGGGATACCTTTTATAAATTAGGGATTTGAGGATGAAACCCCTAATTAGAATTAGAGAATGACTACGCGGAAAGTCACTTTTACAATCAATCGTAAATGGGAGGATCATGAGCATCAAGGAATCCTAAACAAAAATGCTCTGCGCAAGATACATGACTACCAAAATTTTAAAAAATAATAATAATAATAATCAACAGTTTAGCTTCTCTAAGCTTCTTTTTTTTTTATTGGCAAGCTGGGGTTAGGCAGGACCCCCACCAGATATATTAAAAACAGAAATGAGAGTTACAAGGGGCCCCGCAAGGGCAGCATAAACACAAAAAGAGTACCAACAAAAGAGAACAAAGAAGAGGCCTGGGGGAAGTGTTATAGGCTCAGATATTGGGATCCTTTTCCATCTTCATCAATAATGTTGGAAAGCTCATAAGTGGATCTCGAACCGGACACATTCCAACCTTTTATAGGACAATTCCTCTTTGAGAGGTAATCAGCAGCAGAGTTTGCCTCCCTCCAGATGTGGGTTATCTTGTGATGGATGAAAGCACATAGAGCAAATTTAATTCTTCGGATTCTCATTGTCTGTCTCCATGGGATCGCCGAGGAACCATTTAAGATATCAACGACGAACTTGGAATCAGATTCCACCTAGATTTTTCTTGCAGAGAGAGTAGAAGCCAGTTGAATACCTTTTTCAATAGCATAGAGTTCAAGCTCGAAGATTTCTTCTTTGTTCACATTTTGCGAGAAAAGAGAAATGCAGGTGCCTGAATTGTCTCGAATCAACCCACCGATACCTCCTCCATCATCATCCAGAGAAGCATCCACATTAATTTTTAGTTCATCAAGACTGGGGGGATCCAGGAACACCAGTTTTGACTCAGGTGAGGGAGATTTAATCTATACCCGAAAAATGATGCTATTTTGGTATTTTCTGCAGAATCTGTATCAGTGATTTTATGCTTGGCTTCGAAGAGAATGTCATTGACGATGAGGAATTTATGCTTTCTTGTACCTTCAAAGATACAAGAGTTTCTTTCTCTCCAAATTTTGGCAATGGCATTGGAAAAGCAGAATTTAAGCACAATAGAGGACTGACAATTCCCACGACATTTCTTCTTGAGCCAATTTGCTTCTTCAAGCAAAGAGGTCTTTAGGTTTCTATGATGCCCAGCTCTCCAGAGAATTTGTCTCCAGACCCAAGCAGAATACCCGCACTTAAAGAACAGGCGATTCACTGATTCTGAGGCCGAATTACATAGAACACAGGAGGAATCAGATTGAGTGCCTCTGCATAATATTCGATCTTTAGTGCTCATCTTATTAAGGAGAGCCTTCCATGATGAGACTTTAAACAAGATACGATTGAGACTTTAATGATCAAGGGTCCAGAATCACCCGAACAAGGTCGACTCAACGCCATTTGGCAGGCATTATGGTTGCAACTCCAATCAACAGATCTGATCAAGTAAATGAGGTAGAGAAGTAGGGCCAATAAATGTCTTTTAGAGAGGAGCCTAAAAGTGACTTTGTTCTCAGACGTTTTATAACAAGATCTTTTAGAAGCAGCGTAAATGTGACTTTGGTCTTAAACACGAGGCAATCACGCACTAATTCGAAGATGGTCTGAGAGGAAAAAGAGCGTGGCATTTTCGATATTTTAAGTCAGATCAAGGGTAATTTTTAAGACAGCATTGCAAGCTATTTATGCTGCGAAACAGTCCGCTTCCCACAGGCCACGAAGAATCTTGAGTCGGTTGCTGAGGCTGGATCTAAAATGCGCCGCTATGCTATCATGCGCGGCTGAAGGTATCGCAGAAGGTCGGAGATATTTACAGTAGAGCCCCAGTCACGATAGAAGTGGAGCCCTTTTGACTGGACGTTGGGAATTAGGATCAGCCGTTCAACGTGATTGGACCGTCTGGCCAGAAGGTGGATACCTACAAAAATTATATGCAGTCTTATATGCAAGTGGTTTTTGTGAAAAATCAGATCCGTTGATATTCATATCAACGGCAACCATAAGTCCGACAAAATGCAACTAGGAACACCTTCATGGATGAATCTTAGACCATTCATCCATAACAATTTGTTTAGGATTCTGCTAAGAAAAGATAGACTGTTGGGTTTTTTTAAGTCCTTTATCTTATGCATCGGATGGGAGAGCTGATTAATAGGATACTTTCTTGGTAAAAAGACCATACTTCCATGCATTGAGAGAGAAATTAACAAGAAAAAGGCAGTTTCAAGGAGAGATCCAGCTCTTTACTTTGAGTAGTGGGTTCCTCCTTTTCAAGTTCACCGAGAGCTGATTAATAGGATACTTTCTTGGTAAAAAGACCATACTTCCATGCATTGAGAGAGAAATTAACAAGAAAAAGGCAGCTTCAAGGAGAGATCCAGCTCTTTACTTTTAGTGGGTTCTTCCTTTTCAAGTTCACCGAGAGCTGATTAATAGGATACTTTCTTCATAAAGAGACCATACTTCCATGCATTGAGAGAGAAATTAACAAGAAAATGGCAGCTTCAAGGAGAGATCCTGCGCGGAAGACTAGGATAACACTCAACAATCAAATGATCACTCATTTTCGCCGAAGGCCCCTCATCTTACGAAGATGGTCACCAGAAAATTCATCGAAAAAACTCTCTCTCTCATCAGTTCTGATTTGGATCCGGATGCCAAGTCTTCCCATGCAATTTTGGAGCACGAAGGGAATTAGTAAAATAGCAACCAAGATTGGGAGGGCCTTTGTTCATGGACTCTCAAATCTATGACGCTTACAGGCTTAACTATGCTCGCATTGTGTAAAGAGGTGGAAGCAGAAGCAAACTACCCAGAGGTCATACCAATCCATTCACCAAATGGTTGAATAATGGAGACCCTTTGCTTGTATTACCTGTAGAAACTTCAGTAATTCAAACGAACACTACCCAAAAAGGAGAGATCGAAGGAACTAAAGACCAACCGTCATATGGTCTCTTCCTAATAAATCACATTGATATAAGAACCTCTACACAAGAAGTTCATCAAGTTTTCATTATACTAGTGAGAGCTGGGTGGAGTGTCCAGGTACACACAAGAATTTCATCAAACCTTGTCTCCACATTGGATCAAGAACAGGGCCCTTACTATAGGGGAAGCAGCTACTCCCTTAAACGGGCTACAAGAGAGCCGCAATCAAATTATAGCAAGGTACGTGAATGAACTTCAACTTCCGATTCAAGATCAGGTGTCTTTACAACCTATTTAGGCATGAGCTGATGCATATCAGTTTGCCTACAAATAAAAAAGAAACGAAGGCACATCCCAATATGCTGTAGTGTGGGATCGAGATACACATCAAATCCTAGGCGATAATCAGGGTGAAACACCAGGGTAACTCCAATACCGGACATTGTATTACTGCAATTCATCTTCATCAAAAAAAATTCTCTCTTCAAGTTCAAAGTTGAAGTAGTTTTACCCATTTGTTGCTCTTTTGTGGTGCCTGAATTCTAGCCTCTAAAAACTTCATCCGTCTGTGAAATAATAGTGTTTCAGTACATAAGCAGCTGCTCAGTACAATATAAAATTGACATTATTATATTTCACTAATTCATATGCAAGCAAAAGCCCGAGTGACTACATTAGCTTTCTAAAAATGTCTAACATTATTGGATGCAAAATTACATTTAATTTTGACTACAATAATCAGCTTCGTGCTCTCCGTTCTCAAAATCCTAAACAAACAGGGCCTTGTTAATCTGATATATTGAATTTTAAGTCTTCCTCAGAACATAATACAATAACAGCTAATTTAGAATACTGATTAGTATATCAGATGCCAATGTAACTTGTATTATTATTATTATTTTTTCATGGTCAATGTAACTTGTATTGTTTGTAAGTATTTATTAACATATAACGTTAGTGCGGAGAGAAACCATGTATGTTACCAGCATGCAAAAGTCAAGCTTCCATCTGTATGAGACTGATACTTTCCCTATGAAACTGGGGCTTAGAATAAATTATAGTTTAAAAATACAGATTCAGTCACTAACGGAATTTTTACAAGTCATAAAACAAGTGTTTACTGAAAAAATTATCCAAGAAACAACTCACAAATCCATTAGTAAAGAGTAATGACTTTACGGGTAAGAACTGATGGTAGTCAAAAACAATATTAGATGATACGGTCCATAAATTTGTATGGGAGAAAGTGAACCTTTCAAATCAGAAGTATAACTCTATTGGAACCAGTGTTTCAAAATGCGGTCGAAGAAAATCCTAGTCGACTCGGCCCGATGCGGTCGAGTACTTGGTTGTCACGGCTGAGTTGCCAATTGACGCAGTCGTAATTCGAGAGAGTTAAAGGAGTTTTTATTGACTTTGTAGGACAAAATGCGGAACACGGCGGCAAAATGCGGAATGCGGCCGAAAAACGTGGAACGTGGCCAAGGTAAAAGGGAGTCGACTCGGGGAGTTCACGATAACTCAGGGGAGTTTTAAAACTACGATTGGAACTAAATGAAATGACGTCAAGATAAAAAATAAAAAAATTTGGCTAGAAAGGAATGTGAAAAAGTTGAAATGGGAATGTGGCTTTCCTTAGACAGGAGAGAAAACCTCAAAAGACAGTAGCTAACCATGAAAGCTAGCCTGTATCTCCTAGAGAGCAAAATCAGGAGAATCACCCATTAGGACAAGGAATCTGGCCTCCAAGTCTATGCAGATCTTAGGCAAGCTTAAGTATGTTAAGTGCACGACCCAAACAAAAAGTTAAATATAATAACTAGAAAGATATCTGCATGAATGCAATAGTCACTTTTACACAACAAATTATGCTCGAAAATATTTTTCAGAGTCAGTCATAACATTTATGAGATACAAGATACTTACCAAGTACAAAAGGATGAGTTGTTTAAATAAATCAGTTAAGAATCTTCAACAGACAACAAAAGAAACTCACTCGAACCGTTTTCCGTCCATGCCCATTACAAGCTCAAATATTGCTTCACAGGATGCTTCCACCACCCCGACAACCTTCATTGCTCTACTACAGCTCCTTGGCTGCATTGGAGATGCTATTCAGGACATGTGTGACTTGAAAAACTCTCAATTTCCAACCAGAAAGTACATAACATTATTAGAACATGTCAAAGCAATAAAGAGCCCACAACGTACAAGGTAATCAACTTCAAGAAGCTCTTCAAAAATCCTAAGTCCTGCAAATTCACA
This sequence comes from Tasmannia lanceolata, assembly GCF_043159265.1. NCBI lineage: Eukaryota > Viridiplantae > Streptophyta > Magnoliopsida > Canellales > Winteraceae > Tasmannia > Tasmannia lanceolata. The sequence goes on from NW_027518685.1 coordinate 24,286,879, forward strand.
GCCCAAACACTCATTGATGTTCTCCTTGGAAACATAAAGAATAATGAAGACCAAAAAGGGCCAAAACATATTCACTGCTTGATCCTAGGGCATCTAAATTATGCTCTGTTTAAAGAAGGTTACATGAAGAACTTGCCATTTTGACAACAGACTAGACGCAATGCTTTCCAGATAATACTTGATCGCTGTTATTCTGATTTGATAGCCCTGAGTCAAGCTCCCGAGTCCAATCAAGCACTGAATCTGGAGGACCTGCCAGTAGGAGATGTATGATCATATTCTACAAGATATTCCTCTAAGAAATGCACATAAAACCTATAACTACTTAGATAATTAAATCTTCAATGACCATTTCCAATTGTTGTTCTTCGTAGCAAAGTTGGATGGTTCTCTTCTTCATCTTCTGGTGCACTACACCTACAAGAGTAATTTAAGGGTGCAAGTATGGTATAAGCCAAAAAAGAATCAAACAGAATTAAATCTGACACTCTTGGGAAATAAATTGTTAGCCCAAGGGTTCAACAAGTACTCCTATTGAAATGTTTTGATGATTAACAAACTCAATTTGACATAAAAAGGTTTTATGTACTAATGATCTCCATTGGCTAAGTTATTGTGTTCATAGCTTTAGTACATTCAAGATTGCACAACAAATGGCAAAATTATTCAAGCTCAAGGTGAGAACAAAGACATGAAGAAAGAATCATCATCAATGGGAAATCAAAGCTAAGACAAGACCAACCCAAAGGCAAGACAAGGTCATTCAAAAACAAGGTTGAATTCAAGCTCTACAAGGATGGAAATTAACTCAAAAGCTCAAGCAAGACTCAAGCATCAAAGGAGTTGATTGAAGACAAGTCAAAGCCTCTACAAAGTGCCAACAAAAGTGAAGACCAAGCTAATTTAGAATGTATATGGTCTATCATATATAGTCTAGGTCAAAAGCACAAAAGGGAGTTAAAATCAACCTAAATCGAACTTAAATGGTTAGTGAATGTTCATAGTGGTGTCATCACATATTTGGACCCTCATGACATTCCATTTAATATGATAGAATTGAGCTCCAAAAGCCCAAAGAAAAACAGCAACTAAAACTAGAAAATTTGTTGTTTAAAGGTTTCTCGGAACTCCGAGAATTATTCTCGGAGCTCCGAGAATAGCTCCAGGTTCAAAAAATAATGGGACTACGGTCTGCTCCGAGCTCGGACTCCGAGAAGACTATTTGGGAGTCTAGAAAAAGGCATATCTTGTGTTCCCCAATATATTTGAACCTTGGGATCTTTGGGAAACCACTTAAGGAGTTTACCTAACATTCTAAGAGCATGCAAAGGCATTTATTCTCATTCTCCTTGAGATTTTTACTCTCCCCCTCTCTCTTGTGCCTTTACCTTATATTATCCTTAAGAGACCTTAGGCTTTTCATTTGTTCATCTTTTTCTTGTGAGAGTGAGTGTACTTTACATGTAATCAGCCTATCTAGAGGCAAGCAAGCTACACCTTCATTTCTTCTTTGTATTTGGCAACAAAGGGCGCCGTAGAAGACACTTGGAGCGCGAAGCTCGGTTTGTACAAGGCGGAAGGAACGTCGTATTTAAGTTCATTAGAGAAGATAGTGGAATCCTCAAGGAGAGCAACTTGAGAAGAGTGGAGTAGGTCTTGGATTAAAATCGAACCACTATAAAAATTCTTGTATCTACCATTTTGTCTATTCTCTTCTTTTCTTGTGGTAAGCTTTTTACTTTTACATTTGAATCATAATTTTAGTTTTCTAAACAAACTAAACTACTGCAAAGCAAAGTTTTTAAATCCGTAAAATTTGATTGCACCCCCCTCTTGGGTTGCGAAGTAGAATTTCACTTGGTATCAGAGCTTAGGCTCTTATATAGGATTTCTCTTGAAAACCTACAAGGGAAAGATCTAAATGGCAACCTATTCTCGAAATAGTGAGTGGCAATCCACTACTAGACCTACATTCTTCAATGGCTTGAATTATCCCTATTGGAAAGCTACAATGAAAGTCATTTTAAAATCCTTAAATTTTGAAGTATGGAGAAGTATTCAAAATGGATATAAGGAACCCACCATTGACATGGAACTATGGGATGAAAATGAAAAGAAAGAATCCACTATAAATGCTAAAGCCATGAATGCCTTGATTTGTGCCTTATCTCCCGAGGAGCTCAACCGAGTTTCGACTCTTGAATCTGCTAAGGAGATTTGGGATATGCATGAAGTAGCATATGAAGGAACAAATCAAGTCAAAGAGTCTAAGATGAATCTTCTCTTCTCTTTAGAGAATATGAGCTCTTCATGATGAACCCAAATGAAACAATAGCCGAAATGCACACCAGGTTTACTAATATAACAAATGGCTTAAAATCTTATGTAAATAATTGTCCAACAAGGAATTAATCACTAAAATTCTTAGATCTTTACCTAAAGAATGGGACCCTAAAGTCACCGCCAATGAAGAAGCAAAAGATGTGTCTAAAATGGGACTAGAAGACTTGATAGGATCATTAATCACTTTTGAAATGGTTCAAAAAGGAATAGACACATTAACAAACATAAAGAAGATATTAAAAAAAAAGTATAGCTTTCAAAGCAAGAGTTGAAAGTGAAGAGGAGAGTGGAGAAGACATACAAGATGATGATCTTGCTCTCTTCACTAAGAGGTTCAAAAAATTCCTCAAATCCAAGAGAGGAGGAAGCACAAGCCAAGGCAGAAATCGACTTACAACCAAAGAAGAGATGCGTTGCTACAATTGTAGGAAGATTGGACATATTAGGCCAAAATGTCCACTCAACTAAAATGATGACAAGAACAAAAAGAAGAAAAGAGTTGGCAAGAAGGCTCTATGTGCGGCTTAGGATGAAGGGAGTGCCTCATCCGAAAATGAATCCAACGGAAAGGATGAAGATGACCTTTGCTTCATGGGACTAGCTGAAGTGACACAAGACATCTCCATTTCCGAGGTAAATGATCTTGATGATATTTCTCATGAATTTTCTAATGATGAATTGATTGCTTGTGAAAAACTTCATGAAAATTTGGGTTTTCAACGTGCCAAAAATAAAACCATGAAAAAATCCTTGCAAGATATAACTAGGAATTTTGGCTTCTTGAAAAATGAACTTGATTTGCAAACCAATACAAGTGAAAATTTGATTTTAGAAAACAATGCTTTGAATGAAGAAATTGACAAGTTGATTTTTGAAAACAAGAACTTGGAAGAGGAAAATGAAAAACTTGAATTAAAATGCAAAGAACTATATTTGACTCTTAGAAAATTCGCATGTGAAAAGAACAAGTTGGATGAAATTCTTGAAAAGAATCTTATCTCTTTAGAAAAAGTTAGTCTTGGATATCAACCCGTTTTAAAAGGAGAAGCCTCATTCAAGAATAAGTTTTTATTGTATTCTTCTAACATGCATGCTAGCTCTAGCTCATTTATTCCTACTTGTCACTATTATGGTAGAGTAGGACACTTAAGATTCGCATGTAATGTCATGAAATCAAAATCATCTAACCTTATTTGGGTTAGAAAAGATGAACTTTACGATGTTGCTATCCTTAAAGGACCCAAGAAAAAGTGAGTACCTAAAGCTTCAACATGAGGTTTGATTCTTGTAGGTATGCTTGAAAGGAAAGCCCTCAAAAGACAAATGGTTTTTGGATAGTGGTTGCTCAAGGCATATGACGGGAGACGTAACCAAGTTCGCCTTTGTCACCATGAGCCACCAAGGAAATGTCACATTTGGGGATGACACAAGAAGCAAAATCATCGGTGAAGGTACCATTAAAATTAAAGATATTAAAGTTGAACATGTATTGCTTGTTGATGGTCTTTCTTTTAATTTGATAAGCATTAGTCAACTATGTGATCTTGGTCATAAAGTTCTTTTTGAAAAAAATAAATGCAAGATTTTGAATGCTAAGAATAATGAAGTAGAATTTGTTGCATATAGAGATGGTAACATGTACTCATTGGCCTTAGAAGACCTTGAGAATCAAAACATCTAATGTCTCTCCGCCATGGAAAATAGCCCTTGCTTATGGCATAGAAGACTTGGTCATGCTCATATAGATTTAATCTCAAGATTGTCTTCTAAGAATTTAGTGAGAGAGCTACCTAAACTCAAGTATTTTAGAGATAAAGTTTGTAGTGCTTGCATTCATGGAAAACATACTAAAGATTCTTTCAAACCCATAAGTGTGATATCTGCATCTTGTCCACTACAACTTCTACCTATTTGGTCCCATGAAGACTTGTAGTAGAGGTGGAAGTAGATATGTGTATGTGCTTGTTGATGATTATTCTAGATTCACTTGGGTGTTGTTTTTAACTAGTAAAGATGAGACCTTCAAAAAGTTTGTCAACTTGTGCAAAAGAATTCAAAATGAACAAGGAGTTTTCATAAATAAAATTAGAAGTGATCATGGAACCGAGTTTGAGAATATTGAGTTTAATACCTTTTGTAATAAAAATTGAATCAAACACAATTTCTAGGCTCCAATGACGCCTCAACAAAACGGAGTAGTTGAAAGGAAAAATAGATCACTCATTGAAATGGCTAGAACTATGTTAAATGAGCACAATGTTCCAAAAAAATTTTGGGCAGAAGCCGTTCACACGGCTTACTATATTTTAAATAGAGTGCTCATTAGACCTCACCTTAACAAAACACCTTATGAACTATGGAGTGGAACACCCCCTAAAGTTAGTTATTTCAAAGTTTTTTGTTGTAAATGTTTTATTTTAAATATGAAAGATACTTTGCACAAGTTTGATTCAAAATCCGATGAAGCCGCCAAGAATGAAGATCCATTGCAAACAACAAGAAGGCAAACCCTAAAAGAATGAAGGACCAGGAAGAAGAGAATCAAAGAGAAATCACACGGGCCAAACCACAAACTCTGAAGAAAGAAATAGAGGATCAAAATTAACTTTCCTTGAAGAACTCCTTTTCCATCCTAGAAGACAAACAATAGGAAGACTCTGAATCAGAGGACATGAATCGAAGTGAGAAAGATGAATCCTCTTGTGATGAAGTAGAAACTTTTGAAAGCGAATAGTCAAATATGGAGGAAGGAAACATAGGCAATCTTCATGAAGCAAATTCTCTGGCACCCAACCATGATAAGAAGAGACGAAATACTGAAATCAAAGAAGAGTCAAAGAAGCTTGAAGATGGGTCGAGAGATGATAGCCGTCCTCCCACTGAGGATAGACCACCAGAAACAGAAGACAAAACGCGAAGAACAAATCATCAGAAGTTGACCAAAGAATCAGGAAATTGATTCAGAAGATGATAGACGTCCAGGAACATTAGGAGCGTTAGTTCTTGTTACAAAGTGTCTTTATTGAATCATCTGAGACCCTTTGTTTTCCCTCTCCAGTATCTCCAAGGATAGGGGTGATGTTTTCCGTTCGTAAATGTATCATATTTCTTTTCATTTATTAACCTGGTAGGAGTCCCCCGCCAAACTCCAACTTACCTGCCAAAAAAAGAAAAGAAAAGGGTAAGGCCCGGGATTAGTGATGCCCATGATTGGGCTAGGCCTTAGGCCATGAGTATGTTGAGTCTTGGGCTCGAGCCAGTGACTGGGTAGAGTATTGGGCTAGGGCCCATGATTGAGTTGGGCCTTTGGCTCCGGCCCATCAGTCGGTCGAACTCTGAGCACATGCCCACATGTCTCAACATGTAAAAAAAAATCATGAAACCCCTAAAAAGGAAAAATACTTAAAAAAATTTCCTTCATCTTCCTCCTCTGTCCACATGAAGGACTTAGACAATGGGTTTTTCACAAAGAGACTCACGGCCGCTGTTGCCACCGACCAAGACCAGACTGACAAAAAAATAGGTCATAACTATCAAATGATGTTGGATCCAAGTTGCAAACTACGGTGAGTACACCGACGACATGTTGTGAATCATAGTCTTTGGGAGAATTTTCACCCCCACTGCAGTACTTGCACACCCTGTTTATAATGTGATTGGACATAAAGTTGGGCAACTTTATGTCAAATCACGTTATAAGCGGGGTGTGCAAGTACTGCGGGTGAAAATATCATCATCCTATTCTTTTTATTAATCGCTTATTAAAACAACAAAGATACAAATCGAAGGCATAATGAGCCTTTCGACACTAGTGAAATTTTTTTTTTTCATAGGTAAGCTAGGTTTGAACCCCGACCTCAGGTTCAAACAGCATAATCTTTACCAATTGAGCTGGAGGATTAGCCCCGGCAGCAGCAAATCCCATGAAAAGGGAGAGTTTGGTGATGTGAAGGCAAATGATATACTTGCTCCCTTTTCTTTCATGGGCCACCCTTTGTAGTGGTACAGTCATAAAAAGATGTTACGATTAGCTCCCATTACTTGGAAGACGCCAAAAATAAGTGGAGTAGCTTGTACAGCCTGGCAGGCCCCACAACAAGACATCAGCTGTTTTGGTTGCTCGTGTGCACTCCTTTCTCGTGCGTTGCCTTTACGTTTTCCTAGCAGAGTGGAAGATTTGATGGAAACAACCACGTTTGGGCCCACAAGAGATATTTTCCTAGCAGAGTTCATCTAGCGGCTCAGGGCATGTAAGATCAAACCAGCTTAAAACTGATCTGAACAATCCTAGCCCCACAATAAAAATGTACAATTTATTTGTGGGAGATGATTTTTCACCCCCTAGTTGTGGATCAGCTAATCTCAAATCTAGCAGGCGGTGGCCAAACCATACCAACAGCTCGGATCACGTTGCGTGGCACCCACGTACCACATTAGGTCACAAAAAACAACAACCCAGAACATGACTCGCTTCGGATGATCTGGACTGTTCATTTGCTAGTCCTTAATTTGGTATGGTACTGAACGGCCAAAAATCATCCTAAATTAGATGGTTCTATCATTTCCCCAGTATTTAGATTGAGATGTATTTATTTAGGCCTTCAGAGACACAACAGAGAGAATATCAAATGGACAGTCCGGATCAACGGAAGGTGATCCCACTAAAATAATAATTAGACGTCCTTAATTTGATTGAATCATCAAAAGAGATCACATCCGTTAGATCTAGATCAAAGGAGAGGATCGTTCTACATATGGAGCTTCATCCAGGCCGTGCAATGACCGTTGCTCGATCTTCCAAAAATATTTTCCTAACCACTACATAAAATAAGGCCATCGATTTCTTTTCACATAAAATAGACGTAAAAGTTTTTCTTACGTAAAAGAAACGGAGGGCAAAAACAAGATGCAGTTCTAACGAAGATTCTAAAATAAAACCAAAATCTCCCTGGAAAACCCAAAAAATTTACGCAGAAAAAAGGCAACCCGCACTCTTATACACAGTACACATTAAAATCCTCAAATGGGCACTTTTTCATTGGCCCTTTTTCTTTCAGATTCAAAGAGGGAATTTTTCCTTTTCTTGGCTGATTTTCATTTCATTTCATATCATATTTTACCCAGCAGCAACGGTTCCAGTCCTTACGTGGAAATTCTGATTTTTGGAGGTGGATTTCTGCTGCTCTTTTCTAGAAGAAACCTTCATAGAAAGATTCCAGTTTTTCTCTTTGGCCTCGTCTATATCAATCTGCTCTTGCCGGCATTCTTCACTACAGAAAGGTGTATCTCCTCTGCATCACCCAAGTACCCTAAACAAATTAGAAAAAATAAACCCATCTGAACCGAAAAAAAAAAAGGATAAAGAGATGAGTTATATGGTGTAAGCCTGTTTAGTACAGTATTTTTTTTTAAAAAGAACTGTACTGTTTACACCATGTGGATGATCCCAACCGTCCATTTGATTCACAGCGTAAATATGTTGTGCCTGCAAAATAATTTCAATAGGATTATCCTAGCCCTCCGATCTATAGAGAAACTGCATGTTATGGAAAACAAACTCTATAGATCGGAGGGCTAGGATCATCTCCTATGGAAATGATTTTTTGGGGCAAAACCTATGTAGGTTGAAAAATATCGAAACATTTTCGCAGGAATCAAGATCTCATAAAGACTGGTGTACGCGTGAAATGGGAAAGGAAAACAAATGAAGGGTGTATGTATCAATTCTAACCTGTACATGAAAATGTCTCTGTTTTCTCCAAGGGTTTTCTTGCAGAAAAAGCAGGCTTGGAGGAAATGAGGGGGTTCTTCACAAGGGGAGTGGTAGAAACGAGAAGAAGAAGATCTGGGAGAATGAGAAAAGGCTCTGTAGCTTCCTCTTCTATTGGATGAAGTAGAAAAGATAGCAATCTTTCCGGAAAACCCAGCTTCAATGTCTGCAAGAGAGGCGAGACCCTCGTCTTCAACAATTGTAGGCCTTCTCATATTTGCTCCTGTGCCAAGAAAGCTGGAACCCATGGCAAATGTAACACCCAAAATACACAGAGAGAGAGAGAGAGAGAGAGAGAGAGAGAGAGAGGTGAGATTTGTGAAGAGAAGGAGGTGTTATAAAGAGGGTAGGTGGAATGACGGAGATTTTTTTCACAAACCACGGCTGGTTACTGGAATACTTGCGAATCCATTGGCTACGAATACTTGGGTTTTGGTGGAATATAAAATGGGAAGGATGTGGTAATATGACCCTGGATTTGGGAGTAATTTACAAGAATGGCACTTGGTTTTCCATTTTCCCTCTTGCTCTTTACACGGTGTAAGCCCTTATTTTTAAAATGACATGAATTTGGGGCACAAACTATTTACGTTGCGGATCCATCTTACGGTGCAAGTCGTCGGTACTTTTTGAAAAGGGAAATGATATGGAGACCGAGAGGACCACCTAACAGGAACCTGCAATGAAAATGTGCCATGTGTTAAAAAAACACTTTATTTTTTTATGGTTTCCCTGAGCTTAAGAGAAACCCCACGCCACTTGTGATGCAGTGGCGTAAATCAATTTGGTCGGTCCCGTTTTAGGTCCTACTCTCGGTTTTCCTAGCATTACTCTTTTGAAGAGTACTAGACAGATTATATACCTGTTGATTTGGGCAATTTATCTGATTAACCATCTTGGTGTGGTGCTAAATGGAGATCTCAATTGCAAGATTGATCCTTAGAAAAATCAACGGCTTAAAAATATCCTCAAGGATGTCTTTTTTTTATCATGCTCAATCAACATTCTAGAATTCTTCGATGCAGGTCGGGACTAAAGGAAATAGATAGGCCACATTTGAGGAGGCCAATAATAGGAATGGACCAGATTACCTTTATCCTACCCGTTGCTCCATTTTTCATGGTCGTGATTTCCTTCAAAGAGGAGTTAGGATGACAGTTTTGTGGGAGATGTGTAGCGTGGAGAAGGGTATTTTCGCTATTTTGTTAAAAGCGATGCCCGTTTATTTAAACCTCGCATCACGCTTCACGACGAAAAACTGCCGAGATCGCTGGCCGAGTACGAGTTAATGAGCCTGACGTCATCCTTTTAACCTGACTTTGCCGGTAACCGTATTGTACGCATCCGTCTCAACCCGTGATCTCCGGTCAGTTACTCCCCATGATGTCATACTCGCCACTCGCTTTAGATTATTTTGTCGTTTTGCATCCCGGGATTCCCACCCCACTAGCAGTTCAGTTAATGGGGCCCACTCGCACGCCCCTTGTTTTATGATGCCAGGGAAGTTGTTTATGCGCTCTCTTCTTCCGAGAATATTGTTTCCTCACCTACGATCACTGCCCGTTCTTTACGGGCAGCTCCAAAGCCTGCCCGTCATTCCCCACACCGGGCCCGCACCAATAATCTCACCTCCGTGGAGTTCTGCGACAGAATTAGTTTTTTTTCCAGCGATCTCTTTTCATTTTCTTCTGTTTGGTTGCGGAAAAAGAGATGCAACTCCTCAAAATATGGTACTGCTTTCTAATGGGAATCCAATTGAGGTGGGATTATATGACTTCTCCTTGTTGGGCCACATGGCACCCAAAAATCATGAAATTCATTTTCTATGAAAAAAATTCCAAATTTTAGGGAAAATTTAAAAACTCATTGTCCAACTCCAATCCATTCTTATTTGTATGAAGAGGGCTGCTAGCAAAGCCCAAATCCCTTTGGATCAACGGCTCTGGTCGCATACATGAGGCAGCGTAGGCCCGATAAGGGTCTCCTAGGAAGGAGCTTAACATCCCTTTTCTTTTTAGCATTTTCAATACGAAAAAGAGGTTTTGCCCATGTATCAACTCTTCTTTTAGCATCTTCAGTGTCCATGTATCAACTCCCTAATTGGGATTTGCGAGGCAATTTCGTGGCGGATGTGAAATGCGTTTGTACACAATTATTCTAGTAACAGTTTTCATAATAATAAAAACTGTGGTTCAAGACCACCTCCTGTGACAATGTCTGACGATGCAATCTGAGACCTTGATCGATCTGAACTATCGAGAACATTGTCGACACAAACTGATCAAATCATCCCAACCGTTGAATAATGAAAGTAGAAACACACCAGATGGAGCCATCAGAATCGTCGGATTAAATCTATTCTGAACTGGCGACGTTGTACATCGAGATCTACCCCGCATTTTACAACACTAACACGCGTCTCTTGCCCGCTAGAATTAAAATAAAAGAGAAAAAAATAAGAGAAGTGATTTATTTGCCCCACTTTCTTCCTCCGCCCACCCCTTCGAGGCTATTTAACTATTTATGGCCACTTTTTTACACTACACGCCATAATGGGGTCGCCTGTAAAAGAAAAAGCTGTCCTGCCTCATTTTCTCCCATCAACGGAGCAAAATAATCGGGGCTCTGAAAACTAGTAGTCAATTAATATATGACACGTGTGTTCCCTTAAGTCTTGCATGTCCCAAAACGTCCCACGTCTCCTTCTTTCTCGCCTTTTATACATCTTTTAATTTATTTATTTTTTTAAAAATCGGATGTTAAGGCATATTTTAACGTTGGGCGTTCCTCATGTATCTCCACATGGTGGCATCTGAGAGCCTCTTTTCACTAATTTTTCTTGGGAAGAGATATATTAGCTGCCTTTTCTTCCCTGGGGCACCACTCTTTGTGTATTTATGACTACCTTTTTACACTAGAGGGGCTGGCCCTGGAAAGAAACGGGAGCGAATACATCTGTTACTTTAATTTTTTTTTTTATAAGCGGCAGTATCCTACGAAGATATTCTCGAACAGAGTTATGAGAACACCTTTGCGGGCCAAAAGAACCCACGTCTTTGGTGGGATTTGTTTAGTGTAGTAAAGAGAGTGAAAACAAAGTTAAAAAGCTGTGTTACCCCTACCTGAGTCCTGAGATAGGGATTACATATTGGTATAAAGAAGGCATCAGTTTGGTTTTTATAAGATTGGTGCCGGTTGAGAATGACATGAATTAGCGGTGAAATTTTGCTATGGAGGCATGTTTAATGACAATACGTATTTATTAGAGAAGTAATAGAAAAAAGAAGACGAGAAAGTTTGATGAAGAGAGATAAAGAGTGCTAGTTTATTAGAGTTGTAATTGTTAGGATCATTTTTTAGACGAGAAAGACATCGTTTCTTCATAAGTTTGTAAGATTCTATGATGGAATCAGAATCATCATGGTAGCTTTATATGGAATGATGTTGGCAAATTATGGAGAATCAAAACCTCACTTTGTAACGATTTTAGCCGTAATACCCTAATTTTATGTTGGATAATACCATCAAAACCTTCTAAAAATTGCCATTATGTTAATAATTGTTAAAGTTTAAAAGATTAAACAACGCCATCTCTCACAGCCTAGAGCAATTGGTTGTTTCACATGGTATCAGATCAGAGATCAAAAGGTCCTGAGTTCAAAACTCGTTGATATTGAAAACCCCTGTGAAATTACATATATGGCCAACCTAAAAGAGGGGCCACATGTGTCACAGGTAGGCCAACCCTAAAAAGAGAGACCACACGTTGACACCTGAGGGGGAATATGTTAAAGCATAAAAGGGCCATCTTCGATATGTGTTTTGGAAGTCCACTTGAAAAGCCCCTTAAGAGTCGGGAGAAACGGTCTTGCACATACAGCAAAATTTATAGAAATGAACTAAATCAAATTAAAAATCCAAGATTAGGTCTAAAAGTCCGACTTCCAAAAGTTATATAAAAAGAAACCCTCCTCCAAAGTTGTCCTAAAATTTTCCCCTAGATCCAAGCACCCCATAGACCTTACGGGAAAATGAAAAGATGTATTTAATAAAGTAAATCGTGCTATTAACCAAACTTCTTTAGTGCAGGTATCATTTCCCTTTGATTTTTTAGATTTTTGACAATTCTTTGGTGGAGGAGGGGGAGAATCATTTGTGAGAAGCAATGCCTACTTGCCTAGCATTGGTTGTTTCAAAAGAACTCAAAGGAGCCCTTTAATCAAGTGTTAAGAAAAGAAACTTTAACACTTTTTCCTAAAAGACACATGGCGTCCTAATTCTGGCTTATTAACGTGATAAAATCCCTTCCTCCTAGTCCTAGGGTTCTACAAGACAAGGTAGACCGTTGATTTTTGTATACCTTTATCTTACTTCTGGGATGGATGCCCATTCCAGACGAGACAAAAACCATGTAGTTCCCTTCATGATATTTTACAAAATCAACGGTCTTGATTTCAGACTCCTGTTCCCCTTGTAGGACTTAAAATTGCCTTTTATCATTAATTGTAAAAGTGACTTTTTGCATAGTTCGTTCTCTTTAATCAATTAGCAAAACAACATAAACTAAGATTAAAACCACAACGTTTAAGTAATAACACGTGTTCTTGTCATTTAAATTATTGCTTTCTTGTTCTTGTTAAAATAATTGAAGAGATTCTTGGCTCGAAACAGCGGATCAAGACAAAACAAGGGGCGAAATAAAATATAGCTCCACTTAAGAGAGTAATATCTTAGTTTAATAGTTTAGATCATGGGACCTAACTATAATGTAGAGGAAGTGTATAGGCAATTTCTCATAGGCTCTGTTCACTTCTTTTTTCAGGAAAAGATTTCGTTTTTCTTTCCTTTCCAAGTGACATGGTAGAAGGAAAAGGAATCCAGAAAAATGTCAAGGAAAATGTTTCGTTTTCCTTGGAAAGCCTCTTTCCGATATATGTAATCGGAAACTAAATCTCGAGTAACAGGAAAAAAGTCAATTTTCAAGTCATTTTCAGCTTTTAAGTAAGAAATTTCACATCTGATAATATTTTTCCCTGGAAAAGAAGTGAACACAGAGATTCTATCTTGTCGAGGTCTTGTCATGAAAAAAAAAGACTGTTTTTTCGCACCAGGGAAAAGAAGTGAACGACCAGTTGTACATCAAGATCCACCCCGCATTTTTGCAAGACTAAGACGCTAGAATTAAAATAAAAAAAGGAAAAAGAAGCGAAGTGATTTATTTGCCCCATTTTCTTCCTCTGCCCACCCCTTCGAGTCTATTTAACTATTTGTGAGTTATGACCACTCTTTTACACTGCAATGCCATAATGGGGTTGCCTGTAAAAGAAAAAGCTGTCCTGACTCATTTCTCTGAATAGTCTACCATCACGTGGAATCGATTATTTTTTAAAAATCGGATGTTAAGGCATATTTTAACAGAGGGGCGTTCCTTTTGTATCCCCACATGTGGCATCTGAGAGCCTCTTTTCACTTATTTTACTTGGGAAGTGATATATTAGCTGCCTTTTCTTTCCTGGGCCACCACCCTCAGTGTATTTATGACTACTTTTTGGCACTTGAAGGGGCTGGCCCTGGAAAGAAACGGGAGCAAATATATCTTTTACTTTCAAATTTTTTTTCATAAGCGGCAGTATCCTACGAAGTATTCTCGAACAGTCATAAGAACACCTTTGCGGGCCAAAAGAACCCACGTCTTTGGTGGGATTTGTTTAGTGAAGTAGAGAGAGTGAAAATAAAGTTAAAAAACCTCTCTTACCCCTAAGATAGGGAACCAAATTAATTAAAGTTACATATTGGTATAAAGAAAGGTTCAAGAATTTTTTTCTAAATGATTCATTTAGCCGACCCCCCAACTAGTTTGAGACAAAGGCTTTGTTAAGTTGAGTTGAGCATTGGTATAAAGAAAGGCATCGGTTTGGTTTTTATAAGAATGGAGTCGGTTGAGAATGACATAAATTAGAGGTGAAAATTTACTATGGAGGCATGTGTAATGACAATATGTAGCTTATAAGAGAAGTAAGGCCACATTTGGATACCTCATGTTTTTGTATTTGGATTTGAATACAAAATACGTCAATTATCCACATGCTCATGTTGTACCAGAGAGTGAGGGAGGGAGGGACATCTCCTTGCTATTGCAGCCAAGGTTTTAAATTTCGACCGAAATCCGAAATTTTGGGTTCCGGTTGAGACTGAAACCGAAATTGGGTGAAATCGAAATGTTACAAAATTTTGACCGAAAAAATGAAATTTCAATCGAAATTTCGTTTTCCCCGAAATTTAAGGAATATCTCCAAAAAATCTGATTTTAATTCATTATTTAATTTTATCCCTAAATTTCACCCAAAATTGCCGAAATTTCAGCTAAATTCCGTTGAAATTATAAACCCTATAAAATAGGCGTGTTAAGAAGATTTTGTCAGATTTCGCTGAAATTTCTAAAATTTCGATTTCGAAAAGGACCCAAATGCATTCTGAAACCGAAATTTAAAACCTTGACTGCAACAAGGTCGAGGAGCAGTAAGGGTGAAGGTAATTGCCACAAATATTGATTTCCAAATAATGTCTTGAAGAACAAATTTGAAAATCGGATTTTTTTCACTGTTGTAGCTGATTTGGAAATCTAAGGATCTGATCCAGTTTCAAATCTCAACTGCAAATGTGAGAAATCCAACGGCCTAATATAGCAAAGAAGACGAGAAATTTTTGTGAAGAGAGATAAAGAGTGCTAGTTTATTAGAGCTGTAATTGTTAGGATCATTTTTAGACAAGAAAGAGGGGGCACCTACGCTTGCAGACAGATGAGGCATCATTTTTTAGTTTATATACTTTTCTTCTTAAGTTTGTAAGATCGTATAAGATTATTGATGGAATCAGAATTGTCATGGAAGCTTTATATGGAATAATGTTGGCAGATTATGGAGAAATCCCCCCCTCACGCTGTAATTACTATAGAAAATACCCTAATTTTATGTTGGATAATACCATCAAAACCTTCTAAAAATTGCCATTAGGTTAAATTACTGTTAAAGATTAAATAACGACGCCATCTCTAACAGCTTTGGAGCAATTGGTTGTTTCACATGGTATCAGAGCAAAGGTCATGAGTTCAAAACTCCTTTATATTAAAAATTCACGTGTAATTACATATATGGCCAACCCAAAAGAGGGGCCACATGTAGGCCAGCCCTAAAACGAGGGGCCACACATGAGGGGGAATGTTAAAGCATTAAAGATTAAATAAGGCCAACCCCAACAGCTTAAGCTTTTGGAGTGACTGGTTGTTTCACAATTATGATGTTATTCTTTTCAATCCTTCTCCGTGACACTTCCGATGAGAATGAAAAGAAAAAAAAAATGGAGAATGGCATTTGGCAAATCCGATAAGGGTCCGTTTGGATACCCCTTGGATTTGGATTTAGAGGTGAATTTGGATTTTTAAATCCAAATTCGGCGTTTGGCAAGCCTTTATGACATATGGATTTGGATTTGAGTGAAATCCACAAGATTTACAAATTCCTCATGTTAGTGTAATTTTTTGGATTTATAAATCCTTTCTGCGAGAGGTTATTTATAAATCTAAATCTGACCCGTAATGGTTAAAATGACCAAAATATACCAAAAAAGTGTTAAATGACTTAAGTACCCACATGACATTAAAAACTTATCAAAATACATCGTATTAGGTAAAATGACTAGAAAACCCCCGAGTCAGACAAAATGATCGAAATACCCCTATACCAGGTAAAAATGACAAAATACCCACGAGCCGTGCAAAATGACTAAAATACCCTTATAACATAAAAATTATCAAAATAACGTCATACAGGGTAAAATGACTAGAATACCCCAATATCATGGAAAATTACTAAAATACCCCTAGATCAAGTAAAAATGACCCATGGCTCATAAAAATGACTAAAATGACTAAAAATACCTTCATGAGAGAAAAATGATAAAAATACGCCATATTAGGTAAAATGACTAGAAATACCCCTATACAAAGTAAAAATGACAAAATACCCATGAGTCATGCAAAATGACTAAAATACCCTTATGACATAAAAATGATCAAAACAACCTCATATATGGGGTAAAATGACTAAAATACCCTTATGACATAAAAATGATCAAAACAACCTCATATATGGGGTAAAATGACTAAAATACCCCAAGATCATGGAAAATTATCGAAATACCCCTATATCAAGTAAAAATGACCTATGGCTCATGAAAAATGACTAAAAATACCCTCATGAGATAAAAATGATAATAATATGTCATATTAGGTAAAATGACTAGAATACCCCCGGATCACGCAAAATGACCGGAATACACTTATACCGGGTCAAAATGACAAAATACCCTGAGTCATGAAAAATGACTAAAACACCCATTTGATATAAAAAATGATCAAAATACCCCCAAATAAGGTAAAATGACTAGAATACCACTGGATCATGGAAAAAGGCTGAAATGCCCCTATATCAAGTATTTTAGGGCTTTTAGGTTTTGTTAGATTTCAAATTCAAATCCAAAGAGCATCCAAACAAAAAAATTAATTTAGATTTAAAATCCAAATCTATACGTGGTCATCCAAACGTCATTATTTATAAATTTGTGAATTTTAAAATTCTTGATTTCAAATCCTTGGATTTTGAAAATCCAAATTCACCTCCAAATCCAAATCCAAGGAGTATCCAAACGGGCCCTAAATGTTTTGCAAGTTCACTTGAATTGCCCTTTAAGAGTCAGGAGAAACGGTCTGGCACGAATAACATAATCAATAGTAATCAACTAAATCAAATTAAAAATCCAAGATTAGGTCTAAAAGTCCGACTTCAAAAAGCTATATAACAAAGAAACCCTTGTTTGGTAGATTCAAAAAGCTTTTATTGCTATATAACAGTTTGTTGACCAAAATTTTCCCCATTCTCGTTGATTTCTTAGAACACTTGTTTTCTTCTCCGTCTAGAAAGACCTCTAAAGGGGCAGTTTGGATATAAGAAAAAAAAAAATCAAATTTTTTACTGGCAACCAAACGGAGAAGACACATGGCGTCCTAATTCTGGCTTATTAACGTGATAATATAGCTTGCTACAAGACAATTATTGTATCAACGGTCTTGATTTCAGACTCCTATTTCCCTTGTAGGACCTTAAAATTGTCTTTTATCATTAACTGTATAAGTGACTTTTTGCATAGTTCGTTCTCTTTAATCAATTAGCAAAACAGCATAAACTAAGATTAAAACCACAACGTTTAAGTAACAACACATGTTATTGTCACTTAAACAATTGCTTTCTTGTTTTTGTTAAAATAATTGAAGAGACTCTTGGCTCGAACCAGGGAACCAAAACAATGTGCCAAATAAAATATAGCTCGACTTAAGAGACTAATATCTCAGTGTAGAGGAAGTATTGCAGCCCCTCTTCTTTAGGAGAGAGTGTCACCTTGGCAAAATGGCTCTAGGCGAGTGCACTCATCAAGCATCATTTAATTGCACTTGGGATCATGAATTTACACCCGCTCTGAGATAAAAATCTCAAAACATGTGTTAAAGTATAAAAGTATGTGTAAAATCATGTACCCAATAAGCAATTAAATATGAAATACGGAGAGTAGTAACGTTGAGCCTGTTTATTCTGGCCTACTTGACGATAAAAAATTGATAATATCTGCAAACCTAGTTGGGGACGGATCCATCAATGAAAGAAAATCCTAGTAAAAGGAGAAAGGGAAAGGGAAAGGGAAAGGGAAAGGGGGACTAAAAGAACGGTGCGTATATAAAAACCCTTCACTGTCGGATCTTAATCATGAATATGGACGTTATGTAAGGCCCACCCGGCCTATGCCATCACTATCTGTGTCCTAGTTCAGAGACGATTATTAGCACAACTAGCAGTTTTAAAATATATTTTCTTTTGTTTTCTATACTTGGTAATCATGTCTTTTTCCAATAATATTTCAAAACTTGGGCCCCAAGTCTTTGGTGTGATCTGAGATATGTTGAACTGAAAGGTCTAGAGTTGGATGCATAAAATAATTGCTCTTATTGTTTTCATGCAACTGGAGACCTTTCCTTGTAGTGGCATGATAACATTGAGAGAGGAATTTGCTAGGGGAGAGGAATTTGCTAGGGACCATCGCAAAAGGCATTTTACGGGCCGGCTGTTGCATGAAAGAGCTGCCACGTACTCTCACTTTTTAACAGATTTTGTCTCATTTATTTATTTAATATGATGTGGATGCTCTCTCACGCAACAGCCTGCCTGCGAAATATGCCTTCTGCGATGGTCCCTAGCAAATCTAGAGAGAGAGAGAGTATTGGCCCGGCCAAATACATTGAGATCACCTTTCAAAAATACAGTTGGGCCTACTTTATAGGATGATCCAAACTGTCCTTTTTCTGGGCCACATCGTAAATAGAGTGTACCCGGAAAATATCTCCATAGGATAATCCTAACTGCCCGATCTATAGAAGGATTGCTTTTATAGAAACCTCTATAGATTGGAGGGTTAAGATCATCCTATAGAGATGCTTTTTGGGGTACAGTCTATTTACGTTGTGGCCCAACAAATGAACGGTTTGTACTTCCTGTGCAGACACCAGGTAAAATCTCTTTATCATTGATCCCGATTCTTGAGACCCGACCGTGACTTTCTACCTAGTTGTTCTCCCTTTTAAAAGATTCCGTTTCTTTCAAAGTAAGGTGGCGTAAAACAAAATTTTAGCATCATTTTTCCTCTTAAAAATGGGTGTAAAATTTTAGCCTCCCTTTCTTAAAAATGTGAAGTGATATATCGCCACATTGAAGCAGTGCACGTGGCAATCAACCCCATTGAATCCTTCCGACGTGGAGGACATCAGCCCGTCTGCAATCATTGATTGTCCCAAGTAATCAAAAGAGGCGGATTTAACTTTCCTTAAACATGGGCGGAAACTTTGTTTTGCGGCCATTTTACTCTGAATGAAACTGAGAAGGAAATGCAAGCAATTCTACCTATTTGGATTGCAAGAATTTCACATATAAAGTTTGGAAAGGAAAAATATTTATAAAATTTCCTATTTTGTTTTCAGAGAGAAAATATAAATTTGAACCAACCCTATTCAAGTTTTAGTCGGATGGATTATGATAGGGAAATGATATCAGCACAGCCATGTTTTAATAGTTGTACGGTCCGGCTTGTCTTTTCTTTTTTAATCGGCTCATAAGAGCTTTTAGGGAACTGTAATAACCTTTTTGATAGCTTTTAAATACTAAAAGACAAGTTGATTTAATGAAAAAAATCAAAACATGGTAGTGCTTATATCATTTCCCATTATGATAAGAGGTATTCTAATTTCTTAAGGCTCTGTTCACTTGCCGTCCCGAGAAAGGAAAGGAAACGAAAGTAGGGCAAATTTTCCCGTGATGGGATGTATTCCGCTGTTCACAAGGTTTCTCGAGAAAGAGAATTTACAGACGTGGTAAAGGAAAATAAGGACGTGGAAAACCCACTTTCTCGCGCTTTGACTCGATTGTTTTCCCACAAAATAGATGGGAAAACCCATTTCCTTTTCCAGCGAGAAAATATATCGGGCATCTCTCTGTCGAGCAAAAACCCTCCTCTCACCTAAGTCCTCTTCTTCACGATTCCGGCAAGCAAGATCACCCCGTCCGGCGAGCTCTCCCCTCCGGCGACCCCAAAGAAGGTTAGATCTCGTCTCTCTCTTCCTCCTTTTCTCCTTTTTTTTATTTTTTCTGCCAATACGCCTTTCAGTGACTTCTTTTTTTCATTTTTGGGGGGAGTTCTACTTCTTTCCAACATATCTTCTCCTACTGGTTTGGTGGATTTTTTTTGAAACTCTTCTTCTCCGTTCAAACGTCGGATTGGGTCTGTAACAAATATTCTTCTTTTTTTTTTATATGTATTGTTAGGGTTTCGGTTTGGGTTGAACGTGGGTTGGATTTTGGGTAAATAGGGCTTGGATTTGGGAAATCTGGGGTCCGATTTTTGTTCTTCACAACATGAGTTGAGTCTTCTCCTTACGGTTTCGATATATATTGTTAGGGTTTCGTTTTGGGTTGAACTTGGGTTGGATTTTCGGTAAATAAGGCTTGGATTTGGGAAATCTGGGGTCGGATTTGTGTTCTTCACAACACGAGTTCAGTCATTGTACCGATTTTAGGATTGTGTTTTACTGTGTGTTGTAGCGAAGGTTATTGTACTGATTTTTGAGAAGGTTAATTTTATGAAGGTTATTGTATTGATTTTTTTCAACCTAATTGTAATGTTTCTGTTATTTGATTTTTTTACAGATTCTTTTGTTCTTGTTGCTTCTTTTCTATGTAGTCCATCTCTGTTTTATAATTTTGCAATTTTTTTGGGTGCAATTTTTCTGTGTAGTCCATCTACGGTTTGGTGGATATTGGTTGTGGGTGGTTCACATTCATGCACAGTTTAATTTTGCTTCGCATATTCTTACATTGGTGGTTGTGGGTTTTGGTTGTTTGGTGGTTAATGGTGGTTTGGAGGTTGTGGGTGGTTGTTGGTGCTTTGGTGGTTGGTGGTGGCTGTTGGAGTTTTGTTTCGATGGTTGTGACTGTGGTTATGGTGTCTTTGCCGGTTGTGTTATTATCCTAAATGTTATTTGTTTTAGTATTTGGTAGGGTTACCATCATGCCTCGTCAACCAGCAGATAGGCGGATGTTGATCCTTCGAGCTGCAGCTATAGTAATCTCTGCGGCGGCCGCAGTTACGCTTAGGGTTCGACTATACCTTGAGCAGAATATTACAAGAACCCCTTACGAAAGCGGGTACTTAACCCGTAGGACCTTTGTTAGACGTATCACGCACGCAGAGAACCATTGTGTTGCTCTTCTTCGAATGGATGTTCGGTGCTTCCGCTCCTTCGTGGGCCTTTTCAGAAGCACAACATTGTTGAAAGACACAATTCACTGCACTGTTGAGGAACAGGTGGCTATTTTCTTAAGTGTGATTGCACACAATGAAAGGAATCGTACTGTTAGGGCAACCACAAGAAGGTCAGGGGCTACTGTTTCAAAGTATTTTAATAAGGTTCTCGACGCTGTTCTCATCCTACAAGACATGTTCATAGTACGTCCATCAAGGGAAACACCACGGGCAATCCTTGATAATCCTAATTTTATGCCTTACTTTAAGGTACGTTTACGATAGCTACGCATTTCGACTGAAGGTTGTTAATTCAGGTTGACATTTGAATGTCCTTATTATAGGATTGTATTGGTGCAATTGACGGGACCCACATTCATGCAAAAGTATCTGAGGATATTCAAAAAAGATATATTTGTCGTAAGCACTTCCCATCCCAAAATGTGTTAGCTTGTTGCGACTTTGACCTAAAGTTTACCTACGTCCTTTGTGGGTGGGAGGGGTCGACATCGGACTCACGGGTGTTAGCATCTGCTATATCAAAGCCGAACGGGATTCCCATTTTGCCAGGTAATAATTAGCTTATTAGACTGTTTGTATTGATGCGGTTTCTGTAGTACTTAGCTAATTTAATTGTATTCCTTTGTTTCATTGTAGGAACGTTTTACCTTGGTGATGCCGGGTATCCGTGTCTGTCCCATTTTATAACTCCAATCCGAGGTATTGGTTACCATCTCAATCAGATTAGAGGGCGCAGACCTAGGAAAGCCGAGGAGTTGTATAATCAAAGGCATTCTTCAGCCAGGAATGTAATCGAGCGAACTTTTGGTGTCTTGAAGAAGCGATTCATCATATTAAATTTAGCACCCATGTATTCATATTCCAAGCAGATCGACATAGTGTTGGCCTGTTGCTGCGTCCACAACCACATTAGGAGGGAGATGCCTGACGACTCCTACATTCAGGATGTTGACGATGAGCTGGCATCGCTTGTAGCTGAGGAGGAAGAGGAGGAAGAAGGACCTGTTCCTCCTCCTCCTATGACCAGGGCCGAGGATGTAAGGGAAGGTCGTAACATTCGAACCGCAATCATGAATCAAATGTGGAATGATTTCGAAGCACGTCGTCGTTAGGAAATGACATGGTCGCAATAGTTGTGCACCACCTGTGTTTGGATGTGGATTTCACAATTTCGATGTGTAGTTTGCTGGAACTGTAGCTTATATTCCTTGCTTTCTTGAGATTTATGTAATTTCTATGTTTGCATTAGTATTGGTTCATGGGTTTGTTGGTATGAGTTTGATGGACTAAATTCGTATGGGTTTGATGGACTAAATTATGTATGGGTTTGATTGCATCAATAGTTTTTGTATGTTATCTTATAAAGCTTCTAAATGAAAATGTTGTTTATCTATCATTTGTTATTGCAACTATTATGACTTGTTTATGTGGTACCAGGTAATGGCGAAGGATAAATTTTATGTCGTTTTCAAGGGACGGCAGGTGGGCATATTCGACAGTTGGGCAGATTGTCACCTTCAAGTGAACAGGTATAGTGGAGCATCTTATCGCTCCTACGCCACAAGGAAGGAGGCAGAAGCATCCTTAAATGCATATGATAAGCGCCATGAGGATTTGCAAGACAAGCGTGAAGAGGACATCCACAGTGTTCCTTGGTTTTTGGGGTTTGCCATTGGTGTGGGGTTAGTACCTATGATAGTAGTATTTTAGACTTTTTTCCCACTTGTTTATGAGGTATGTTTACTCACATTATGGTTTTATATGCAGACTGGGCATTAAAATGGTTGGTGATGCAGGAAGTTCTACTAGTGAGGTACACAACCTCCCTGGCCTCAAAGATGCAGTGCTGAACATTGATGGTTACGTTAGAGGTGACCTTATTGATGCTTATGTGTACCTTCACGGGCATCACAAGGAAGCTAGGGCCTTCCTTTCTCTCGACGAGATGGACCGAATGGAGATGTTGAGGCGCATTCTGCGCCGTATGCGCCATTTGGCTATGTGATGTTTATCTATTTTTTGTTCAACTGTTTATATATGAACTTTATTTTGGATGTATGAGTTAGGTGGAAATGTTATAACTAATGTTTAATTTCTTTTTGGATGATTTGATTCTTATAATTGGTTAGTTTTAGTTTATGATAAACATAGTTACAGCAAGGGAACTCTACCAACGAGCATTGTCAATCGACTCGACAAGTGAAAGTGCTGCTCATTGCCTTCAGGTACAGTCATGTCATTTAGGCAACCATGGAGATTAGAACATAAAACTGCCAGAGTGATGCCCTGATTCTTGAGCTTTTATGTGGGAAACACAGTTGTAGCTAACAATAGTTTGAATATGTAATTTATCAAATTCATGCTTTGAATCAGGTGAAATTGTATTATGTGATTGCTATATAACCTACGTGGCACATTATATAGAGTAATTTCAAATTTTTTTTTTTTTTTTCGAAAAGTCACTTTCAATTATATTAAAAAGGTGTTGGAAGTGTAGAGGTGGAGCCCCCCCCCAGGTTGAAGCTAAATTTTGACAAGTCTAGAAATTTTGCACTGTTGGATCTGCCCAATCAACGGTCTTGATCCATCCGCTTTCTGGGCAACTGAACAGCGAGAAAATAACTTTCCTGTATATTTTCCCTCCCTTTCTGGGCAAGTGAACAGCGAGAAAATAACTTTCCTGCATATTTTCCCTCTCTTTCTGGGCAAGTGAACAGCGAGAAAGCATGGAAAAATCACAGTTTCTTTTTCTTTCCTTTCCATTTTGCCACGTCAGATTCCTTTCCTTTCCTTTCCTTTTCTTTCTCGGGAAAACAAGTGAACAGAGCCTAAGTGATGGGCGCCCTTGCAGAAATAGGGTGAAAAGGTGCCCTCTTATGGATAATATCTCACTAAATTAACCGAGGAAAGGAAAAAAAATTCCCAGGAAAAATTTTCCATCAGAAAAATATTTTCTTTCAATTCAAACAGGGTAAGAGTGTAACAACAAACAAGCACAGAAAATGTTACACGGTGGCAGTCAGATAGAAGGCGCAGGTTAAGGAATGTTTGCGCGTTGGGTGCGTACTGCTCTCTCCGGCCGACGACCGTTTTCCGTCGAGTCGAACGCCGGAAGAATGACCAGCGGGAGAGACACTCTCGGGAGGAGGATTCTTAGCCTCATATATCCAAAGCGTAGTGCCGTTATTACTATCCGCAAATGGGCTGAAGAAGGGAATTCCCTCCGCAAATACGAGCTCAATCGTGTCGTTCGTGAGCTTAGAAAATACAAACGTTATAAACACGCCCTCGAGGTCTCTTGTTCCCCTCTCTGTTTTCTTTCATGTTCGTTCTTTTTCTTATTCATGTTTTTTTTCATAATTATAGTTTATATAGAGTTAGGGTTCACATGAATCTAATGTTGGCGGGAGAATGCATGTGCATTTTATAAAGTGTAGGGAGATTCAGTTGAGTTGTTGAGTAGGATTTGAGTGATTGATGGTGAATATCGATGATATTTGAATTAGAACTCTTTCTGTTTGACAAAATGCGGCAATGAAGTTCTTTTAATCTTGAAATGTTTAGGCCTTTGGGTGTCAGTATTTGGACCTTGTTGAATTGTCTTGCCTTATGTGAAACCAAATCCTATATCACCCTATTCGAAGCCTAGTTTGTACTCATCTAGGAAAGTACCTTTTCTAAAGTTGGTTTGTCTATCTCTATGAATAATACTCTCAGTATTATTTCTTATGGGATTTGCTAGGGACCATCGCAGGAAGGCATTTCGCAGCTGGCTATTGCATGTGAGAGCAGCCAGCCTCAGATTTTGTCTTATTCATCTTATTCAACTGAGGTAGCTGCTCTCACATGCAACAGCCAGCCGCGAAATGCCTTTCTGCGATGGTCCCTTGCAAATCCTGTTTCTTATACTTTGTATTTTCTATTTGGTTAGTGAAGAAGGGGACCTTTTACTAACTGCATAAATCATCATCTTTTGTGTGTTTGGATCTTTTATTCGCTTTCTCTGTGTCTTTCATTTCTAATAATTAGTATCAAAGATTCACAACCGGGAGGTCCCTACTGCGCACTAGATTTCTAATGTTCTTCATGTTGTAAGTGTCAGTTTTGGATGGTTTGTGTTCTACTGGATTCAAAGTTTTGAAATTTAACTGTTTTAACTACACCTTGTGGAAGTTGAAGATGTTTGCGGTTCTAGTGAAATAAGATGACCCTATCCGATTGATGGAAAAGAAAAGAATCATGCAGATATGAAAGATGAAAATTTTGAGAAGAAAAATTAGATATCCATGGTTGGCCTTCTTTGCACTCGATGATTTGGTTTTGTTCAATGTGTTTGGTCAAACCACGGCTAAAGTTTTGTAGGACAAATTGCGAAATCTCTAGGAAGGACAATCCATGTCGAATAAGATTTATCCCCGAAGGCAACTATGTGACGCTAAAACGAAGGAAAAGTCTTTGTTTCATGAACACCTTATGGACTGATGGGAGACCACAAAATGAGTGGGAAAGTGGGGGGGCACCCCCTTTTTTGTTTGACTACTAATGGTGAAAGCCCAAAAATGCCTTTCCTTACCTATCTATTCTAAATTCAATCCTATCCTTGTGACACAATCGATTCTTCTTTAACTTGAGTGAGTCGAAGGTATAATTCAGTCGACTCGGGGGATTCAATGATTGACTCATGGAGTTTTTTAATACTGAGAAATGAATCTTTTATTTCCATCATTAGCCAAGTGGGACATGTTGGAATGATTACCAAGATGGCTATTCGCTTAACTATACTTGGGCCAACAAATACATTGAAAGGAATGTAGATCTTTTGCCCTGATGGCTATTGTGTTCCTCTGTTTTGTAAGGAAAATGATATCCCCCTTCCTCTCTGACGGATAAAATCCCCCCTTTAACATTATTCGTTAAGTTTTAAAGGAAAAGAAAAACGTTTAGGGGGTGAATTTATCCTCAAGCAGTGAACCATTCTCACGGAAACCGTTAGGAGGAGAGAGGTGTTGTTTTTTTTTTTTTTTTGGGCGGGGGAGGGGGGTGGGGGGGTATACCATTTTGTAAATCTTTTAAGATGCTTTAATGTTGTATTTATTATTTCTAGTAAATTAGTTTTGTAATTACATATCTTTTTAAGTATTAAGGTCTTTTGTTTTTTTAAATAATAGTCCAACGGAAGTGTTTGTTTCACTTGGGATCCAAATAGAAGAAGCGAAGGATAGTTGGGGAGTTAAGAAACTTGCCAACATGATTGGTCATCAAAGGATAAAACTCTTAACCGAAGGATGCATCCGAACTTATGAATCGAGGGGGGAGTTTTCTTACTCAAAACAACAATAACAATTCAAAGAGTAAAGGAAGAATACCCCTATACCCCTAAATTTTCTATCGAGCAAGAATTCAAGTGATTCCAGAGCTCTACGGCCCTTATTTTTCTCTAGGATAACCAACAATTTGTTTTCCCAAAGTATATATATATATCGATTGTGGATGTATTTCTTTGTTCTTGTTAACATTTTTCTCGTAGAAGTTGATATTAGTTCTCTTTCATGTATTTGGTTGTAGGATCCACCGTGCCTGTCCTTCGGAGCCATGAGTAACATTTTCCCATGTAAAATGTAATTCGAGAACCATTTTAATGGGTTTTGTTCTCTTTTTTTTTGAAAGATAAAAACAACATGTTATCAATGCATCAGGTGACTTCTCTATCAAGTCTTTCTATCATCATCTAGTAGTGCCCTGTGTCTTCCAAGGTAGCTAGAGCGTGAACAATCCAAGCTCCCCCAAGAGTGTGTACCTTTGGATGGGCGGCTTCATGTGAAAGGATTCAAACGGTGGATTTTCTACGAAAGAGAAAAATTCTAATAGTTGACCATTGTTTCTTATGCACTGAGAAATGAACTACATTTTCATCCGCTGCAAAGTCTCCAGGGAGGTATGGAGTAATCTTCTTTGTAGATTTGGCATATCATAGGTTTCCCTGAGAAATTGATCAATCTTCTTTAGGCTTGGTCGGCAGCCCCATGGAAGAAAAAAGGAAAATTCTATGGAATGTGTCATTTTTAGCTACTGTGTGGGTACTTTGGAAGGAAAGGAATGCGAGAATTTTTAAGGGGGTTTCTAGAAGCCCTGCTTTCCGTTTTACTAAAGTTATAGCACTATTGATCGCGTGGGTAAAAATCTCTCCCTTCTTATAGATTCGTTCCAGCCTACAATTTATCGGATGCTTGGACAAAGGTGTGTTGGAGTGTGTAAAGTAAGCAAAAAATAGTTCAAGAGTGGGAGCCCCCTTCTCAGGGTTCTCTAAAGTTTAACTTTGATGGTTCAACAATCCTGGGCTGGCTAGAATTGTTGGGGTCCTGCGAAATGAATTAGGGGAGGTGATTTGGGCCTTCGCGGGTCCTATTGGGGAAGAGGATGCGACGGAGGCGGAGGTGCGTGCAATTCATCAAGGATTAAATTTTTGGCAAGAGATCGAGTGGTCAATGTGGTGATGGAGGGGGACTCCATGATTGTAATTAGGTGGCTTCAAGGTGCGCATTCCCATCTATGGAGATTTGATAGATTCTTTGATCAGATGTTTGATTGGGTGGGCTCTTCTTCGTGGGTATACAAACACATTCGGCATTCGGCTAATGAGGCGGCGGATCGCCTAGCTAGAGTTGTGGTGTCTAAAGAAGCATTGTCTATGTCAGTTTGATTTTCTTCCTCCCTATGTCATTTTGCTTTTATTGTTTTCTAGCTTTTTTTTTCATGTTTTGTTGTGTTAGTTTTGACCATCTCGGTCCCCTTTTGCAATAAAATTGGCTATCATTAAAAAAAAAAAAAGATTTTATCAATGCACTGAATCTACTCGGACAAGTTCCAAGTTGATCAGTGGATTTTTAAACATTTTGTGAATATTCACTAGAGCTGCTTATTTATGCAGATATGCGAATGGATGACAGGTCAACAAGATATCAAGCTATTACCAGGGGACTATGCTGTCCATTTGGACTTGATTTCAAAAGTCCGTGGCCTTGCTAGTGCAGAGAAGTTCTTTGAAGATCTTCCCGAGCGGATGAGGGGACAACCTACCTGCACTTCTCTTCTCCACTCATACGTACAACATAAGTTGCCTACCAAAGCCGAGGCACTGATGGACAAAATGTCAGAATGTGGTTTTCTCAGGTGTCCTCTTCCTTATAACCATATGCTAACCATGTACATTTCAAATGGGCAGTTAGAGAAAATCCCTCTCATGATACAAGAATTGAAGAAAAATACATCCCCAGATGTGGTAACATATAACCTATGGTTAAGTGCATGCGCCAATCAAAACGATGTGGAGGGAGCCGAAAAGGTTCTCCTTGAGCTAAAAAAGAGGAAATTAGATGCAGATTGGTTTACATACAGCACATTAACCAGCATATACATCAATGCGACACTCCTTGGAAAGGCAAGGGATGCTTTGAAGGAGATGGAACAAAGAGTTTCTAAAAAAAACCGTGTTGCTTATTGCTCCCTCCTTACCTTAAATGCAAATCTATTGGATAAAAACGGCGTTTACAAAATTTGGAAGAAAATCAAATCATCCTTTCTTAAGATGAATGATGCCGAATATATGTCCATGATATCGTCCCTTGTGAAATTAGGGGACATTGAAGAAGCTGAGAACCTTTATAGCGAGTGGGAATCAGTATCGGGAACTCGCGATTCTAGAATTCCAAACCTACTCCTTGCTGTTTACATAAAAGAAAATACAATGGATAAGGCTGAAAATTTTCATGAGCAAATGATACAGAGAGGCATTGTGTCTAGCTATGGTACTTGGGAAATTCTAGCTTGGGGTTATCTAAATACAAAGAAGATGGATAAAGTTATTGATTGTTTTAAGAAGGCTCTATCAAGCTTGAAGAAATGGGAGCCAAACAATGAAATTATCCGAGCAGTATTTGACAAGCTTGAGATGCTGGGTGACATCGAGCGTGCAGAGCAGTTTTTGGTTATTCTACGCAATGCGGGACATACAACAACTCAAATTTATAACTCCTTGCTGCGTACATATGTGAAAGCTGGTAAGATGCCTCTTATAGTTGTTGAACGCATGAAAAAGGACAAAGTCGAGTTGGATGATGAGACCCAGCGGCTTATGAAAATGACTAGCAAGCTATGTGTAGGTGAAGTTCCAAACATTGTTTCTTGAGAGTACTTGTTCTGAATTTCTCCATGCCCTACATATGGTATCTTACAGAATTTAATATTTTAAGTGGAAACCGCCGTAGAGGTTTCAGAGTTCAACAAGAAATGTAAATGCATATTTGGAGCATGGATTCTCATGATAATTACTAGGACTGAGATTGCGTGTTCTAACTCCATTGCGTGTTCTAACTCCGTGACATGATCTCCATTTGATTGTTGCAGATAGAGGCGAGGCGACCAATTTCATCTGTATGGATCATGAGAGTGAGAGTGAAATGGAAAGGCTGCAAAAAACTTTCATGTCATGCTGGTTAAATATTTTTATTGGATTAATTTCTCATTGCTGCTGGTGAATTGAGTATCTATGCATTTCCAGTACTGCAGTTGTTTCCAGGCTCAACTTGTGAATTGATCCCTCAAATCATCTGAGAACTGGGATGGGATTTTGGTGATTGAAAGTTTATGTTAATGTAAGGGTGCTACTAAATTGTGTGTAACTTTTCAGCTTTGCCATGTTCAACTTTGTAGGATAAATGATAACTGGTATTGGTTAGGTACCTAACATTTGGTACCAGAGCTCACATCACATATTCACATCTTGTATAAAAATGGCTACTTGGAGCAACTAGAGTATCTACTCACAGTGTAGAGCCGCTGACATAAGAGACAATCTATGAAAAGGGCTGCTCAGAGCAAGCAACCAAAGTGAGAGTCATAAGAGTGTTGGCCGTAGACAAAAAGGGGCGACTTGTGAAAAGGGCTACCTGGACCAACCAAGGTGAAAGCCGTCTCAGAGTAAGACGTTGAGGATGTCCACTGTGGAGTGGAGTAGACGATCCCAAGTGGTTTGGTTTAAGGGCCTAGCCTCACATTCTATCAGGCTTTTGACATATTGGTTAGGTACCTAACAAATTACATGTCTAAGCCAAGCCGACAAGTCCACACAAGGACATTTTGACCGATAACTTCCCTAGTTTGTAAACTACTGCACTATATACCAATTGGTAATCAAGAATCAAGATTTAGCTAAAAAAAATTTTCCTTTTTTTTTCATCATATTTCTAATAAGTCCCTAAAAAGCATGATATTTTCATCCAAAGATTTTGCTTTGTATCCCTACAAAACTGCATTTATTTTTAACAACAAATACCAAGGGTGTGTTAGGAATCAGGTGCTAGAATTGGCATCTTATTCCAATTCCGATGTTCGGTTCCAAAAATTAATGGAATTAGGAAGGTGGAATTGACACCGGATAGGATTAAAGAGGATAAAATGCCTTCATCTGTTTCCTGCCCAAGAGATGATATTCTAATTCTGCCTCAATTAGAATTTATTTTTTCTTAGATTAATGGAATTAGGAAGGTGTAATTGACTCCGGATAGGATTAAAGAGGGAAAAATGCCTTCATCTGTTTCCTGCCCAAGGATGGTATTCTGATTCTGCCTCAATTAGAATTTAATTTTTCTTAGATTTTTTAATTATATTACTTATTTTATCTTTTCCACTATGTTTACAAGGAAATGTGAATAGTAATTGGAATAGGATGCTGATTCTGATTCCTGATTCGATTCTGGCAAACCAAACGCAGCCTAGCGTGAGGCTAATTTTTTAGGCAAAAATATCATCATTTTAGAAGTGATAGAAGTAATTTTGTCTGGTGTAACATTAGGGTCTTTTGGGATATATCTTTCATGAAGTTAACGCTTTGTTTGTTTTGGATTTTCAAAACCGATTGTGAGTCCAAAACCGATTATTGGGCTCAAAATTATGTTCGTTTTAGATTAGGGCAGTGATGAATTGAACCCCAAATATCTTAAATCGATCCTTATGTGTCTTTCTCTCTCTCCTATGGGTTAGAGAGAGAGAGAGGAGAGAGATAGACACATAGGGGGTCGATTTAAGATATGGTCGATTTAGAGAGAGAGGAGAGAGATAGACACACAGAGGGTTGATTTAAGATATATGGGGGTCGATTTATCACTCCCCTTTTAAAATTTTCAATCAGAATTTATATGATGCCCGAACGTCAAAATAGCAAGGGACAGGTGGCAAACCACCTGGCCCTTGATTTTTGATCCGGTCAAAACACCTTTTTTTGAGTGTTTTGACCTGATCAAAAATCAAGAGCTAAGGCGGTTAGCCCTTGTAAATTACACGGCCATCATATAAAAACTCATTTTCAACCAAGACGAAAAATGCATCTGGTTAGAGGATAGATTGTCCTATTGGTGCGACTTGTAGGCCTGTAGAGATCCAACATGGAGCCATTTCGGATTGACGGTCCAGATCAATCAAATGATTGATTGGCCCATTCTGTAATAGTGGAGTGGGAGAGCCTCACTGTATTAAAATAAGGTCTCTCTCCTAGTCAAGCATTCCTCCTAGTCACACTGGCTTTGATTTTGAAGAGCTAGTCTCAATTCCCAAATTCAACTGTGAAGCTGTGGATAATACATAAGAAACACCACCCACCTTCTTCCATGATGGCCATGGCAATGGCCAACACTCTCTTCTGCCTCTCTCATTCTCACTCTTTCTCTTTCCCTTCGTCTTCAACTCAAAACAAGTTGAGTCCCCGCAGAAATAGAAAGGGACGACAGTTTTTTGCTATGGGAGGAGATCCCTTGGGAGATTTCGGAGCGAGAGACCCATACCCTGCAGAAATTGAAAGCGGTTTTGCTGACAGAGTATTGGGCCATGGTGATTCTGAGCACCGAATCCTCATCCCCAATCTCTCTGCTCTCTCTCTTGCCCAACAAAAGTGCACTCCCGTCTCACCTTCCCAGTCTCCCATCTCAAACGAAGATGCTTTAAGGCTGTTAAAGAAGGTAAAATTTCATTACCCATTTTCAGTTTTTGTTTCTAAAGCTATTAAAGAATGCAAATTTCCAATACCCATTTGTTGTTTTCTTCTTTAAAGCAATTGAAAATGGCGAAATCCCAATAATACTATTTTCATTTTAGGTCTCAAAAGTCACGAAAAAGGGCTTTTTTTTCGTCTTCAAAGAAATTGAAAAGGGCGAAAACCCAATAACCATTTTCATTTTACCTTGCAAATGTCACAAACAAGCTAAAACTCTATTACCCATTTGTTGTTTTCGTCTTCAAAGCAATTGAAAATGGCTAAACCCCAATACTCATTTTCATTTTATGGTCTCAAAGGTCACAAACAAGGCAAAACTCTAATACCCATTTTCATTTGAAAAGATAGTAGAAAAAAAAAAACTAATCTCCATTACCCACTATTCAATTTATGCGGTTGTTGAACTGTCATTGGTATCCTCGTCATCCTCGTTGTCCTTGTTTTTTTTTATAGGTGATTGGTTGGAGACTGGCGGATGGCGAAGGAGGGCTGAAACTTCAGTGTCTGTGGAAGTTGAGGGATTTTGGGTGTGGGGTTGAACTCATCAATAGGATTTATAAGGTTGCTGAGGTTGATGGGCATTACCCAAGTCTTCACTTGGAACATCCCAATCAAGTTAGGGCTGAGTTGAGCACTGCTTCCATAGGTAAGTTTAGGGAGATATGAAATGCATCCATATTCTAATCCTTCTGCAAAAAAGTTTCATTGTTGTCAGTTACCTTGATAATAATCTCTATTCAATATTTGAAGATGGAATTTGATGTTGCCATTATGTCGATACTTCTTGCTGGTACACATAGAAATGCAATTCTGTGGCCACCATACCATTAGCAACATTATTGAGTTTATGCACAACAGAAACAACCCACAAATCCAATGGTAACATATTGTTGAGGGCTCTGATACCATATAAAGGCTGCATGGAGGGAGGGAGGGAGTTGCCATATTGATTGGCATATAATCTTATATGCATACAGTCTTCTTTGCATTTACATTTATGTTTAAATAATAGTTATAAATAGATTTACATCTATCTTAGATAATGGCTTCCAATGTTGCCTTAATGCCCCATTTGCAAATAAGATTAACTTAAAAAGTCTTATTTGCAAATAAGCACTGACTCTGGCGGTATCCAAAGAGTCCCTAAACCTTTATTCCTTTTCTCTCACATGTTTCCACACTTCCTTACATAAACCAATGTTCTAAGTCCTAACTTACACCTTTATCAGAATAAGATGTCACCTATAGAACCTATTCAAGCCCAAACAATGTAACCCAAAGTTGAAACTCCGTCTCTTCCTTGCATTTTATGTTATCAATACCAAATCCACTAGTGTTACCCCCTATAGGCATAATCTAGTGATCTTGTTGACGACACAAACACCATGCTCCAGATCTGTGTTGCATTGGTTTTTTGTTTTTTTGAAAGATGACATTTATTAATGGGTAAGGATTACATCCATGGGGACAATATGTCCCACAAAGACAGCAAAGGCAAACCCATCAGGGGAGCCGTAATTACAACAATTTAGATACAGTACATTTTAACCCACTCTCTCACTGCCTCTTAAAGAGGTTGCAATGATGGGCATCGACTCCAGTGTTACACCCTGTTTGGCCAACTGGTCCGCCATTTTGTCGGCCAACCTTCTCCGGTGTTCAATTCTGGGGCCGATCAATCGAACCAAGTCACGGATTTCCGCAATATAGTTTTGGATCCTCCAGGGGCCTTTTGAGTTCTCCGTGGCCCATGCAATTTTGTTTGCCGAATCCCATTCTATGATGATTGGCCCTAAATTGTTTGCAGCATACCATTTCAGGCCAAAGAGGAGTGCCCTTACCTCGGCCTCATTAGCATCACAGACTCCTACCGGCCCAGAGTAGGTCATTACTGTATTCCCGTTAGAATCCCAGATAACTCCACCAATTCCGGCCTTACCAGATTCCCAATCGAACTGCCGTCAAAGTTTAGCTTCATCCATCCAACCGGCGGTGCTGTCCACTTTGGGCAAGGTTTTTCCACCACCTTCTTTTCAAAGATGACAGCCTTCCAGTTTCTCAGAATGTCGCCCATCACATATGCAATTCCCCTCCTTTCTTTAACCAACGAGATTAGTTCAATTTTGATTTCCAGTTTGATCGCTCCAATCTTTTTGCCTTGTTGTTGAGAATCTAATTATTGTGTTCCTTCCATATATTCCATGAGTTTACAAAAGGCATGAGTTTCCACATATCCTGACCAGTTTCTCCAAAAGATCCTCCAGTCCAGTGGTGCATTGGTTTTGATACTTGTTTTCGTTTTCTGGTTGTGGTTTACTATAGGAGGCACTCCTTTTGGGGATATTGTTACTGCTAATTTAACAATGTGGAAACATATGATACAAAAAACTCAAAAGAACGAGTACAAACATGACTATGGAAATGGCTATCATTCCAAAAAAAAAAAACATGACTATGGAAACTGAATGCCTTACAGTCAGGAGAATAGGGCACTCCCAGATATGAGCTGCTAGACCTAGTAGCTGCCATCTCTTGATCTTTACCAATTGAATTACCTTAGGGCCCGTTTGGATGCCGAGAAGATTTGGATTTGGATTTCTCACATTTGCAGTCCTTTTTGCGTTGTGATTTGGATCCGGGTCAAATCCTTGGATTTCCAAATCACTGACTGACAGTGAAAAAAACAGAATTCCAAATATGCTGTGGAAATGAGTAATTGGAAATCCACAGATGTGGCAGTTTCCTTCACCCTCTTTGCTCTTCAACCTCTCCCCTCCAGTAGGAAGTACCCCCTTCCCTCTCTGTCTCCCTCAACATGAGCTGGTGGATCTATTCATTTTGTATACAAAACTCAATTCCAAATCTAAATACAAATATGAGGTATCCAAACGGGCCTTTAGAGTCTTATACCTAAGCTCTTGACTCATCATGTAGAAGAGGCCTGAACCCCACATACATCTCCCAAGATGAGGTGAGAAGGTAACGAAAATATACGTTATTGGTTGGTCTTTAGCTTTCTTACTGCTCACAGACATCAATACCATGACTGAGGTACAAAATATGTTCCGGCAAACATAGGCGTTGATGTTTTAAGGTAGATTCCAGTAACTCAATAGGTTGAAATTTAATAGAAGTTCAGGTCAGTAAGCGTTCAGGTCAGTAAGCTTTCTCGGGGTATTAAGATTTCATGCTATCTTAGATCTATTGTGTTTCCCACTAAACAAATTTTTTTTTTTTTTTCCTTTTGAAGATGATGCTTTATTTTTTTAACCCGGAATTTTTCCCGCGGCGGACCGGCTATACCGATATATATATATATATATATATATATATATATTGAGAGAGAGAGAGAGAGAGAGAGGAAATGAAGCATGTGCAGCTGCACAGATAAGCTATTTGTGTGCATGGCTGCACATACCATAGTGGGGGCCACATTTTGGGGGGGATCCAAAGCATTCATTTGGAAGGCCCTTCCATGGATAGGGTGTGTACAAAAAATCAGCCCTTTAGGATCATCCTAACCCTGCCATTTGTGGAGGGAAAAAATGGGCAGAAACAGTGTCTGTCCATTTTCCCCTCCAACTTTGATTGGGTTAGGATGATCCTATAAGGGCTGATTTTTGGTACACACCCTATCCATGGAAGGGCCTTTCAAATGAATGCTTTGGATCCCCCAAAAAATGTGGCCCCCACTATGGTATGTGCAGCCATGCACAGATAGCTTATTTGTGCAGTTGCACATACTTCATTTCCTCATATATATATATATATATATATATATATATATATATATATATATATATATATATATATATATATATAGGAAAAGGATTGTACGCTCGAGTGCCCAATCACATGGGTCCCACATTTTTTGTGGTGATCCAAAGCATTCATTTGCAAGGCCCTATCATAGATAGGGTGTGTACCAAAAATCAGCTCCATTGAATCATCCTAACCCCTCCAAAAGTGGAGGGAAAAAATGGGCAGATTTGTGGACAAACAGTGTCTGTCCATTTTGACCTCCACAAATGGATCGGTTAGGATGATCCTATGGAGCTGATTTTTGGTACACATCCCATCTATGTAAGGGCCTTTCAAATGAAAGCTTTGGATTATCCTAACAAAGTGGGCCCACATGTGATTGGGCACTCGAGCGTACCATAAGCTTGGTACACTCGAGCGTACAATCCTTTTCCTCATATATATATATATATATATATAGAAAGAACAAGAGGAGGACACAGACCGAGCCTCTAGATGCACATTAGGGGGCAGATCCGAAGAAAAAATGCATCAACAAAGCGCAAACAACCTGAAAACAGCCCTATGTCTTAGAGGACTGAATATTAGGAAGGCCCAAAGAGTCACACCGAGCAGCCTCTCGTGCTTTGCCGTGCATTTCGCTCCACGAGTCAAAGAAGGATGATTCTTTAGAGGCGCATGCCGCATTCACAAGGGTGTAAGCTAACGAATTACCTTCTCTGAAATGAAGTTGGACAGTCGGGCGCAAGGACTCGAGAAGAGTAAGTATTTCCTTCCAGAAGTTGGAGATGGACCACGGGCATGAGTGAATTCCACCAATACCTTGCTATCAGACTCAATGATGAGGTTTTGAACCTTAAAAGCCAAACAAATGTGAAGACCATCCAATAAGGCTCTAGCCTCGGCAACTGTGACTAGAAACAGAAACAAGAACAATAGCCATGACCATCATAACGGCAGTACATTCCCAGCAACTAGTGAATCCTTTCCAATCTCCTCCTTCGCGAGGGAATCAGCATTTCATTTCCTTGCGCAACATGCGGGAGAAGCATATATCCATTTCTCTGCTTAGCTCAAAAATCTCATTCAGCTGGTAGCCAAATCTCCACAAACCCATACCGTATCTCATTAACCAACTGATAGTGTTGCTCGAGTTACCTTCCACCCAGGGTTTACCTCCCACATTATCTTTGAACAAACCGAGCCCAGCCAGCATGGTAAACTGTTAAATTTGTCAAAAAAAAAGAAGGTTTGTTCTTCTCCAGGCACTGAATATGAGAAGAACTGGATTTAGAATGAAAAGAATAAGCTCTTTGTCCCATTGTTTATAGATAGAGCTCCAGGTAAAAGGTTTTTGAAACTGACAGCTAGTGGCTTTATCTTAATGGTGTTTTCTGTTGTATGCTCATATGGTTTAATTCATTGATATTCCTTTTCCATATCAATGGGTATACTGAAATCTGAGTAGCTGGTGCTTTTGCGTGATAGAAGCCATGAAAATAATAGTAACTAGTCCTGTATGACATTCCCACAAATCCAAAAGTGATGTTCTGATTTTAATTAAGTATAAGAATAAATGTACAATGTCTACGGTTGTTTCAACCCACTTAGGTACCCAACATAACCTTTTCCTCTCCATTCATTATGAGATTGGGGGCTGGGTTGAGCAACAAAGCAACTACAATCAAGAGGAATCCTACTAGCCATACACATTCTCGTAAGTTCTATTTGGGAATATGCATTCTAATTTAAGAGAATGGATTATGTTTCTCAGGAGGCTAGGGTTGAAAGATGGCATCATTGTCCTGTCTTCCATTCCAAGGTTGTTGAAAATAGGAATGGACTTATAATGAGTAACCGGTTTACCAATGGTGGTTCCCTTGTCTGTAATGGTCTTGAAGTGAATAAATAGAAATTTAATAAATACCGTTCTTGCAGCTTCCAATGTTAAGAAAGAAAAAGATGACGATTGAGATGAAATGGTGCAAAGAGCAAGAGATATTTTCAGATCCATAGAAAGTGACCAAGTGAAATCAGATCCATTGAGGATAAGAGAACTTTCAGTTTTGAGATCTAATGCTTAAATATATTGTGACAAAGGTAAAAAGCTGCATGAGATCCAAGAAGGATGCACAAGACTCATTGGATCTGGTGCCATGAAAATTTTGAGAGAACAAATATAATGTTTCCTGAACCATGTGCTGTCTTTTTTCCGTAGTCGGTCAGGAGAAGTTTTTTCTTATTTGGAGCTTCCTGCAATTCATAAAGCTCTTCAAATTGCCACGCATTACAATTTGGAAAGTATATGGATTAAACCTGACTAAGTATTAGCATTTCAAATCATAAAAGGAGAACACATTTTTCAATGGAGCGCAACTATTGTTCTTGATCACGTCAGATCTCTCCACAAGTTTGTAAGATGGCGAAAATATCCCACACGTGACAAGCAGCTAATGGGGGTGCTGATGTGACTTCGAAGACCTTTACAGCCTCTTTGGAAGCCATTAACTATATCATTTCTAAGACTATTATTACCTATGAGCTATGATACCCGGATCCTTAAAGAAACTAGAGTATCCAAGTATCAGATAAAGAAACTTGGGTAAGGGTAACGGACACGCCTCCAATACTCCTTATCTTTGTCCCATTATATTTTCCTTTTTTAAGTTTCTAGATGATGCTAAATTAATTATCCTCACCTATATTCACAAAAGCATATCACATCCTTGACAAAAGCATATCATATCCCTGGGTACTTCCGATTCATGTCCTATTTTATGTTTCAATGATCCTTACCCATATCAACAAAATCCGTATCCATATCCTAAGACTTTGGTGCTTAAGGAATCCCCGTATCCGATCCCTAATTGTATTGGATTCCCGTATCATTATCTAGGAACATAGGTTATCACTGTTATTTGCAAATAGTCATATTTAACCTCAAATCCATTTGCATATAAGATTATATGCAAATGGTTTTAGAGGCATCCAAATAAGCCCTTCTTTTAATATTAAAAACTTTTGCATTATCTCTGCTGATTATCCTATTGAACTTCATCCTGATTTCTGTCTTATGTCATGGTTGTAATGGAAAAGATATGTTCTTTTAGCGAGATTTGGTAAGGGTGCGCCATTTCTCAGGTTACCTACCAAAAGGAAATTTTTTTGGAGGTAAGTGTCATGGTTTCATCGCCCTGATCAATACCGATACACAAGTTTACAGTAGGGTTTAATTTATGGTGTTGCTAAAATGCCCCCAAAAGTGCTACTTCTACAGTGAATGGGTTACAGAGTAAATGCTTTAACACCTCAGCTTAGTTTGTTGAGGTTAATCATGTTTGACTGTCTCATATCAGTCCTCAGGATCACCACCATCAATTAATTATGCGTTGGTTTATCTTATGAAAGACTAAGCTTCATTTGTTATCTTATCCAAGAGCGAATACCCACTTTCAGAAACTCGGTTTAAAAGACTGCCTAATATTAAATTCTTAATTATTGATAAAGGATAGCCAGAACTTCTGAATCTTTTGTATTCAAGTGAGGGAATGTGTTGGTTTATTAGTTTATCTATCTTGTTTCAAGTGAATATTGACTTGTTCTGAGCAAACTCACTTTCCAGTTATTATGAGTTATCTTACAAACTCCTTTTACAATTTCAAATTGCAGGTGGTCTGAGTATGAATGACTTCATCGTGGCTGCTAGAATAGACGAGATCAAAACATCAGACCTTGTCCCTAAGAGAAGGGTTTGGGCGTAATTGTCGGAGCAACTTTCACACCTTGCATGAGTAAGCTCAAACATCTCTTCAGCAACGCCTCAGGGCGGTCCACGCATTCCTAAAATTCATTCCAAGTGGTACTTCTTCTCCTTCCTTTCTTCTTTAGGGCTCGTGTATATGAGTTTCTTTATTAAACCAGTGATGCCTCTGTCAGAATCATTGTAACAATCTTGTGAAACTGCAAGCTATAGTTGGAAACAATTTATGAAAAATTACAATCTAACTTCATGAAGGCTAAATTCATGTGGTCGTTCACCTTGGACTGAAAACGTTCTGGGTAATGGGTCAATATGTATGATACTCTCTAAATAGCTTCTCAAAAGGTTAGTGTAAACTGTTAAAAGTTATTGCATAAAACAGTAACAGTTCTAGTCGTCTGAACTCATGTAAACAAGAAGACTGCATGTCAGAAATACCCTTAACCAATCAAAAAAACGCTTAACGAATATCAAAGATAGTGTTATGGAACATGCAACGTGAGTGAGTAGTATAGCAATAAAAATATCTATAATAATAATATTACCCCTGTGGCTGTGAAACAACCAAATACTCTAAAATCTTAAGCTGTTAGTGGTGTTATTTAATCATTTATACTTCAACACTCCCCTTCATGTGGCCCCTCTTTTAGGTTGGCCGTCCACGTGAATTTTTAATATCAAGGAGTTATTGGGTCGCGACCTTCCGCGAAGCTATAGGAGACCATTTGAAACAGCCTATTACTCCAAAACCTTAAACTGTTATAGTCGGTGTTATTTAATCATTTATACTTCAACATTCTGCCCCCATGCCCCTAATAATAACCTAAGATTACTTTTCAACTAATTCTATGCTAACCATTCTTAAATCATTCGTAATTATTACTAAGCTGTTATTTCTTTTAATCCTTTTCAAACCTCGGGCTTCTCTTAGATTGATCTCAACCATTATCTAAAAGGTGAGAGTAGATCCAACCATTATCTAAAAGGTGAGAGTAGATCCAATGGATTAGGATGGAAACATGAGACATGACCTCATCACACTGTTTGGAAACCATCTTTATGTGGCCACCTCATTTTTCTCACAATAACCATAAAAATTTCCCAAATCCCTATAAATACTCTATATCCTTCTTATTTTGGGAGGGAATAAAAATGTCAAAAAACCCACTGGAGTAGAGAAATCTCTTAGAAACCTTTTTAAAAATATTCTATTTTTCTTATTTTGAGAGGGAAAAAAAGAGTCATAAAACTATCTTAGAGAAATATCTTATAAACCTTTTAAAATATCCGCTAGAAAACCCTTTTTAAAAATATCTTAGAAAAAATTTACTGAAGTAGAGATTGTCTTATGGTGGATGGAACAGGTACTACTCTGTTGAGAAATCCATCAGGAATATCCGATCTGATCGTGCACAAATAAATGGAATAATAAAACAAACAAGCCACAAGATGCACGCTCTGAGATTTTACATAGTTCAGCCAAGATGCCTATGTCCACGGGTGAGAACATGATCTTCCACTACGAGATCAAAATACAAGAATTATAACAGATTAACAGAAAGTAAGTATATTAACAGGAATCCTGCAAACCGCAACCCTTTCCCTTATCCTCTCAACCAAGATTGTACAAGACCATACAATAATAATTAAGAGAAAATAATCTCTATACCTCTCACCATAAGAAAAAACAGAGAAAAGTGTACTTTTCTTTATCGCCTCTCTTGTTTTCCTCACCCTTGTTCTCACCATCCACACAAAAGAACAAAGCTCCCTCACTCCTCTCCCTTAGTCTTCTCTTTGCAGCCGCCACACAGAGTCTCTTGTTTTGGTTTCCCACCACAAAAGGGAACAACTGTGTGGAAAACAAGACACCTTTCCCAACACTATTCATGTTCCTTCCATGGCAAAGAATAACAAGCAAACTGAAGCATTTTTCTTCTTCAATTCCCTTTAACATAAAAACCCCAAATGAGGATAATATCTGCAATAGTCAAGTCTATAGGGATTAGGACAAAAAACTACAGGGTTTGCATTCAATTTTGTAGCTTTTAGACCTCATGTAGTAAAATTGCCATTTTCCCCAAGGTGATGAATAGATAATCTAATGATTTAAGACATTTGGATTGATGGATCCACACCAGATGCTTTGGCGCTCACTGAACTTAAGCTCTCAATCTTTCTTCTTCTGTTAGATCTGCCATGGTTTGCTCTCCCCTCTATAGCATAGTTTCAAAGCTCCCCGGGTAATCGTGGACTCTCCCGGGTCGACTCACTTTTACCCTGGCTACATTCCTGTGTAAGTCCATGTTTTGTCCTACAAAGTCAATCAAACTTTATTCAACTCTTAGGGTTCCACGCAAAAGCAAATCATCCCACATCGGAAAAACCGGGTCCATGTGGATGGGTTATAAGGGAATGGGCACCCTCGCTCTAATGGCTATCTTTTCAGGGTGAGTTCTACCCGGTAAAATTCCCAACATTAACTCCCCCGAGTACGTCAACCAAGTACTCAGAGTCGACTAGGATTTACTTCGGCTGTATTCTAAACCGTATCCTTGTTTTGAAACACTGCTCTAGAGTGTAGAGAACTTCTTGGATTCCCTTCTTGTGACAAACCTTCTAGGCTTGGGACTTTGAAAAATAAAGCTCAGTCATGAAACTCCGGATTCTTGCTGTCTTTTTTGTTTTTCAAAAGAAAAGCTTAGTCATAAAGCTCATAATTTTTTGCACGAACCATATCCGCACATATCACATGCTCTTCTTTTTTATCTTAATAAATGATAAAATATTGGTCAATGTCTACTAAACATTTATGAATTGATTGGCAAAAGTATTTGGTGATCCAAACCATTCATCTTCTGGACACTGTTGCGGACAATCCTAACCGTCTGAATTGTTTAGTTTTTTTTGTATTGTTTTCAATTCTTTTTAATTTCTTAACCATCCTAAAATATGAAAGGTTAGGATCATCTAGGAAGGAAGACTATTTCGGATTGGCCTATCTAGGACCAACAAAATGAACGGTTTGGATTGTTGAAAAGTGGTCCCCATATTTGATCATACCCGTCCATCGCCATATGATCCCTCTTTCGTAAGCTTCTATGTAATGTGCCGTGTTGGGTATGGGCTGAGGGTGAGGCAGGGCCAACTTCAACCAGTAAGGCCCAGCCCAACCAACATCAGTCCGGCCCAAAACTTTTATTTTCCATTGTTTCAGAGTGTAAAAGTATAATTGTTTATTGGTTGCCACTTGAAAATTTAGGTGCTTCCACCTGTCACTCTGTCCTATCTGATGTCCTACATTTTTACATCTGGGACAGACTGAATTGGGTGGCGTATACCTAATTTTAAGGGTGGCAGTACCTGCCACCTTTACCTTCTGATGTAAATTGATACTTGCAATCCCTTGTTTTGATATTGGCACTCCTCTATTTTAAACTTCCCACATCTTTTTCTTTTTTTTGAATGGTAAAGAATTGAATTAATAGAGAAAAGGAACACGGGGAGAGCCCTGACGATCGAGATGATCAAACAATACAAGCAAACAAAGAAAAACCATATAAAACCCAACAACAACAGATCAAGGATGGAGAAAATCAAAGTCTTCCAACTCCTCCTTGAAACTCGCACCCAAGCAAGCCTATTGCCCTGACTATTACTCAATCTTCTTATATGATGATATGTAATGGAGGACCCTGCCTCTCACTCCGAGATCTAATCAATCCACCGAGCAAACCGCCATGGATGGGCCTCACCTGCCTTCAACCATCGTATCACATTCAAAGAGTCACCCTCTACTATGTCTATAAGTCTATGACCTTATCTAGAAGCTCTTTATCAATCAACTTGATTCCTTGGTGCACCGCTCTTATCTCCGCCTCATTGCAGTCGCAATCTCAGTTGAGCCCGAAAGGGCCATAATGTATTTCAGCTTTCATTTATAAGAAGCCGCCTACGCTTACTTAGTCATTGAAAATGAATAAAATACCCCCGTAACATAAAAATTATTCAAATACCACATATCAGGTAAAAATGACCAAAATAACGATGAGTCGTGGAAAATAACAAAATAACGATGAGTCGTGGAAAATAACAGAAATAACCCTTATATCAGGTAAAATGGCCAAAATATCCTTACGTCGTGGAAAATGACTAAAATACGCCTATAAAATAAAAATGAAAAAGATACCACATATCGGGTAAAAATGACAAGAAAACCCTGGGTTGTCGAAAATGCCTAAAATACTCCTATGGTATAAATAATCAAGATACCCCATATCAGGCAAACATGACCAGCATACCACTAGTCATGAAAAATGACTAAAATACACACCTGATAGAATAATGATCAACATACCCCATATCGGGTAAAAATGACCCAACTACCCTTGAGTTATGAAAAATAACTTAAATACACCTATATCGGATTAAAATAAGAAAAATCCCCTAAGTCATGAAAAATG
The DNA here is from genome assembly GCF_043159265.1 of Tasmannia lanceolata. Lineage (NCBI taxonomy): Eukaryota > Viridiplantae > Streptophyta > Magnoliopsida > Canellales > Winteraceae > Tasmannia > Tasmannia lanceolata. The sequence goes on from NW_027518685.1 coordinate 24,330,939, forward strand.
ACTAAAATAACCCCATGATATAGAAATGGAGAAATTATACGATGAAATGGCAAACAAACACTTAAAGGTGGTACGTCAGAAGTACTACCCTTGATATTTGATCCAACATCAGCTTCTCAAAAAGGGAGCTGATGTTGGATCAAATATAAGATGGGATGGTGAGTACGTGTTTGTAAAACGCGCCATTTCATCATATAATTTCTCTATAAAAACAATCAAAATACGTCATATTAAGTAAAAAAATGATCACAATGCTAATGTCATGAAAAATGATGAAATATCCCTACTTATGGAAAATGGCTAAAATACCCGTCAACTCAATTGAACTCAACTAAGCCTTTGTCCCAAAACTAGTTGGGGTCGGCTAATGAATCCTTTAGAAAATTTTCATGAAGAGGGTGAAAGTTTCTACCCAGCTTAAATTGACTAAGTCTAATCCTAACACTAGTTGGGTTCGTCTACATGGATCATTTTCTTCTATTCTCTCCTCTCCAAGGTCATGTTCTATGTTATGTTCATAGCCCTCAAGTCTTTCCTCACTGTTTCTACCCAAGTTGTTTTCGGTCTGCCCCTACTTGTTTTTACTCCATCAACTTGGCACGGGTCACTTCTTCTTACTGGAGCATCCATGCCCAAACCATCTTAACCGATGTTGTCTCATCTTCTCCTCAATTGGTGCCACCCCACCATTTTACGGATGTCTCCGTAACTAAAATACCTCCATGATATAAAAAATGATCAAAATACGCCAATCCGGTAAAATTGAGTGGAATACCCCTTAGTCATGAAAATTGACCAAAATGCCTCCGGTCATGAAAAATGTGATGAGCAAACAAGTTGTTGCATATGGTATCTGTGTTTTAATGTCTAGTCATTTGTATGACTTTTAAATTGCTAATAGAGTCAAATTACTATAGTGGATCTGATTTAGCAATGATATTTCTATTGTGTCAATGTCTTCGTAATGTATATTGTTTTTCATTTTAGTAAAAAAAAGTTTTATTGATTAAGATAGGGACATGTTATCAGCACTACCGTATTTTGATGATCGGACTACTCACTTTATTAAAAGTACCATATGGCCCGCACCATAGGATGGATCGGAGGGTTAGGATGAACCTATGTAAATGATTTTAATGTCTAGTCATTTGTATGACTTTTAAATTGCTATTAGAGTCAAATTACTATAGTGGATCTGATTTAGCAATGATATTTCTATTGTGTCAATGTTTTAGTAATGTATATTGTTTTACATTTTAGTAAAAAAAAGTTTTATTGATTAAGATAGGGAAATGTTATCAGCACTAGCGTATTTTGATGATTGCACTCCTCACTTGATTAAAAGTACCATATGCCCGCACCATAGGATGGATCGGAGGGTTAGGATCAACCTATGGAAATGATTTTTGGGGCACAACCTATTTAGGCTATGGCCCATCTAATGGACAGTTTGGATCATCCTACGGTGTGGGCCATACCGTACTTTTAATAAAGTGAGGAGTGCAATCATCAAAATACAGTAGTGCTGTTTAAGATATTATGAAATGTTTATTGAGAATTTGATTCCATTCAGACTACTGTCTGGATGGTACCAAACGCTAGAATTGCAATCATGATTGATTTTCTAGATGAATTCTAGTGCTTACACAGACACTAGAATTGGAATCATTATTTTGTTTACAGAGGGGATTGGAATTGGACTAGAATGTGATACCGATATCGATTCCCGATTCTCAATTCCAACAATCCAAACGCACCCATAGGATAAGCACTCGTTGGAGGGTCGAAATATGGCTTTCAAATGAAGTTCCTAATTAGCGGGTCTATGGATGCTGAAGGAGTGGCCATAAGCAAAAACAGGAAGACTCATTAGTGTTAGTTGTGCGGGTTACACACTAAACTATCAAGCTGATAAGAAATAAGAATTTTGTAATGACCAAAATAAAAGAATTTCTATATGATTGAATTTCGAACACAAAACGAAAAACAAACCCAGAATTAGAAAAGAAAAGAGAAAAAGAAATGAAAAGTTGGCCCCACCCATGGCACAATGTACAGCCCCCAATCTCTCTACTACCACCACCACCACCAAACCAAAAAAGAAAAAGAAAAAAGAAAAGGGAAAACCCAAAAATTACCAGTCGTTTCCGTAACGGTTTCGGATCCAGACTTAGAAAAACCAGAAATATCGGCATTATATACTTTCTTCTATCTTTATTAAAATTGAATCTTTTTTTTTTTCTCTTTGTTTCGGATTACGAGTTACGACAAGTAGACTTCGACACTCGCGCTTCTGACGGAATGACAGAGTGGACAGTTTCCAACGGCCGAATCACAGTCTATGCACAGACAGAAATGCCGACACGGTAATAGAACAACCGATACGGGCCGTTTCCGACACGCTTTGCAAATCGGACCACCCGATACGTTACGTCCCGGGTCTATATAAGCCGACTCGGCATCGTCGGCTGGAAGCTCACTCGGCTCACCCCTAGTATTCAGCGCGGCTCCATTCATGGCTTGTTGGAGCTGAACCTGAAGAGACACGGCCTCGGCTTCCTGCGCCCTGGCTTTAGCTTGCCAAACCTGTGACTCGGCTTGGAGCCGCGCTAACCGCTCTTCCAGCTCGGCTTTGCGCCGAGCCGCCTTCTCCACTTCGGATTCTTTCTCCCTTAACCTACGAGAAGCCGATTCCTCTGCTACGCCCAGCAGCGTACGGTAGTGCCTCTGGCGTTTCTCTGCTAACGTACGCCGCAACTGATCACCCTGCAAGAGAGACCCTTTTTTATTTAAATTTTTTTTTCTTTTTTGGGTTTTTCTGAATCATGAGGGTGAAGATAAGAAAACCCAGAAAGGGGAAGGGATTTGAATTACCTGGGCTTGGATGAATTGATCGATTTCATCTCTCTGTTGTTTGATTTGGATGGAGAGATCATCAGATTGAAGAAGAAGAAGAGATTGATTTTGGTTTTGCTGCTTTTGTTTTTGTTCTTCAAAAGCCAAGCGAAGGCCAGTGGAAACCACGGAGGGTTGTTGGTTTTGGAGTTGAGAGAGGTTTACAAGGTTTGGAGATGGAGGCTGAGATTGTAAGGAGGATAGATTGATAGGGGCCAAAGAAACAGGAACATTTTCTCTTCCCCTCTTGCGTGGATTACTACCTGCATAGAAACAATATTCCATTTTACTAACAATTCTGATGGATTATTGTATATTGGTAGATAAATGTCTATCATTGTATTATGTGTTGGGAGACTAATTATAAGAAGAGTCTGATTTCTTGTGTGCATAAGAGGTGATTTTTAAACTTGTTTGTATATTTGTTATTTTGAATACTTTTGGAAAATTCTTATGGATTTTTTTGGCATAATCTCTAACAAAGGGAAAAGAAGAAGAAGAAAAACCCATCTCACCTCCATTGCTAAACATCTGAGATTGATCAAGAAATCCGCCCACTTGAGCTTGTAGAGAGAAATCTCCTCCCAACATGTCCTTCCTCTCTTGCACGTTTCTGCAAAGACCCACAAAATGAAAAGGGGGAAAACCCATTAAAACTAAAGAATAATGAAGAGAGAGAGAGAGAGAGAGGGGGGGGGGGGGGGGGGAGAGGGAGAGAGAGGAACCTGTTTAGGAGTAAGACATTAGATGGGTATTGTGCTTGAACGGCCATTATAGATGAGAGAGATAGAGAGACAAAGGAGGATGAGAGAGATTTAAAGGTGGCAGTGTGAGGAGGACAAATGATAAGAGGTAAGAGAGAAGTGGCAAAGATAATTAACGTCAAAGATCAGAAGAGGATTGAAAAAAAGAGAGGAAGAGACGGAATACGCAAGGAAGCAAAGGAAAAGCGGCAGATATATATATGATATAATCCCTCTTCTCCCTCTTTGTTTTCACCACCTTGTTTGGTTCCTTTTTTTTTTTATGGCTCTCACCCACACATTTTTTCACATTGGTCTCTAGAAGAAACAGTCCAATACCCTCTTTTCTTTATGAGACAGGTGTTTGTTGGCAACTTAATAGCGTTCCTAATCACAATTAATTAATGGTAATTAGGAGAGAGCGAGACTGTAGCTGTTGAGGGTTTTTATGCTTTTTGCACCCCTTAAAATTTCTCCCTCCTATACTTTTCTTTTTTCTTTTTTCTCTTATTTTTCTTGGATTTGAAGTTTCAAACTTTCAATAGCTTCCTTTTCTTTCCTTATCTTAGAAAATAGAGAAAGGAAGATTAATCTCCCCCCAACCTAATAGATTGGTTGCAAGTTAAGTTCTTTAACCAATACTGATGCCCATTGACCACTATACCCTTAAATTCATTCTCCTTTTATCATTGATGATAAGAGTGATACTAATAATATTAATAATAAGCGATTTGCTAGCGACCATTGCAAAAGCCATTTAGCGGATGGGCTGTTTCGTGTGAGAGCAGCCACCTCACGTGAATTAAAGGAATGAAGACAAAATCTGCTGAGAAGTGAGCCTGTGTGGGTCCATCTAAGCAATGAATGTTAGACAAAATCCCATCTAACTATCTAAGCAATTTTGCAAAATGGGTTATTCTACCCTGAAAAAGTGAGACCCATTTGAGCAAAAATCTTTTAAGATCAGGCACCACATGGACTCACTGCCATGTGTACAGAAATTGGGTCCATGATTATTGCTGCCCTTATCTTACCTAAATCAGTATTGATTCTTATAAGAGGGTTGATCAAGAGATTTATCTGGTTGTGTTGATTAATTCAAATAAAATTAAGATGGGTTTTATCAAAATAATGTTACTGATATTTTCTCTATTTTTCTCGGTGAGGGGGGTGTAGCGTTGTCAAGATCCGGAGACAAATTATTTCACAAAATGAACGAATACCCATGTCTATTTATGAAAATTTAAATATAATTGATGAATATTTTTCTTATTTGTTTTCTTGGTATTTTGGTCATGAAAATTGGTATTCTACCCTGGTAAATTTAGCCATTTTGTCTTTATTTGATTTACTTTCACCCTTTTACAAGGCAGCATAAGGGCATTTAAGTGAGGTCAAAATCATAAACAACGCTTCATCGAGGGTCAATGAATCAAGGGCCTAAAGATCAACGAATAGAAGTGTTCTCAACACCATGTGCGTGACCTTATTGTTGCCTTTCATCATATGAACGGTTCATATCACATGAACAGCACAGACGTCAGGCTTGATAAATGTCTTTTAGGAAGGAAAGTGAGTTGAGTTTCTTTCTTCTTACGAATTTTCTTGGAATTTTCTTTTACATATAGGACAAGCTTTCCTGTTTGTCATGCATAACTTTATGGGTATCTATATAATTCTACTTGGAATTTCTCTTAACAAGGTCTAGACTTTAAAGAGCCAACATATCAAGGCACTATTTTGTCATCTTATTTTAAGTCAATTCATAAAAGGTGGACGGTCTGGTCTATTTTCCCTAAAACCAAGAAGGATTTTATTTTAATTCAGGCTTGGACAATGAAAGGAAGATTGATATTCAGAACCTAACAAGAAGAAAGAAAGAAAAAGATGGATATGGGCATTGGAAAGGAATCACGCATTTTCCTGCCTTAGGCCCCACGAAGGCGGCGTCTTCAATTAATCTCAGATTAACCCGGCACGGCAGCTTCACACTCCATTCTTTTTCTTTCTTTTTTTTTTTAATGGTTAAGCTGGGGTCTGGCAGGGACCCCTATGGCCCTATCAATTTATTTGATAAAGAGAAAGATGTTACGTTTATAGGCACAATACGCTATTCCTACCTCGAAAGAGATGACTGATGAGAGGGAGATCCAAAACTCAGGATAGTAGAACACTAAACCTAAGAGTTCTAAATGCTAATACTCGTGAGTTACATAATTGGGTAGTTTGATAGGAGTATGTTGGGATCTTTCTTTTTCTTCTCTCTTTTGGGTTACAGAATTTTCCAGCGTCTGGCAAACATTTTTTATGGATTATTTTTTTCCAAAATAAAAAATTCCTTGTTTGTAAAGAAACCTGCAAACCTAGTTAACCTCAGTTTTTTATTTCCAAAGAATGTCCTTTTCATATAAATGTTATTTTCCATAATTTTCTTTTTCCTCGATCCAACACCTCGTTTTCTTCTCTTTTTGATCACTGTGAATAATATCCATCAGAGATAAATAGTATAGCAATTACAATTAGAGGAAATGGTTTGTGTGCAGCTGCACAAATAAGCTATTTGTGCATGGCTGCACAAACCATGGGGAGGCCACATTTTTTGGGGATCCAAAGCATTCATTTGGAAGGCCCTTCCATTGGTAGGGTGTGTACCTAAAATCAGCCCTTTATGATCATCCTAACCCAGCCATTTGTGAAGGGAAAAAATAGGCAGAAACAATGTCTGTCCATTTTCCCCTCAAACTTTGATTAGGTTAGGATGATCCTATAGGGCTGATATTTGGTACACACACTATCCATAGAAGGGCCTTCCAAATGAATGCTTTGGATCCCCCAAAAAATGTGGCCCCCACTATGGTTTGTGCAGCCATGACCTATCTGTGCAGCTGCACACAAACCATTTACTCTTACAATAATCAGGTTGTCTTATTTGGTGTTTGGATTTAGGCTAAAAAATCCAAGATTTTTTTCATTAAAATTGAATTTTCCAATGTTCGGCAACACATAATGTTCTTGTTTTCAAGGAAAACTGCAAACCTACTAAACCTCGGATTTTTTATATTCCAAATAATGTTTTTTTTTCCATATAAATATTATTTTCCATAATTTTCTTTCTCCTGGATCCAACAACCCCCAACATGTTTACTTTTTTAACAAATGTTCTTGTTTTAAATACCCTTTAATTTGTTCGATTTTCCTCAAATATCTTTGAAAATGAACTTGTTTCTTATACTTACACAAGCCAAAAGGTAGTGGGAGAAGCTATCAAGGGTGGGAAATGATTTTGAGTGCAATAATCAGAATTGGACTCAAAATCATTTCTCAAAAACCAGAATGGACAGGCTTTAGACTCACTAAATCACACAATTATATAATTAAAATGAAGAATCCTTACTAATTGGTGCAATTCATGAGGATCTCATGTTATTTCATATGGGTCCCATCATGCAATGCACACTGGTGAATGTTCTCATTTTCACTCATGTTGACATTATCAAACAAGGGAGTTTAGGGCTGATTTCTTGGAATTCGGGTTGAGATTTTAGCATAAAATCGGGTCAGGTTTGGGTTGATTCCAATTCTTCTTCTTTTTTTGGTGCAAAAGCTTAAACACAACTAACCCAAATTGCCACCCTAATCAGTTTTCCCTAGCATTTAAAGGGAAAACCCAAAATGAAGAGGCCTTAGACTCACTTAATCACACAATTATAGAATTAAAATGAACAAGCCTTACTCATTGGTGCAATTCATGAGGGTCTCATGTTACTTCATATGGGTCCCATCATGCAATGCACCCTCGTGAATGTTCTCATTGGCAGTCACGTTGCCATCATTGAACAAGGGAGTGTGGATATCATTTCTAGGGATGCAAGTCAGGTCGATTTTTGTGAATTCAGGTGGTGATTTTACCATAAAATCGGGTTGATTCCAATTCATTCTTTTAGCAAAAGCTCAAACCCAACTAACCCAAATTGCAACCCTAATTCTATCTTGTGGTAGAAATGGAATAGAAGTAGAACTAGAATTAGCCTAACGTCCATCATCATTTCCCAGAATCCATGGGAAATAAGGCGCATTTTCTTGCGTCGTGGACACACCCACTTTATTGTGGCCATTTCACCCATTTTTCCTTGTTTTTTTTTTGACACACCTTCCTTTTATTTTGCAGATATTTTTGCAGGTTTATAGACCTTGTCATGGTCATGGCATTATCTTCATTTCTCACTCTTCCTCCACCACTCCTCTACAGTTTACCCACTACCTTTGGGGTTTTCGCGGGCCTTAATTAATTTAGTGGAAAATAGGGAAGTGATATTTACGCCCCTTTTGATCACTAGGGACACCCAGCGATATCAATGACTAAAGGGGGCCTAATGTACTTCACGTAAGAAAAATCCTGTGGATTTGATTGCCACGTACACTGGCGACTGGGTGTCCACCGTGATCAAAAGGGGCGTAAATATCGCTTCCCGGAAAATAATATGATTATGACTAATTTAGAGGGATATCATCATAAATTGAAGGTCACTCTACAAATAAAGATTAATTAGGGTTGCCTCAAGTTATGTTGTTTCATGAGTGAAAAAAAGAGAGTAGGAAACTAAAGAAATATTTTTCCTTTCCAATCTTTTCCAAAATATTCCTGCAATACAAAAACGGCCTAGGTGCATAAAATGGGTTTAAAGTAAAATTTTACGCCTATTTTAAGTGGGGAAATAGGGTAAAATTTGTTTTACATCCACTTAATGTCGAAAGAAAGCTAGCCTTGTTGAAAACTTATTAGAGAAATTTTTTGTTGGAGATTTTTGCCCATGGAAGATGAATTTTCCAGCATTTTCTTAACCCATTTTCTATGAATTTTTTTCCAATCTGTTCCAGTGAGGGTAAAAATATTCATTGTTTCAAGGATAATTGCAGACCTATTAGACCCTAAAAAAATTTCCATAATTTTTTTCCTTGGATCTAAACTGGATCTAGGTACAAAAGTTAATGGGAAATCCATGAAAAAAAATTCCTGGTCCATCAAGGTTTGCAATTTTCATTGAAGACGGAGAAATTTTTTAGTTGGGGAAAAATTAGTTAAGTGAATGCAGGAAAATTCAATTTTCATGGGAAAAAATTTCCATGCATCCAGACAGCCCCTTATTTTATGCATGGGATTTTCATTCTGGATGAGGCGAGTCATCTCATGGTGTTCTGCACGATCAACAGTCTTGATTTCACATACAAATGACTTTTACCATTGATCATAAAAGTGACTTTTACGATTGATCATAAAAGATGACTCCTGACCCACCGAGGCGTTGGCTCTTCGGCATAAAGTCACGGCCTCACGGGTTTGATCCCTGTTGAGGAGTGTTCGAATCCCGCCCCCGACTTACTTGATACACGTGGTGAGTGGGTCGTTGCATGTATCTGTAGGGACTAGTCTTACTCCCGAAGGAGGCGGGGACATCCTAGGTCATCAAAAAAAAAAAAAAAAGACGACTCCTGGGTATTGTTGGTGACTTGGTTCATTAACTTAAGACGAGTTAATAAAACACATTGCCTTTGGTCCCACCGTGATTAGATGTTCATAGAGCATTTCATAAGACCTCGATAGAAAGACATTTGTAGCAATCCCAGGAATTTTTTGTGGAAAAAATATTTCTCTCAAAAAGGATCTTTTTGGCATTTGGTTAACTCATTCTCCTTAAAAATAATTTTCAAAATCGAGAATTTTCCTTGTTTTCTAGGGTTTTTTTTTTTTCTGTAATTTTTCCCCATATCCAATTCCAAACATTATTTCTTGGATGTAGGGGAAAACCTTGTTGGAAAAACTTCCTCTGGAAAATGAGTTTTCCAACCATATGCTAATTCATTTTCTATGGGATCAAAAGATTTCTCTCCCCTGTAGGAAAAGTTAAACCCTAAAAAGCTCTGAACTTCTTTTTTCCCATGTTATATATTTTCTTCCCTATATCCAAATGAACCCTAAATCGGTTGGAAAGTCTTGAAGAACCCTCTTTTTTCCTTTTTTTGTCAAGATATTGATCGATGACATAGTTTCCATTTAAAACAGTGGGCCTTTTGGATACATGGACTTTATAATCTATTTTTCAACCTAAAATCTTGATTTTATATGTTTAACCATGGATTTTAGAAGCTAAAACCTAGATTTTACAATACATATGGATTACAAAATCTAAGTTTTAGCTTATAAAGTCCAAGTTTTAGGAAGTAAAATCCAGGATTATAAAAACCATGTAATTGTCAGGGAAATAAGGCCAAGTAGTGGTGATCTACGAGACAAATTAGGTCGGCCACGAGTGTCACGCGTGTGACATGCTAGATCAGTTCACCATAATAAAAAAATGGTGATTCTAGCATTTGCTAGGAAATAAGACATGTCATGGTTTATCTTTGTTTGGATTGAACAGAATTGGGAACTGGAATCAACCATCTTATTATGATTCTCCCTCAAACGGAAAGAGAAAAAATAAAAATAAAAATTTTAATTCAAAAAAATTCTAATAAAAATTTCACTCCGATGAAGGCGGAAACAAAAAGGAATCCCATTTTCATACCAACTCAAGTTATGCTTGTTGGACTATGTATTAACAACTGGAAATCATTAAGGTATGCCATCTCTTAGTGTGGGAAACGGTTAGTGGCACCTCTCTTAGTGTGGGAAACGGCATCTCTCTCTCTCTCTCTCTCTCCAAATGCTTGAATTGGGAAGAATCGGAATCGGGATCCGATTCCAATGCAAGATCTAGCAATAGCTATTAGCACATAGGATACATGAGATGGTATTAAAGTAGTGACAAGCCATGTCACATGTATCCTATGTATGAGCTACCAATACGCGGATTCCCATTTTGACCTATTATTATGTGTATATATAAATAAATGTATGTGGAAAAGTCTAAATTATTAATTTAGCAATACTACGCGTACTTAATGACTCACTTACAATAAGCTACCTATTAGTTTATGTAAGTTTTGTTTAAAAGTATTTGAATAATAATGTAGCCTTCGTAACACGCTCATACATGCGACGTTTATGCTAAAAAAATGCTCCGTATTATCAGAAATATAAACCAAAATGATTCTTTGTTATCCTCATGAGTCAGTTTGATATTCTGGTAGGGGTCCGTCTAACCCCAGCTTACCGATCAAAAAAAAAAAGTTTGAATACCGGATAAATGTTTTTTAAGTAAAAAAGAAAAGAAGAAGAAATCCGAGGTCTAGCATGATATTGAAAGTTTTCTAGAAAATAAGGAAATTTTGATTAAAAATTCCTCCTTTTTTTATAATGAGGCGACTTCACCTCGTTTTACTATGTTTGATTGGCTGCCAAAGGCTATTACAATTCTCAAAAGGCTCTCAACCCTAAATTAGAATGTGTAAAACAAGGTGAGTTCGCCCAGTTATCAATCTATTGTCGTGCAGATATCAGTACCTCTTCTTTTTTTTTAAAGAAATTATTCTTCCATTGAAAGTTTCAATGGAAGAATAATTTGAAACTTCCAAGATAAAGCAATAAAAAACAATAACGCTTACATAACCTAACTCGTATCCACTCTTTATAGGCAAGATTTTTCCCATACTTGCTCATGGGAGGAAAGAAACTTTGTAGTATTCTTTGTAGTATATGGATCTTTCAGAAAGATTACGAATCCTGTTAACCTTTTTTTATAGTTTTCCATGTTGAATCCACTTTCGCCCCTGATTGGATCAAATAAAAAACATATTCCAAAGGAAAAGTATTTCCTTGATCCAACTGTTCATCAACTCAACTTCGCTAGAGATGGGTCACAGTCAGAAAATTGCATCTACTAAGGCAATCTTAACCATCCAATCTGTGGCCTACGAAAATTCTCCAATCAACCATGGCAGGGCACGTTGGATTAAAACATATAGCAGAAATCTTATTGATTAGAGAATCCTAACTGTCCAATCTGTGGCCTACAAAAGTCTTCATCGACTATTACAAGATATTCATGCCACACTTAGATGAGATCAGGACCGTCCATCTAGGTGGCACATTGAAGACAGGCCAAGCGAGAGAAAAAACACACCAATAGAGGACACCTAAACCCTACACCCTAACAGTTAAACCATATAAATCTCATGAGCAAGAGGACAACGGTCCAAAAGAAAGTCCTCTACTTATCATGGAAACGACCCAACAATATGTTCTGCTTTTCTGGGTTCTCTGTGTTTATGATTTTTGTCAGAAGATGGGGTATATCTTATCCTTGAATAATATCTATCACGGGAAATTACAGAACGCTTCACGAAAAATGGTGATATGGACTGACAGAAACCCCCGCATGCTAGTATTGAGTTCTTCCATGTCTTTGATTGAAATAATCAAAACGGGTCTGAACTTCATTCATGAAGGTCATGGGTTCGATCCAACTCGGGCCCATAAGTTTTTATTAGAGAATATCATATCCATTTAGACCTGACCGTTGGATTAGTGTGTGGTAGATTAGGTAGTTTGAATAGATTAGCAACTAAGCTAGATTTAATAGTTTTAGGGCCCCACCCATAATGGTAAGGTTTACCATAGGCGGTTTGTAGCGGATGTATCGTGACATACAGTGATAATATTCAATAGGAAGTTTTGGTCATGCCTCACTTTTGCAGGAGAGAACAGCCAACTCTTAGCAGATTTTGTCTTTTTCATTTAATTCCTCTCAGGTGGCTGTTATCTCCTGCAAAAGTGAGCCGCAAAATAGCTTTCCGTTGAATTGCCGAGCAAATCCCAAAATAGGAAGGTAAATTTACAGTCCTATTTATCATCGAGGTTGTTATGCCCAAAATTGGTGACAGATAAGGCAGTGACAAAAGAGCCAATATGGCGGGCCCAAGGGGCTAAGCTGAAGGAACTAAGCCCTGCACAAGAGCGCACGAGGTCAGAATACCAACCCAGAGTCGTTGCTCCGGACGGGCCCTTCGACACTCAAGTCAGTATGAGCAGAAGTGCAGAGCCAAAACTTTAAAAGTGGTAGTTCAAAAGTTATTACCCTCCTCTTTGAGCCTTAGGAGGCTTTTTATAGAGAGGGCCCTGGGGTGGTTGGATTACCTACCGCAGGACAGGTGTCGGCCCATTTGTGGGTTTAGGTTTACCTGCCCTTAGCAGATTACCAGACTACCCCTGGGCAGGTGCCAAATTCGTGGTGAACCTTCTAAGGGCCACGTGTCGACAGTTAATTGGTCGTCGCTTTTCATAACCCATCAGAGGTGAGCTAAAATTTGTCACGAGAAAGTTAGTTGCAGAAGATATTAACTGATTTAAGATGCATGAACTCAGCCTCTTTAGCCTTTGTTATTTATCTCAGCCTTCCACATAAAGCAAATGTCTAGTTCAATGGAGCTCTTTATCATATTACTCATATTATATTTTTATTTATCACTAATTTCAAATAATTTTTTTATTAATTTTATACTTACATTTTAAGTTTTTAATTATTATTGGGAAATGATTTCAGCACTCCAATGTTTTGATAAACATGCGCACACTTGTTTGCCTTGTAGTATTTAAAGGGCTTTAAGAGCTTTTTGAGAACCGTAATATCCTCTGGCATCCCTTTAAATACTACACGACAAACAAGTGGAGTGCATGTTTATCAAAACACTTGAGCGCAGAAATCATTTCCCTTGTTCTTATGGTAATTGAAGGGATTAGGCAGACCCCCACGGGACTTAATTTAAGAGAAGGATAAGCACCATAACTTGATGCATTCTCTCATTATAATCATCTATTTTTTGAGTCTGGGTTATGATCCATTTCAAATCGGACCGTCCATCAATGTGTCCTAGGTCTACTGCCATTATACACCATTAGGCCGGGCTTAGGATAAGAGGAGGGAAGTTAAAGAAGAGAGACAGAGAGACAGAGAGAGAGAGAGAGAGAGAGAGCTTGATGTTGTTTGTCATTTTGAGTAGGGTTTTTAAATATTATGAAAGGGCGATGATATTTTCACCCCCTGTGGTGCGCATTCGCCCCCCTTTTAACGTGATTTGACTTCAAAAAGCATTAAAGTTCCCCACTGTGATAATCACGCTACAACTATGGTTGTGAAGAACTCACTCTTTAATGGTAAGAGGAGATATCTTGAGCTCAAAAATGACATGATGAATTATCTTAAGAACACGGGATTATCACTTTGATTGATACGAAATCGAAGGATAATTCGGCCGAAGCTCTCACAAAGGGATTGAACAAAGATCGAATATTCAAAACTGTGGGGGAGTTGGGGTTAAAGACTGTGTAGACATGTCTTAATCTCTACGTCATTCAGGTTATTTTGAATTTTTGAATCTCCCTTTTAGCCCAAAGATAGGCACTTGATATGTTTTCCTTGATGTTTACAGTTGTTGTGTGTCATTCCACATTTGATGACATGCCCTTTTTTTTTGGGAAAGGTTGTGCATTCCATACATAGATGATACAACTCACCTCAAATTTTGGTTATCCTTTTTGGGAAAGGTTGGACATTCCATACATAGATGATTCAGCTTAACTCAAATATGGATAAGATGAATGTAGCATTCCAAATGGTAACATGAAATGGTTCTTTGCAAAAGAAACTAGTTTGGTCTTGTTCTTTATTGAAACTTGACAATAATGCCTACGGTGAGAGTGACACTGATACTTTTTTAGCCATTTAAGAAATTGTACTATGTTCTTATGGTAGAACTAGATACTTTCGTGAATTATGAGATTGTACTAAGTTCTTCTTAAGGTAGAACTAGATACTTTCATGTGTGTAATTCTTGTTTTACATAACTGATTGGATTCATTCTCATGAAATCCATATTTTCATAATTCACAGGGATTGGCGAAAAAGGAGGAATTTGTCTTGATTTGGACTTTGATGAAGATGACTTACTTGATGAGTAAATCTTATAAAGTCATAAATACTATGCTTTCATTTCAGTATGCATAGAGTTCATTTTCTTTTGTGGAACTTTATTATGGATCTCGATGAGAATCATACCCCATGAATGAATTCATCTAAGATCAGTGAGGTTCACTTATATATGAAACTACCTTTTGGTTGAGTTTAGCTTGTTGTATATCTAAAACTCTTGGTTTGTCATAAAATGATTCATATTTTCATTTGGATTACAGATCCTTTATGATATAGACCATATGGTGATGTGGATGATTCAATATTTTGTTTTGAACATTACACTATCTATCTATTGGATTGTGCTATATGTAGAACATAGGAGGAGATTGTTGGGTATATAATATAACCCATGTATGTTCTAATATAAGCTCAATAAGATAATGGACCGGTGTAGTGGGCCTATTTGGGCTAGAGCCCACTAACCTATTAAAACCCTAGTGTATCTAATATATATAGGGGCTGGAGGCAACAAACTTGGTATTCCAAACTAGATACCTTGGGTGTAATGCTTCAAGCAACCTCTTGCTTGACCTAATTACTCCAACACTGTTCACGTTATAAGGGGTCGAATGCGTACTGCAGAGGGCTTGCAAATATCATCTCCCGCTATGAAAATATCTCTCTTGAATAGATATAAATGAATGTTATTATCTTACATTCATGTCCTCATTTCGGATCTAGGACGATCCATTAGATTTTGTGGCTACGTCTGGGTTACAGTCCAAATTAAATAATTTTGGATTTTAGGATATGTATCCAATGGACATGGTTCGTATACACCTAATGTGCCCAAATCACTTTTATTAAAATTTGGATCCTTTGTATCCATCAGACCATCTGGATCCATTGACACCCCTTGAGAGAATAGAGGGAAGAATATCCTGATCCTTAACTTTAAAGTCAGCCATACCTTTAAATGTTTAATTATCATTTTCTAATAAATAATCCATGTATTGCTGATAAATAGTTGATGAGTCAATTTATAGCAATCTCTAAGTATTGTATTACCAGTGAGGAAATGAAATATGTGCAGCTGCAAAGATAAGCTATTTGTGCATGCCTCACAAACTATAGTGGGGGCCACATTTTTTGGGGGATCCAAAGCATTCATTTGGAAAGCCCTTCCATGGATAGGGTGTGTACCAAAAATTAGCCCTATAGGATCATCCTAACCTAATCAAAGTTGGAGGGGGAAATGGACAGACACTATTTTTGCCTATTTTTTCCCTCCACAAATGGCAGGGTTAGGAATTTGGGTTGAGTTTTGTTACACACCCTGTCCATGGAAGGGCCTTCCAAATGAATGCTTTGGATCCCCCAAAAAATATGCCCCAAATTATGATTTGTGCAACCATGCATAGATAGCTTATCTGTGGAGCTGCACATACTTCTTTTCCTCATTACCTATATGTATTCTATAAATCCCAAATTCTGTATCTAAGTCTCTTAATTCTTCAGAGTCGAATGCAGAAAGGTCCACCTATGGGGCAGTTTCATCGCTGCTGCTTTTTTCTTTACTTAAGGTGGAGCCAATTCTAGTAATTAATATGTAAGAACAAATTAAATATAAAAGCTTTTGCTAGTGGGCTAAGTTGGGGTATAGGGTGCAGACCAAACCTTCAATGTATATGCTATTCATCATCTCACGTCTGACATTGGTGATGGGTGTAGTACAACACCTGGTTCAGACAAATACCTTCAATTCTTTGGTGGGCCCTGTCTTACCTACTTGCCACAAGATGTCATGGTCTATAGGCAATTATATTACTTTGATGAAAAATCCTCAACTTTTTTCACCGATGTCAAAAGGGTACTCTTAACCATGTTCTTAACCATGGTTTTAAATTTCGACCGAAATCCGAAATTTCGGTGGAGACCGACACTGAAATGCATCAAAACCGAAACGGTCATTTATTTTGGCCGAATTTCAGAATTTCGGTCGAAATTTTGGTTTTTCTGAAATTTGACCCAAAAAATATGTTTTTTTAATATTAATTTAATATTTCACCGAAATTTAATATTGAATAAAATATTAGTTTCGGGTCAAGTACCAGATTTCGACCGAAATTTCAAAATTTCACGGTCCTAAACCGGTACAGAAACCAAAATTTTAAACCTTGCTCTTATAGCTTTACCCTCCCTTGATTTCCCAAGTCTCCTTTTAAAAAAAATCTCCACTAGACCACATACCTAACACACCCACAAAATTAATGATTTTAATGAAATTACTACAATATACATTTCAAATTCTATGATTTGTTTCGATTTTCTTAGAAATATATTCAAGACAGATGAATTCAATTTAGAATTTTTTTTTTTTTAATTATTTCCAAGATTCAGTCCAAATAATGGTTTACCATACAATTCCATAACTATTATGCTTTCAAAGTTGTATAATGTGGACTAAAGAGAGATGATTGAATTGCAAAGGGAGATGATATTTTCACCCCCTCCGCAGTAAGCATTCATCGCCCTTATAACGTAACGCCTTTTTTTTTGTCAAATCACGTTAACGGGGAACAATCGTCCTTACCAAAACTTTCTTCCCAATGCCAGATTGGTATGGTAATATAAAATTGCCATGAATGACTTGAGTTACTATGGAGCTTAAATACTATTTATTTGAATTATCTTAGGGCCCGTTTGGATGCCGAGAAGATTTGGATTTGGATTTCTCACATTCGCAGCCCTTTTTGCATTTGCAATTTGGATTCGGATCAAATTCTTGGATTTCCAATTCAGCAACTGACAGTGAAAAAAATAAGATTTCCAAATATGCTGTACAAATAAGAAATTGGAAATCCATAGATCTTGCAGTTTCCTTCACCCTATTTTCTCCTCATCCTCTCCCCTCCACTAGGAAGTACCCCCTTCCCCCGCTCTCTCTCCCCATCAGCATGAGTTGCCGGATTTATTCATTTTGTATTCAAAACTAAATTCCAAATCCAAATACAATATATGAGGTATCCAAACAGGCCCATTCCCTCAGGCATCTTAATAATTTAAATATAAAATTACCATGTGTTTACAGTTTAACTTTAGGATTGGATTCAATGAAACACACTTTTCAAATTTACAATCTAGTTTTAGTATTTTAGTCCCACTATAATTAATCAATACAGAGTGCTCCTCGTTTGAACCCTCTTAATTTTCTAGAATTGGAATCGCCAACATATAAGAAGAATACAAAGCTAATGAGCTGTACGTTTCCCTATAAATGAGGTAAAGCCCATAACCCATGACCTGATCTATCCGATCCTTACTTTCTAACCACTAGGGGGGGCATGCACAAGACACGACCCCCTGACAAGGAACGTGTCGACGCAGAGCCACAGTAGCCCTTGTCCTCTTCAAGCTAAGTCCAACCCCATAAACAAACCTCTCTCTCTCTCTCTATAGGGGGACCAGGCAAGAGAATCAAGGACCAGCCCACATTCTAATGTGAGTGCCTTTTCCCTCTGTTGACCGCTTCTCTAGAGCCCATATTGACCGACGAAAACAAAAGGAAAAAGGGTGGTGCGACGAGATAATTTATATGATAATTGCATTACAAAGAGAGATTCTCCTTGCTTTTCTTGCAACGACTTTTTCCTTGTATCGAGAAACATTTGTTTTGAAGGGCCCAAATCCTTCTCTACACACGGCCAAGTGGGATTAGATTTGCTATGAATTTCTATTTATGCGACCCATGTGGGGACTAATTTACCGACAGTCACTGAAAATGAGTTTGTGTTGAAATATACAACATTGATTAAATAACACCATCTCTAACAACTTAAGCTTTAGGAGTAATTGGGTAGCTTTACAGTTTGTTTCTTGTGAGGAAAATGATGTATTCACCCCTTTTTTTAATTTGGTATAGCCCCCTCTAGTGCAAAGGAGTAGTCATAAGCCAAGTTTTAAATTTCGACCGAAAGATGAAATTTTGGATTTCGGTCAAGACCGAAACCGAAATGGGTGAAATGTACCAAATTTTGGTCGAAATTTCAGCCCAAAAAACCAACATTTCACGCCTTTCTACCAAATTTCAGCCGAAATTTCTGGATTTCGGTCTTTCGGTTTCTGTTAGGACCGAAATTCATGCCGAAACCAAAATTTAAAACCTTGGTCATAAGTACACTAGAGGGGTTGGGAAAGCCCCCTCTAGTGTGAAAGAGTAGTCATAAGTTTAACACCATCTCTAACAACTTAAGCTTTTGGAGTAATTGGTAGATTTGCTGTTTGTTGTTTGCAAGGAAAATTATATATTCGCCCCCCTTTTTTAGTAGGGACAGACCCTCCAGTGTAAAAAGTAGTCATAAGTAAAGTAGAGGGGTTGGGACAGCCCCCCTCCGGTGTAAAAGTCATTACTCATAAGTATACTAGAGGGGTTGAGACATCCCATTCTAGTGTGAAAGAGTAGTACACTAGAGGGCACTGTCCCATGTAAAAAAGAGGGGCAGATATATCACTTCCATTGTAATTCTAGTACAGTGTGATGGATCTGATGTAGGTCGGGAGGCTTCTTTATGTTTGGATCTTCCGGACCATTCATTTATTATAGACCCCACTATGGCAATTCTAATGAGCTGATTAGAGGCCTTGCTCAGAACAAAATCTGTTAGCCAAATTCAAATTCATTGATCAGTGTGGCTTTTCGTATGAGCGGTGAAGATTCTTCTAGCATACAGCCATAAAATCCACCTGCTATGCTTGAGGGAAAACGTGGTGGTTATCATTCAGCAAGAACATCTTTGTTAATCCAAGGGCTACGATTGTCCAATGGAGCAGTTTTTTGGGATATGGCCAAGATATTTATTAAATGTAAAACATGTACGGTCTGGACCACCACCAATTAACTGGGCCAGATAAGAGGGAAATGATATGATTATAGTTAATTTAAAGGGAGATGATATTTTCACCCCCGCATTACTCATGTGCCCTCCTGATAACGGATTTGACGTAAAAAAAAAGTATTAAAGTTGCCCACTTTTCACGTCAAATCATGTTACAAGGGGAGCGCATGCGTAATGCAGGGGGAGTGAAAATATCATCTCCTAATTTAAAGGGATATTATCATAAGTTGAAGGTTCCTCGAGCAAAAATTGACCAGGGGACTCTCTCAAACCCTGTTTGGATTACAAGAAAAACATTTCTAACAGATTTTTCTTTCTTTCCGTAATTTAGAGGGAAATGGTAAGATTATGGTTAATTTAGAGGGGGGATCGCTAGGGACCATCACAGACAGCATTTCGCGGACAGGCGGTTGCATGAGAGCAGCCACATCAGATGAATTAAACGAATAAGACAGAATCTGTTGCCTATGCTGCTCTCTCATGCAACATCCGGTCCTCAAAATGCAATGCCTCTTGCTAAGTTTCCTCAAGGAATTGTTCGATTACAGTTGATCTTTTTCCCTAGGTTTGGAGGAATATCATCATAAATTGAAAGTTCTTCAAGTAAATATTGACTACAGTTAATCTTTTTCCCCAAGTTTCCGTACGTAAAATGGTTGTAAAATAAATTTTACACTCATTGTTTCACTAAAAAAAGGCCGGCAATTTTTTTTACTCCCATTTTACATCCCTTTCTTTTGAAGGTAAAAATGGATGTAAAATTTGTTTTATGTTCATTTTTATAACATAAACAAATCTTGGGAATTGCTAGCGCCCATGGCAAAAGGCATTTCGCGGCTGGTCTGTCGCATGTCAGACCACCCACCTCGTGAATGGAGACAAAAGAAATGCCTTTTGCCATGGTCCCCCAGCAAAATTTACATCCATTTTTAAGTCCAAACAAACAGAGCCCCAAAAGAAACTGACTAGGTAAATTGGTTTGGGACCTCGTTATACGTTGCCTTTAGCCTTTACCGGTGGGCAGTACGCACGGGGGACACCCCCAGCTTAATTATTGCTCTAAAGATTCGAGAAGGTGTGAGTGTCTCTCTCAACTGTGAACTGAAATGAAAAACTATCTTCTATTTGTTTGGTTTTGGGAGCAACGAGGCGCATTAATCTCACTCACGTGATCTGCCCCTCTATACCTCTAAAACACCCTCTCTTACACAACAACAGCATGTAAAGAAAAATCTTACCATCTTTTCTGCTTTTCCACTGTATAATGAGTGTTACAAGTGAAAGCAATTTCTTTGGTTGTTGTGATGAAATGATATACGTGAAGAAATCTCTTTCGGCTCTTCTTTTGTTTGGATTTCTTTCGGTCAAAAAACAGAACCCTCTAATCTTTCTTTAGTTTATGGGTTTTTTGAGTCATAATCAAGAAGGGTAACTGTGACTTGTTTGGTTTGGGTCACTTTCTTAAAGAAGGTGAGATGGAGAGGGATGAAATTGGATAATATTTTATAGGATAGCCATAGGCAAAGATAAGTATAGTTGATGCATTCCAAATGAACTACCCACCCTAAAAAGAGATCTTTAAAAAGGGTTCATAGGCATCATAGTCACATCCAAACACTTTAAGAGTAATCAACACATTGTGTTGTCACTGCCAAGTGAATTGAAAAGATGGGAAAAGGCACAATTCATTTTCAGTTCACCAATATTACAACTTTTTTAATTATCATGTAAGGGGTGATCACAATTTCTTAATTTTTCACCAAAAGATTTAAATAGGCTGCTTATATTGGCACTACTATGTTTTGATAATTGCGCTAACTCATCTTTGACTTTTCTAAATTGATTTCTGAGAGTCTTTTGGGAGTTGTAAATTGTAATAACCTTTGACAGCTATTTAAGTAATAAAAGACAAGGTTAGTTAGTGCAAGTATCAAAACATGGTAGTGTGAATATCAATAGCCTTTAAGTATTGTGTAAAATAGGGCATGGTTAAAAAATTTACTGTACACAACCCTTTGATTCCCGTAAACGAAGGAAATGGAAAAAGAAAAGAAAAAAAAGGGGACCCATATCAGTTTCCCTCCTCCAGTAGTAATAGGTCCACTCTCTGACTCAAATATTTTTTAAAAGTGGGGGTCCTAAGGAATCATGGTCTCATTTAACACCTTATAGGCTTATACGGTAAACAAACCTTCCACTGTCATGGAAAATGATGAAATGGAGAAACCCAAGTTCTACTTTCCATCAATACACCAGAAAGATTCCAAAAACAAACCAAAGAGATCTGAATAAAGTTAATGTAATCCCATATAAAGGATGGTGGTGATTTTCTTTTTGCCTTCTTGTTAGAATGGTTTCATGGGTCAATTCATCCTCATCTCTCCACCCCCAACTAACATTATTAAGTAAGAGTTCAAAAAGTCTCTTAGTACATAGCCCAAGCAATTGTGTCAGGATTCCTTTCCTTTGCCACCACGTTGCCTTGCCTGTTGGCCTCATCTATCGTGCTCTCCTCATCTATACACATCTTGCACATATCCCCAATGAAAATTACACTCTTCACCTACCCTAGTACAGAGAGGCAGGGCTAGCTTTGGATGAGATTCCCACCTTGGGCAACATATTAAATTGGGTTCTCAGTTGGGACTTTCTAATGTTTTGCAAAGTATTCCTACCTCTCAGCACATGCTTCTTTCTTTTTACCTTTGAATTTTGAACCACCCATGGTTCCTTGGATAAAGGTTTTCCGCTTGGCCCTTTTCTTCTTGTCTTCACATCTCAAGTGTCCCTGTTACTTCACACCATGGCCCCCACAGGCCACAGCCCCCCAGCTTAACCTTTTGGAGTAATTGGTAGTTTCACACAAGGTTTTAAATTTTGGTTTCGGTACCTATTTCGGACCCCACCAATAAGCTTCGAAATTTGGGATTGAAATTTCAGAATTTCGGACCGAAATTCTGTAACGTTTTTTTTTTTTTTTTTTAAATGCCATTTTCTCAAAATTTCAAACCGAAATTTCGGATTTCGGTCGAAATTTAAAACCATGGTTTCACATGGTATTAGAGCAAAGGTCCTTCATAGCAAAATTCCACATGCAATGGCCAAACCCAAAAGAGGGGCCACCATGTGCCACATGTACGCAAACCCAAGAAAGAGGGGCCACACGCCTATCTCAAACAGCTTAAGCTTTTGGAGTAATTGGTAGTTTCACAGTGGAGACCACATTTTCAATGATCGATCATTCATTTGTTTGTCCCCATAGGTTATGTCCCCTAAATCTTCTCCAACCTGACAATCCTAACCATTATTATTATGGGGTGTAAACTGGATGGCTAAAAAAGTTTTAAAAAAATGGCAATACTAAAATCTCAACAAATCAGAGGGTTCTGATTGTTCGATGGATACGATTTTGGTGTATGATCCATTCATTGTAGGGTCCAGAAGATGATGGTTTGGATCACCAGAACTGGCCCCCACATGTACATTTTTTTTTCCAATATTTCTTCGGGAAAATACACACTGACTGCATATAACTCATCCACACATGCACAACACACTGCTTATTAGTTTGTTTTCAATTTGGAAGGGGAATTCCTATTGGAATATTATAGATCATAGTCATTTGGGTAATGTGATGGTCCCCCTTTTGTATAATTATGTTACATAAAATTAGATGAAATACATTCTATGTATAAAATTAGATGAGATACATACTAAGT
Organism: Tasmannia lanceolata; assembly: GCF_043159265.1. Taxonomy (NCBI): domain Eukaryota; kingdom Viridiplantae; phylum Streptophyta; class Magnoliopsida; order Canellales; family Winteraceae; genus Tasmannia; species Tasmannia lanceolata. The sequence continues at coordinate 24,354,041 of NW_027518685.1, forward strand.
ATATATAGTGCAAGTGAAATACAAATACAAATACAAATACAATCTCTCTCTCTCTCTCTCTCTCTCTCTCTCTCTCTCTCCAAGCAATAATTAATTTTTGTGATGGTGATTTGGTGAATCAGTCCTTGTTTACTTGATGGTCATGTAAGCAAATAAAAGAAAATCTTCTCTTGGTTGTAAAGCTAGTGAGGGAGGTACAATGCTCACCCCTTTTCCTCTCTAGTTTCAATGGTGGTTTGGGAGTAGAAATAATGAAGCCCAACAAGACTCTAGTTGGGTTAGGTCAGGTTGGCTCTCATGTGTGATCATGTCTTTCTCTTTCCCTTCCTTCCAATCTTTCTTTGTTTTTTTTATCTACTTTGGCTTTAATAGACAGGTTCCTAGTTGCCTATCCCATGCTCAGCCATCCCTATTATTCTCCAATCTCCACTCCTCTTTCTTACGTTGCTTTCTTTCATTTGTGCCTCTCTCGATTATTGAATGGAGAATAGCAAAAGTCCTCTACCTGGTATTATTGCCTTTAGAAAATGCCGACAAGACTCACTAATTGCATGTTGCATCTCTATCTGTAATCTCACCAAAGGCCTTTGTATTTTGCCCACTGGGCTGGGGCCAAAAACAACGTAGCTTATTACTACCATCTAATCCCATTAAAGTATATCTCATGACAAAATCCCTGATGGGGTTGGGTTTGAAAAACTAGAAAGAAGAGCTCATACACAACCACAATACACCTACTTTGCCTCCTTTGTTTCATTTAAAACAAGGTGAAAGGTACCCACAAAGAAAAAATAATCAGAGAGAATTCCAACCTTTAGCTAACTCATTTTCCACCGAAAGTTTTTTCCAAAATAAAAAATTCTCCATGTTTTCTAGGAAAATTGCAACCCTATTAGGCTAGGGATTCAATAATGTTTTCCGCTATATCCAAACCTGTTTGGAAAAAAAAAAGTTTTCCAGCATTAGTCTAACTTATTTTTCCATGGGATTTTTTTCCAATATTAAGAGATTTACCCCATTTTCTAGGATAATTGGAAACCGACTAGGCTCTAGAAAGTTTTATTTTTTTCCTAGATCCAATTCCGAACACCACTTCAGATGAAAATCTCCTTCTATGACTAAGACTCAATCACACAATTCTAGAATTAAACTAACTGGTGATTTAAGGGTCAATATGACCAGTTGTGAGGCTCGTAAACGTCACCGGTTCGACCCAAATTTGGAATCTCCTATTTGAATTATTCATCCAAAATCCTTCATAAACATTGCTTAAAGTGTAATCTATTTCAATTAATTACAACAGATTTGTTTTGAGTTTTTCAGACTTGGCTCCACGCCTCAATTGAAACGACACGTTCCGTGCACCGGCAATATTTTAATTATATAAAATCTCTCCTAAGCTTAGGATAAACTTAGTTTAATGAGGTGTTGAGAATGGACAAAATGTAGGTTGAAAGGGTTTTAAGCACCCTAGTAGGGACCATGTAAGCTAGCATTTTAACTTGACACGGACCCTTTGGATTGTCTGGATTTCGATAATGGTGTGATGCCATTGATGATTTTTCAAGCAAACTTGATATGTCATTTTCTGATAATTATCATGTCTGGTACAAACAGTGTTGGAGCCTGATGAGGCAAGCCATGTGAACGCAGAGAGCAATGTATGCCATTGCTCATTGCATTATTCATGTACTTGATCAAATGAGCATGACCCTAGAGAAAAATTTCAAGTTGCAACTCGGGCCGGGTTGGGCTGAACCAGTTGGGTTCGCGTTGAGCCCGACCCAAGTTGCACCCCCAGAAATTTTAGATATCATGAACTCAACCACCTACTAATGAAATTTACATTAAATTTGTAGGTTTTATTGAAGAGGAGCTTTTGTTTATTTTCATTAGCATTCTCAACCAAATTCTGAATTAGATCTGATAACCATCAATCCACATCCTTTTGGTCATGAGTCTTTGTTTACTCATAAAATGATCCATCAACACTCCACATAGGTCCCTTGAGACAATATTGAGCCACACGTCATTTATGGGTGTCAATGGACCTAGATGATCCAATGGGTCCGAACGTCAATGGATAGGATTTAGGCACAATAGCAGGATCCGAGCTGTGTCCATTGGATTCATATCTTAAGGTCCGAAATTATCTCGGATTGTGATCCAGAAGCAGCAACAAAATCTGATGGAGCATCCTAGATCAGAAAGAAGGGTGCCATTGTATGATAGAAGGAAGCTAGTCTTTCTCACCAAGTGAGGAAATACATGCCCATGTAAAAAATTAGGAACAATCATGTCAAGATCAAGAGGTATAAAGAGGCTGCATAGAGATGAGAACAAAGCGAATGGTACTGTTATCGAGGTGTGAGGCACATGATCATTGAATTGTAGTATTGGCATTCTTATCTCCTTGAAAGACATATGAAGCAGCCTAAAAGAAAGTGCAAGGCATTAGTGGTAGAAAGAGAATAAAGGAAGAAGCCACACCACATGAAGGCACCCCCACCAAGCCAAATGGTTCAAAGTCTAAAAAAGCTCTGGAAAAAAATCCGAAAGATGAAATTCCCTTTTCATCATGGAGGTCCCTTTAACACCGTTTGGAATTCTTTTATGAGTGCACCACCAAGCCTCCTTTTAAGCTAGCATCAAATTGATTGTAGATATCTTTATTATGCAAGAAATCACTAAAAGAAGCCATTATAACACAAAACATTGTAGATGAACGAAAGAACTTGAGCCTGATTTTCAAGGGGTGAAATCACATGAACAACTCTTCATGGTGCCTTCTTGAATGCTTGGAAGACATTAAGAGAGATAAAGAGAATAAGAAAGTGGATGGGCTTTTCCCCTTCTCTTTTCCCCAATGCAAATCCTTTTGACCCACTTGAGTTGCCCTTAGGAGGGTCAAAGCTTGGAATACTCAAGAGCAAGTGACTTGACCATTTTTAAGGGTTTCACCAAAGGGAGTGCACACACTGGTTCAAGCTGCATTATTCAATTACTGTTACCAATTACTGTTTTCTTATTAATTGATTAATTTAGGATTTTTCTTCCACCCAAAAGATGGTGTGATAGCATAATCTACCGTCACCTCTAGCATAATGACTGATTGTACCATGATTTTTCAAAAGAAAGCATGCACTTTTTTTCTTTTCTTTTTTGAGATGACAGCAATTTTATTAATAAAAGGGAAAAGTCCCCACCGAGATGGTCAAAGTACAACATGAAAGCATACAAGATTAAGAGAATCAGTGATGTAGGATCGGGAAGAGAAATGGAGGAAAGAGGATAAAAGAGAAGAAGAAAAGAATATGAGAAGAAGAGGAGAAGTAGAATAGAGGAAGAAGAACATGAGAGGAGAAGATTAGGGGAGAAAGCTGTATTAAATCTTTATTTCATCAAAACTGAAAATCTCTGCTACATAAGGTCTATATACAGGCAATGGAAGTAAAATTCCATGGAAATAAATAAAAGCCCTAAAAATTAAAAAACATGAAATTAAATCCTAAAAATTAAATAACATGTAAATAAATCCTAATGGACAAATATGCCTCTTATTGGGCCTACAATCCGCATTAACCAGCTAGCACACCAAAGAAATCAAGGAGGGAGGAACTTGAACAGGATTTCAACTGTTATCTTATTTTAACCAACTGACTTCATCTCTAAGCAGGATTTCAACACTTCATTTTGAGCTTTGTTCAATTTGTCAATAAGATCGTTACCTGTCATAGTCCTTTTCATCCCGCCATTTCCTACCTTCTTTGGTAAGGTCCTTCTGCCCATTCCGGTCATCTGCATTGCTTGAACCCCCATCATCATCACATGCCCATTTCTTCAACCTCCTCGGTTCTTGATCAACAAGGTCTCGGTTCTCAAAATTAGATTTTTGTTTCAGTTTCAACCCTGATATCATTTTCTGGGACTCGTTTTCATCAGAAGAGGCAGCATCCAGTATAGGCAGGCCATCTATTGTGAGCCTTTCCAGTGACAAATTGATAGAAAATGCTTCCTCCGGTGAACTTATGTTCTGCTTGTATATGTCAAATGCTTCTTTTTCAGTTTTAATGTTTGAATTTACACTTTTGTGGGGGGGGGGGGGGGGGGGTATGTGCCTCCACCCCTGCGAATTGTGAAGGGGTTAGAGCAGCACCAAAACAAAATAACAAAAAAAGGAAAAACCAAAAAGAAGACAAAAAGGGAACATAATTTTAATGGCAAAAAAAAAAAAAAAAAAACCACAGCCCAAGAGCCAAAAAAGATTTCTGCAGACGAAGGCAATCAAACATCAAAATCGAAACTCTACCAACACGTAAGAGAGCAAACAAAATTCATGTAAGAACTGGCATATCGCCAAACGTGTTGAATCTCCAGGCCCTCAATCATGTTTATAATCTCCTCGTAAGCATTTGCGATGAATCTCCAAGGGTAGCTGGCTCCATCTTTCACCCACCTAACCACGTTGAAAGAAGACCCACAATGATAATATGATCCAACTGCTTCCGATCGCAAGGCGGATACCATGAAGAATCCGCTAAACCTCTGCCTTGTTTGAATCCTTCTTACCAATATGCCTCGAAAAGCCCAACATTACCTCTCTATCAGCGCTTCTAAGAAGACTCAGGATACCAGCCTTAGTTATCAATTCCGTTCCATTCGTCGTTTCGTTTTGGAAAGCGGAACAGAACATTTCGGCGTTTCGTTTTGAAAAAGACACTACGACGAGAGAATTTTTTTTAATGGCTATATATATATATTTATTTTTATTTTTATTTTTTATTTTTTTTTTCTTTTTTAAAGTCTAAAAACATCAAAATTGCTAAAAATTGGAACAGCAGGGTTATCCTCTGCAACCCAATCCATCGTAACATCAAAATTGTAAAGATCCAACATTTACTTACAGGAAAATCACTATCAGCTAAAATGCTTGTGTTGACCGGTGCCTAACTAGATACAAAAAAAATTTAGACCAAATTATGAGATATTTTACTGAACTTTTGAGATTTAATAATGTTTGGATATGATAGAATTTATGAATTTTTAAAATTGGAAAAATACCCCATCATTTGGAGGTTAAGATTTTGACCCGGCCCGAAATGATAGAGGTCGATTTTGTACTATAATTGGAAAGTTGACTTTTTATCCTTCTAGAATTGGGTCTTGAAACTATTTTTAATAAATCGACTTAAATGACTTTGCATGTAAATACACAAAAAATGAAAGATGAACAGAAGATAAAGGCAAGAAGAACAGAAGAAGAAAAAAGTAAAATGGGGTGTTTCGGCCGCCCTGTTTCAAGGACGAAACACCATGTTTCAGCCAAAACGGAATATGGGGGCGTTCCGTTCCGATTTTCTGGACGAACAAAACAAAATCAATAACTTAGAAACCAGCTCGAACCATCGAAGTTTAACTTGAACATCCCAGGAGAAGGCAAACCGTACCTTGGGTGAGGATCCTCCTTGCTACATCTACTCATCCTAGTCACCTAAGAATTGCAAAGAGAAGTCACCGAGATTCCTCTAAAAGTAGGAAGGTTCGCTGCTCATTGGACAACAACAGAGAAAATTTCCCTCTAAATACTTCGCACTTTAAAAAAAAAAAAAAAAAAAAAAAAAAAAACTTCGCACTCCTTTAGTGACACCTTTGAAAACTCTATTGTTCCTATCCTTCGAAAGTAGCAAAAATGAGGTAGCAAAGTAAAAGCCCTATAGAGTTTTGACATCTAAAAGATCATGAGGCAAAAACCTATGACAAAAAATGACCATCGATATGATTAGGGAGAACCCAAATAACTCCGAAGAGACCAAATACAAAGTACCAAATTACATGCATGAAGTTACAATGACGCATAAGATGATCAACATACTCGGTATCAACAAGGCATAGAGCAGAATGATTAACAATAATATTTTGTCTATGAAGAATGTGATAGACAGTGAGGATATTGTTCAGACGCTCAATCCAAAAGAAAACATTAACTTTCTATGTGTATGGGGTTGGGGGTGTGTGAGTGGGGTGGGCTTTAAAGCTCCAAACTCTACAGGTAGGCAAAGGGTTTGACTGAAAGACCAGATGATTGTAGAAGGATATGACAAAAAAGTTATCCGCCGAAGTACATCTCCAGAGCTTTTTCTTGTTTTTCCGTATCTTAATATAAACTGAATTAATTCAAACTCGCCAAACACACACACACACGTGTGTGTGTGGGGGGGGGGAGGGCTTTAAAGCTCCAAACTCTCCAAGTGGGCAAAGGGGTTGACTGGAAGACCAAATGATTGTGATGCAGATAATAGGCCAATAAGTGGCATATTTGCCCATTAGGATTTCTAGGCATTTATTTTCCAGGTAATTTAGTTTTTAGGCTTTTATTTTCCATGTTATTTAGAATTAGGAAGTTTAGACTTTTAGGAATTCTTATTTTAGTAGGTTTTTATCTTTTAGGTTGTTAATTGCCTATTTATAGGCCACTTAAAAGCTTTATTGTGAACTTTGGATGATTAATTGAATTGATTGAGAGCTTCTCCCCAGATTTCTATTCTTCCCTCTCTTCTTCTACTTCTCTTCTCCTCTTCTCCTATTCTTCTCCTCTTCTCCTCTTTGCCTATTCTTCTCCTCTTCTCCTCTTCTCCTATTCTTCTTCTACTTCTCCCTAAATTCGTCTCTTCTTCTATTCTTCCCTCTTCTCTTCTCCCCTAATTTTCTCTTCTTCCCCTAATTTTCTCTTCTTCCCCTATTATTCGTCTATTCTTCTCTTTCTCTTCTACTTCTCCCCTATTTCTTCTCTTCTACTTCTAATTCTTAACTTCTTCTCATATTCTTCTACCTCTCTTCATCTATTCTTCCCTTTCTTCTCCTCATCTTCTCTTTTTGTCCCCTTTCTTTTATTTCCCTTCCCTATCCTCATCAAATTTGGTATCAGAACCAAAGATCCAAGAGCGAAAATTAATGCGCAATTTCCGATCAAGCCGAGACGCAAAGCCTTCAAAGATCTGTCAGAGCCGAAGATCCAAGTCTTCTGCAACGCCCGCACGTAACTTTCATCAGCCGAGACCCACCATAATTCACCTTGCCGAAGAAAATCAGATTCTCTGGATAATGTTGTTGCTACCACCAAACACAGAAGAATAGAAATCTGAGGGAGAAGCTCTTAATCAATTCAATTAATCATTCAAAGTTCACAATAAAGCAGTAAAGAGGCCTATAAATAGGCAATTAACAACCTAAAAGATAGAAACCTACTAAAATAAGAATTCCTAAAAGACTAAACTTCCTAATTCTAAATAGCATGGAAAATAAATGCCTAGAAATCCTAATGGGCAAATATACCACTTGTTGCTTCATTGAATTTGCTTCATTAATAGGCCCGCGATTCGACTTTGATCGTTATGGATTGGTACCAAGATCGAGTCCTAGGCAAGCAGACCTAATTTTAACAGCTTATTGGCCTATTATCTGCATTAGATTGTAGAAGGATCAGACAAAAAAGTTGTCCGCCGAAGACCATCACTAATCTTTTCTTGTTTTTCTGGAGCTTAATATAAATTGAATTAATTCAAACTCTCCACACACGCGCGCGCGTGTGTTGTTGTTGGTGGTGGTGGTGTGTGTGTGTGTACGTGCGCGGGGGGGGGGGGGGGGGGGTGGGCAAGAAAGACAACATAACATCAAGCTCCCAATCAAAGAAGTTTCTTCTAAAGTCAAAATTCCAATCCGCCTCCCCACTATGTATGCTAAATGAGTTAGCTACGCTAATTCCTTTATGAGAAGGCACATTGAAGGCAGAAGGGAGTCCTCCTTTAAGTATCTTCGCCCACACCATTTATCCTGCCAAAATCTTATATTGCCATGTCGCAAAGCAGACCATTTTCTGAAAGGGGATCTTGAATTTCATACTGTCTCGCCAGAGCGAAGTCCCATGAGTTTTAGATCCATCAAGCATAACCCAAGCTCCAAAGCTAGAGCCATACTTGGCACCTGTGACTTGACCATTCTCCATAGTCCATAGATGCCACACCATTTATCCTGCCAAAATCTTATATTCCCCCCTTCACCCAATATGTAGCGGATCCCTATCTGAAAGTGCATCTTGAATTTCATAATGCCTTGCCAACCCACCCTCAAAGGATTTGGCCTCTACCTTCACCAAATTTCTAGTCAGTTTCCCAAGTAATGCTTTATTCAACGTTTGCTGTCTCCTTAAGCCAATGCATCCCTCCTTTAAAGGATTGCAAACATCATCCCAACTGACCATATGGTACTTTATGCTATTCTCATTATCATTTCATAGATAATTTCTTTGAAGCTGCTCAATTCTATTACTTACCGAAACAGAACAAAGAAATAAGGACATGAAGTAAACAAGGAGATTGGTAGGACCGCTTTGATAAGAGTAATTCTGCCTCATAAAGACAGCAAGCTATCCAAGGAGGCAGTCTCCTTTCCACTCTCTTGATAACTGGATCCCAAGAGCTTTTTGCCTAATGCACAATTAATGCAGAGTGACATAGCAGAAGCTTTTTGCTGAAGGCGTAGGATCTTAGGGGGTGAAGGTCAAGGGTAAGATTTCGGTTAAGGATGGGTGTTGGCTTGGGTTTGGCCGTCACCGCAATAAACCCGTGGGCTCGGTTGTATATGGAAGATAAAAGGTGACTTGCGGATAAGGCATGGGACTGAAGAGGCGCTGCCAAGGAAAATAGGGATTTCGGCAGAGGTGATAGGAAGGGTGTAAGTTTTGCGCCTAATTTATGAATAGGAAGGAATTTAGCGGCTGAATTTAGGAAGTCTACGGACTGGGTTTTTTGGGTTAACAAACTGGAATCTAGTTTGTGAAAACAAAGGAAACAGGGACTGTTGCAAGGTGCTGTTTGTGCCACATCGGAAAATTTCAGCAAGTGCATTGCTTACAATGGACAGCAGGTGGGCGTGGTGTGCGCGGAAAATCCGAACAGTAGGCTGAGTTCTTCTTTGTTGGGAAGAATTGAAACCCGCAAGCCGCAGGGGTATGTTGCTGAAATCATAAAGGCAGTAGCAAGTAGAGCTGCGGGTCTTGCTAATCTGATGGACAGCAAGACAAACAAATAAAACTAGTAAGCAAAACACACAATTTCAATCATCCAAGAGCTGATCCTTTTCATTTCATAACTCTATTATTTATTTAGGAGTAAAACTCCTTTTACAAGTGTGGAAGAAAAAAACTAAAAGATAAAATTAGTTCTAGCAAGAAGGTCCAACAGAAAATAAGTAGCAACTACCTTTCTAACTAGGATTCTATCTAAAATAATAAATGGATACGTAATGGAAGTTGCTCCCTTCATCCCTTTTAACGAAAATAGATAGCTGCTTGCTAATATGGGGCTCTTAATCTTTCACTTGCTAAATGAGAGTTAGAAGTTGCCATGCAACCCATCTTAATGAAAATTGATACTTATAAAGGAGACTCCTATCCCATGTAAAAAAAACAAATATGGTAATTACTAACAAAATCCAAGACTGACGGTGCTTGAATTTTCTGAAGATGTGGGGCGATCAGCCTTCGGATGGCTCTCCTCCTCCGCAATCTAGGCTTGATCGATGATCTGGATCATCGGATTGGTGATCGATGATCAAGACCTAAGTACGGATTACGAATGGATCCTGTCTTACACACTAAGACATTGGCAAAGTCCTCAACCTTCGGATCCTCTAACCAAAACCCATGACTATGCATTAGGCAAAGTTAACCCTTTGTCTAGACACAGCTTCAAAGCATCTGGGAACAACATTTAAGTTCTAAGCTTTCACGTGGCAGGGCAACTAAAGAGTAAGATATCACCCGCATATTGGAGGTGAGAGACCTCTATCCTAGACCGACAAATGTAAAAGCCTTCAACTAAGCATCTAAATCTAGCCTTTTTCATCATTCTGCCAAAAGCCTTAGCGATGATAGTAAATAGGAAACAAGACAGAGGGTATAGGAAATAGGAAAGCAGGGCCTCCTTGACGAATACCCTTGGAAATCTTAAAGAAACCTTTAAGCGAAAGGTTGACCGAGATCAAGCACCACACCGATGATAAACATTCCAACATTCCAGCCTCTCCATTTATTGTCGAATCTCATTCTTCCTATAACGTACTCAAGGAAGCTCCACTCCACTCTATCATAAGACTTTTTTATATCCACTTTGCAAATAATCGTTTGTCAGTTCAATAATAGAATTAAATGCACTCCTTAGCAAGCAAAGTCTCGTCGAGAATTTGTTTGTCTTGAATGAAGGCACTTTTGGATTTGGAGATAATACATTCCAGACCGGCATGAAGTAAATACTTTGGCCAGGATCTTATAGACATAGCCGAGAAGACTGATCAGACGGAAATCTGTCAAGCTTTTCGCTCCATCCTTTTTAGGGATAAGAGTGATGAATGTGGCACCAGTGCATCTACCCAGGTTACCACCACCCTGAAAGTCCTCAAGTTCATAATATCCTTTTTGATCCACTCCCAACTCATAGAAAGCAATGCATAAACTATCATGCTGAGAGGCTTTATCCCTTCTCATAGAACATGCTTGCCCAAGCTAAGGATAACCACAGTCATCCAGCAACGGCACATAAGAAAGAATCACATAAGGGCGCTATGCTACTGGAGCTGAAGAAACGCTAGCAGAAGCGCCTTACTAATAATAGTCAGGCGCCTTACGTTTAGAGGTTTTTCAGCCTAGCTTGAAAAGTATCTTAATAAGGGCAGCATAGGGGCTAGCGCGCTACGGCTTCTTTTGAAGTCCCCCTCTCACGCCCTTCTTAGTATATTATGCTTCAAAACCTTTATGAAGCTTCAAAAGAATGCCTGACGCTAGCGGCATAAATGTCCTTATTAGGTTAGTATAGTTTCGGGTGCTTCAAAGAATTTGATAGTTCTCTATTCTTAGTGATTTGAAGAAAAAGGTTGTCTGTTCTTTCCCAACCCTTCATCTTGTTAAGCTCAACTCAAAAAGCCTCCACAAGCGCGATAGAGGAGTACTTAATGCACGTTGAGCGAGCAGCAAGGTTTTTCTTTCTATTCGACTACGTGAACACGGTTTATCTGTAGTAAAGTAAAATACTGCTCCTGCTGTGAAGTTTACAGCTCGGCTAAAGCTATGTGATCCGGTCAAGGAAAATCGAATGGCCTTTTTTTCACTTGGCTATACCCTTCCATATTATTATATAGGCATATATAGGATTCACGACTGACTATTAGGTACTATATTAGAGAAAGACTCAATCTGTCCAATAATATACGCTAGGAAGAACTTGATTAGCATAGTAGCCGAGCTCTTGAAGGGGAAGCACATAACTAATCGGGTTTAGGCTTATACAATTCATGTTATCCCCCTTCAACCCCTATTGCCTCCCTGGAACTCACCATAAAAGCACCATTAGGATCAAGACTCCACACTCCAATCCTTGGAGACATGAGATACAAACATTCTCAAGATGACACAATAGCTCTTTTAGACTATCATACTCTTCTTCTTTTGAGATTACAACTAAAAATCCACACCCACACCACTCTAAAAACCACACTCTCACAACAGTCAATAATGCAAACCCTTTCTTATAAACTATCCTATGGAGGCTCAAATACTTGTAGTACAAGGGAAGATTTCCCAACAAAAAATCTTCCCAAAAACCTGATCTCCCCACCATTTTGACCCTATAGTCCTATACAATGGAAGAAATACTCAAAGCAATTTAGTATTTGGAGAAACTATAACCTTGAAGAGGTCTGTCTACCCATAGAAAAGCATGCATAATAACACCCAAAGGATTTCTGAATTAAAGTCAAAATTCCCCATGTTTTGAAACATAGTTAAAACTAAACATTCCATCCAAGAACCCTCTTCAATCGCTCCCAGAGATTATCCCCAAAGCTCCTAAATCAGAGCTATGAGTCCATGTTTTGGCACCAAATTAAAACATTATAGTTGGCCATCCGAAATCCCTCCAATGTGAGGGAATGTGGGTGGCATCCCACAATCCCAAGCAACGTGCTCCATAAGCATGAAGGAGTATCCTTCAAAAGAGCATTCCTCGACTCTTTTTCCTTTTTTGAAGATAAAATAACATGTATCAAATCATAAAGGAAAAAGGCGAGTGATAGAGGTAATTGTAAGAAAATACCATGTAAGAGTATTTTAGTCATTTTATGTATTCATGTATGTAAGCCATTGTATACATCATTTTCAAAATTTATGAAACTTTTACTCCCACATGTGGTTGTCTCCACATCTTATCCCTACTCTTCACATCAATATTATAACAAATTTTACATGGTATCAAAGCGGATGATTGATCAAAAGAGGTATTTCTTCTATTATAGCCATTACTCTTCTCTTCCCCATCTATTCCTTTCATCACCTTCAAAATCCATACCTGCCTCTTTTTTTCCTGATTTCTAAAATCAAATCCTTTCTTTTTCTTCTTCACAAACCCTAATTTCTTTCTTTCCATCCAAAAATCCATCTTCAGGCATCCTAGCCTATATTTTCCTCCCCGTGAAATTCTTCTTTTAGGGTTTGACTGTTTTCTTTCACCCAAACTTTCTTTTCTTGCTAAGGTGTAACTTATTGAAGATACAAAATCATAGACGGTTGTGTTTGAATTCTCAACAATACTAGTGGTTTATTAGAAGGCCTCAATTATTTCGTGTGCAAAAAACAATCCATCATCTCAAAAATTCGTAAAAAAGGAAGGTTAATATAAAGAAAGGAGTAATGAAGGCAGTGAATTTAGATTCTAAGGTTTGAGTTCTCCACAACCCTGATGCTAGATTGTGGGTTTCCAAGTAAGTTGGTGCGAACTGGGTTTTGTTGCGGCCAAAACCACTGCCAATAACACTAGTCAATCCACTACTTGCGAACATATGAAAAAATTAAATATCTTGCACAAATAAAAAAAAGGGGGAGGCCCAATGCACGAGGCTTTCGCCTTTGCGAGGTCTGGGGAGGGCTAGATGTACGCAGCCTTACCCTTGCTTTGAAGAGAGGCTGTTTCCGTGACTCGAACCCATGACCACCAGGTCACAATGGAGCAACCTTACCATTGCGCCAAGGCTTGCCCTCTATATCTTGCACAAATAAGATGGAGAAAATATATAAACACAAAGATAGCAAAGAAAATAAACACAAGCAACCACAAGACGAGAATATATGTGGTTCACCACGACGAGCTATATCCATAGACAAGGCAGCACAGATGCACTATTTAAAACCAAATAGTACAATGTTAAATCAACACACATATAAAATTCACCGGAAAAAGCCTTCTCTCTAACCTTCTATGCAGCCACGAAACAATCCCAAATCTCTACACCGAGGGTAAGGAAAAGCCCCTTCCATAAGTAGTTTTTTTTTTAGGTAAGCTCAAATAGAACCCCCGACCTCTACGTCAAAACACAAAGCCTTGACCATTGAGCTAGAGGCTCAATCCCAATTTATAAATACATTTTAAATGCGCATCCAAGAAATCAAACCCTATCCAGTACCATCGTAGGGTACTATGATACCACAAATCTCTCCAACCTTCAATGATCATACTCACTCCTTTGATAAGCAAGACTCAAAATGCAAGAGTCAAATGTTTTATACCATTGTCTTGAAGTTTGTTTTAGTGCATATAAGGACTTTTTCAACTTGCACACAAGCTCCTTCTTACCTTTTTCAATAAAATCCTCCGGTCGCCACATGTACACTTCTTCTTGAAGATTGCCGTGTAAGAAAATTGTCTTCACATCTATTTGCTCAAACTCTAAGTCATGCATTGCAGCAAGTCCAAGCACTAACTGAATAGTAAAAACTTTACTATCGGAGCAAATATTTCAAAGAAATCAATGCCTTCTGTGCAAAGCCTTGGGCAACATGCCTTTCCCTATAACTTTCCACATTGCCATCTACCCTTTCTTAAGCTTGTACACCCACTTGCAACCAATTTTGGTAATTCCACCAAATCTCATGTATTGTTCTTTTGAAAGGCTTGCATTTCTTCTTCCATACTTCTTCTCCATTTGATTTTCTTCCTTGCAACCCAAGCATAGTGTTGGAGGATTTCCATCTACTTATTGAAATGATTTTTCCTCATACTCGGTGTAGAGATTTGAGGATTATTTTGTGGTTGCATAGAAGGTTGGAGAGAAGGGTTTTCCAATGGATTTTATTGGTGTGTTGAGGTAACATTGCACTATTTGGTTTTAAATAGTGGATTTGTGTTGCCTTGTTCATGAATGTAACCCATTGTGGTGAACCACATATATTCTCATCTTATGGTTGCTTGTGTTTTTTTCTTTCCTTCCTTTGTGGTTGTGGTTGTTTGGCATATATTTTATTCTCTATCTTATTTGTGCGAGATCCTGGATTTTTCTGCATGTTTGACGGTGGTGGATTCATCGGTGTTATTGGGGGCGGGTTTTGGCCACAACATGTTTAGATTCCCCATTCATTTAAGAGCTGATTATCTCAGAATTTGTGAAATGGCAAAGTAAATAGTAACGCTAGTAGTGATTTCAATTTCCAGGACAGCTAGAGGATGTACATAGCAACCTTGATGACAACCGGCATCACAAGGAGATTATCTAATCTAGCGTTTGACGCATCAATGTCATAGCGAGAAGATTTTCACTACAAGTAGGGATTATCAAGGGGGGTGTTAGTGTTTCCCCTAATAGCATTCATAGACTCTCCCTCAACTATTATTACCCTCTCCAAATCTCTATTTTAGGTAATCTTAATGCCTTGAAGAACTTCTCTTACATCTCCCTTGTTAGAATCCTTGACCCCAGTGGGACCCGAGAAAGCCCATCTACTCACTCCATCCTCGTCTCTAAGGAGACCTTCCACCGGGGTAAGACCAAAGAGCACAGTGATTAATGATCCACATCTGATCTACGGTTAGGATCTTATCCTGCAATGCAGTCCATATGAACGCACATAATCTGAGAGGGGCCTAGGATGATCGATTGAATTGAGAAGATGCAATGAATTTAAATGTAGACAGAGCATTGAATTGAGAAGAAGTAATGGAACAAAAAAAAAAAAAACTAGGGTTTACTGAGATAAAATGTGCTCTTTTGCTTTTTCATATATGAGATCGAAGAAAAAAGAAGATGAGTTGTTTGAAAATATGACCTGGATCGAGCGAAGGTTCTGCTTCGGCCATTTGTCCCTTCATTTTGCCTTGCAGTAACTATTCTCCTCCTTTCTAAAGAGAAATCCATAGATCAAAGACGACGAATAATCGCTTAATCGGACGGGAAAAACGAACACGGACTATATTTTCGCTTTTGGGTTGATATTGGCACCCCTGTTCTTTCCTAAGAACACCCCCTTTTGTGTCTTCTCTCATCATTGGGAGACTAACAAGAGAAAGAACGAGTTTTAGAAAGTCACTTTCACGATCAATGGTATAATGGCAAGTTCTTGGGTCCCACAACGGAATATGTTCTTGGCTGGACCGATGGTTGCCATTCAGATCGACGGTTGTGATCGAGTTTATAGCGAGGCGGAGATGCTGCCTAATAATAATTTTCTTGAAAGTTTGTAAAAGTGACTTTATTTTTTGTATTCTCCCCTCATAAGATATTTTATATGGGGGAATTGCTAGCGTCCATCGCAAAAGGGTTTTCGCGGCTCGTCTGTCGCACATCAGACCGGCCACGAAAAGCCGTTTTGGAGCTTAGCATTATCCAAATATTACATGGGAGCGCTTCATTATATGATCCAAACCGTTCATTTTGCTGCGCCACAATGTATATAGGCTGTACCCCCATAAATTATCTCCATGGGATGATCCTAACTCTCCAAACTAAAGAGGTTTATTTATTGCACTGTCCCTCGTTAGATCGGAGGGTTAGGATCATATTAGTAATACAACCTATTTACTATGTGGCCCAATAAATGAACGGTTTGGATCATCTTTTGAAGGGGGCCCACTGTAGTTTTCTAAAAATACTAGACTTCATGCACACACACCATACAAAATCTCCCCCTTCTAAATTCTTTAAAGATGATTGTTACTTTTTAGGCCCCACTGCACTGAGAAGTGAGAATAAAGGGAAAGCACGCTGATCAATCAGGGGAACTAAAAAAGTGGCCCTAGGTCATCAAGTTGGGAGCCCCAACATGCCGTCCCTCCTCAACCATCCGAGAGAACAACTTATGAAACCAATGTACTCGTCGCAGCCGAAAACTTGGTTGTAGTTCTTTATCTTATAAATGAGATATCTGTACCACATGGGCTAGGATCACGAGGGTCATCTCATGATGTTCTACAAGATCAACGGTCTTGATTTTACATACACACTCAATAAGGGACTATTGAATTGATCCTCACCCTTGATCCTAACTGTACTGTCTACCTAGAGTGTTTCTTGGAAGAAAATGCTAAAAAGGAATTGTTATTCTCCTTCCTAAAAGACACCATTTGCCTTGTGCTTGCTATTAGATTTATTAAAGAGAAAAGTACGGAATGTGGGTTCGAGAAATTACAGATTTCGCATACTTTTTAAAACTAGCATCAAAGACGGGTGATTCTTCAAAAATGGATGGTAAAAAGACCTCAATACCCTTTTGACATCAACGGAGTCCTCGTATGTTGCCCTTCCTGACAAATTCACAACCCAACGTCAATCATTATCTTTAAAATTATTTCTCACTTATCTTTTGGGCGAAAACGGCTACGTTATTGGTTATTGAATACTAGTGGACAACCCGTGCGGAGCAAAATATAACTAATTCACCAAAATTTTGCTACTATACGTAGAATATTGAGAGAGAGAAACAATTTTGCTAAAATCATACGTAGAATATTGAGAGAGAGAGACAATTTTGCTAAAATCATGGGACATATGGGAGATTTTTTCACAAATAAATAGAAACAATTTTGGTATTATACATGGGATATTGAGTAATATAAATAATTTTGCTAAAAACGTGGGGTGAGATTTTTTCTACAATCCAAATATATCACCTTATAGAGAAAGTTTTACGTTTTTTGAGGAGGGGTGCCAAGTGGAGCACCCACATCCTCCAGGATTATGTTTTACACATCTCTTTTGGTTGAGAACGTGACGTTAATCTCTTTTGGCTCATAACGCTGCCGGATTCTAGAGTACGCCGCCGGAATATCGAGTACACTATCGGATTTTCTGAGTTCAAACATGTGTTCCAAACGTATCGAGTACGCCGCCGGATTCTAGAGTACGTTGGGGGGGAAATGGTGTACACCGACCGAATCTCATACAGAGAGATGGTGGTGTTGTTAGAAGACACCACCGTTCCATATTGATGTCCATGTGTCGTGGATCCGACTGTCTATGTATGTTGGCGACAGCCAAGATTTAAACGAACCCAAGGGACTCTGGGTTCAGAGGAAAATTTAAAATCCAAACCATACCAGCTGTGTACAGAGGTGCCACTGTTCCAATTTTTTTTTTAACACATGTAAAGCATCAATCCGTCTTTGGTTATTTCCGACGGCTAAGATAGAAACAAACCCAAGGTTATGTCGGTTCAAATACACATTCAAACGAACCAAAAGAAACCTTGTGAAACGTGCCAATTTAATGGGCAGTAATGAAAAAAGGAAGTTGAAGGACATTTCTCTTGATGTTATAAGGGTATTGGGGTCTTTTTACCATCCATTTTTGAAGAATCATCTGTGTTTGATGCTAGTTTTAAAAGGTACCCGAAATCCGTAATTTCTCAAAACTTCTACCCCATTCCGTACTTTTCTTAAAGGCAACCAAACATTGGTCGGCAAGGAATATCACTCAAATCTAAATTATACTTGTGTTGATTATAAATGGGTTCTTTTCACTGAGAATTTATATGATGGGTGGCCGTGAAAACACGTGAAGTCTAGTCTAAAAAAAGTAGGTACGGCCCACTTTTTTCGATGATCCAAACCGTTCATCTGTTTGGGCACAACGTAAATAGGTTCTGCCCCAAAAATCAGTTCCATAGGATGATCCTAACCCTCTGATTTGTAGAAGATTCCATAAATGATTTTTGGAAATCTCCATATTCAGATCAATTCAGATCGAAGTGTTAGGATCATCCTATGGAACTGATTTTTGGGGCACAACCTATTTACGTTATGCCCAAACAGATGAACGATTTGGATCATAAAAAAAAGTGGGTTGTACCTACTTTTTTAGACGTCATGTGTTTTCATGGCCACCCATCATATAAATTCTCCTTTTCACTCTACTTTCTACGGTTTCACCTTGACTTATGGCCTACCATTATCAATTATTAGAACTTTGAGGTTGACTAGCAAGATGATCTTCTCACAAAGAAAGTATAACACGATTTAATGCATAAATGGAATATGTGCTTGATGATAAGGATGGTTGATTTGATGGGGCATCACAAGGCGACCCAATGCGCATAGATCTGATGCCTAGTAGAGATCGTACGATTGAGACGTACAAATATTATTGGTTTTAAAGACATATTTATGACGTCTTTTTCATCAAACTTTGATCAAAGGTCTAAAATCATCCGATGAGAGAGGGATCAAGGGCAATAGGTAGGACTTGTGATGGCCAAAAATATTCATGATCTCAATTGTTGTACATATGGTAGTGAGTCTATATCATACACGACTGTTTGTCTTAATGAAAATGATGCATGAAATTTGGTCAGACAGTACCTCAAAATATCTGAAATGGTTAGATGGAACCCTTGAATTTCAAACTTGTCAAAGGGTTCCATTTTGCTTTTCCTGACAAGGTGTTTGACCGAAATACCCTTCCACCCTCAAAATACACGTTAAGCCATAGAAAAGGGATAAAAAAGTGTTCCCTTCTTTTTCTACCAACCCTTCTTTTTCCCTAATCCCCATTAATGCCTGGAACAAAAAAAGGAGAAAAATGTGAGTTTTATTTTTGTCCTATTAGGGTTTGTGCTTGCAACCCCTAATATCTCATTTAATGTATTTGATAACTCTGTCTTTTTATGATGGTGTATAAGGGTGTCTTAAGAGTGTATTAAGGGTTTATAAGAGTTTATAAGGGCTCGTAAGTGTTATTAATGTTTGATGGCCCTACCATTGAGTTGAACCCTTGATATGTATTTCATAACTGCCGTGATTAGGGTTGTCTAAGGGTTGATAAGTGTTATTAATGTTTGATGGCCCTACCATTGAGTTGAACCCTTGCGAGGTATTTCATAACTGCCATGATTAGGGTTGTCTAAGGGATTATAATCCCTTACTTTTTTGCTTTGATAATCCCATAGAAAACCCCCATTTAGGTACTGGAAACCACCTTTTAGTCCATGACCCTATTTTATTCCAATCTGTCCAATTGAAAACACCCTAGATAAGCTCCATTAAGCCACAACTTTATAGCCCATTTTAGAGTCTTGAAGTTTATGTTAGAGAATTTAGAACCATTGGACATTTGAAGGATGATGTTTCTTGGGACTATGTCGAGGGGAGGAAGACATTGTTATCGGTTTCCCGCCGAATTAAATTTGATGAATTTCAAAGTGCAATCTAAAGAATAATTGGTATAACAGAAAGGAATGTTTTACTATCGATCAAATGTCGATACGTTGTTGATCCATATATAATCACTTTAATCAACATTAATGATGATGGTGTTCTTCAAACAATGTTGAGGATTTTTGACAGAGACATGTTCAATTCTGTGATGATATACATAACGAAAACCATAAGTGAGAACGGTATTAATTCATTGAATTCGTCAATGCTTCCCCCAAATAATATTTGTATTAGTAGAACCTCTATTAATCCTAACATTCCATCTACTTCGATTCCGCTCCAAGAACGTGCACGCGAACGGAAAAATATCAAACTTCGCTCGCATTTTAAAGTGGACTTGCAAAAAGACTACGCAAGTGAAGAGATCCTTGATACTAGTATAGGAGGTGGTCCAGTAGAACCCAGCAGAAGGTATTTTTGATATTTGGTAATATTTTAAGACTTCCATAGTTCAAATTATGAATTAATTATATGGATTGAGGCTGATTATATATTTTCGAACTATACAGGTCTCGATTTGACTTAAATGAAACATTGGCAAGTGGTTTGCATGCTAACCATGTTACCGGAGGTATAGATGAGTTACAAAATATTGGAGATCAACGCAGCATAAGGTATTTTTGTTCTTTGGTAATCTTTCAAGACTTCCATAGTTCAAATTATGAATTAATCATATGAATTGAGGCTAATTATATATTTCCTAACTATACAGGTCTCGATTTGACTTAAATGAAACATTGGCAAGTGGTTTGCATGCTAACCATGTTACCGGAGGTATATATGAGTTACAAAATATTGGAGATCATGAAGTGGACGTCAATAATGTTTTTTGAAAATGATTTATGTGTAAGGGGTTTAGATTATGAAGAAGAAAGAAATGATGATAATGATGATGATGATGATGATGATGATGAGGAGGAGGAGGAGGAGGAGAAAGTAGAGGACGAGGATGATCATCATGAAAACATCGTTGTTAGTCCAACCAGTCCAACCACTCAGCCTATCAACGGAGGCTTTCCTATCAGAGGGGTACTCCTATCAGAAGTCGTACTCAATTGGTTCTGAGTGACGGTAGTGGGCCAATGGAAGTATATGGTATGTTTGTTGGAGCCCAAGAGATAGAAACTGATACATTAAAATTTGACCAGTTAACAGTTGGGGCAATATTTTATGACTTTAGACACTTCAAGAAGGTTGTTTGAGAATATGTTATTCGATAGAGATTCATCTTTAAGAAGGCAAAGTCATCACGCACAAAGTATTCCGTTCGATGCAAGGAAGATGGTTGTAAATGATGTATAACGGGTGTGAATCATATGACTTTTGTGGTAGTGAAGTCGTTTGTTGCGGACCATACGTGTACAACTAACATAAGGGGCAATGATCACCCTCTCGTTACAGCAGCTTGGGTAGCTAAGACATGTTTACATTTATTTGCTCACCTAGAGGACGCCCGTCCGTAAAGTCCCTTGAAACTACAGATTCCGCCGATTTGATAACTCGAACGTGTAGTTGTCGTGCCTTCCAAATATATGGACCTTCGTGCGGACATGCAATCGCGGCCATTAACATCATAGAATTCGACCCGTACGATTACTGCGATGAATGTTTTGATACAGAGAGGTATCGGGATACATCCTCTGAGGTTTTACACGCAACACTAGATCGGACACAGTAGCATGAAAGTTCCAAACCGTTGATGACAATATTTTCACCGCTTGCGAAGCGACCGCCTGGAAGGCCACGTACGAGAAGAACGGATCGCGAGCTGAAAGGTGGATTACATTATAAGTGCACCCGATGCCGGCAACTTTGTCACAATAGAAGAAGTTACAAATAACCTCCAGTCGTCGGACCGAACCTCGACGAAACTGCTACTGGACCTTCTACACCAATACTCACGAGCTCGGGCGTACATTGTCAAGCTCCCTTCTTTGCGTAAGGAAGTGGGTTTTTTTGAGGAGAAGTTGTATATGATTTTTTTTATGTACTCATATACTCTTATGATTTTTTTTGTTATTTTGTAAATAGTGGCTGTATTCAGATACACTTATAATTTTTTTAGAGTAGAAGTCACCCTATTTTTGAAACAGTAACGGATCGATTGCTGAGTTATTATAGTGGGTTCCACAGTTTGGCATAAGTCGGCCTGATATGGTCAAGTAATAATAGAGGTCCCCTCCATCCCTGATAATTTCTAAATTTTCATATGTGATACTCCCATTTCATCTCTTGGTCGCCCCATTTTCATACGTGATACTCCCATTTTCCTTGACCTGGTAACCCCTTCCAGGCCCAACAGACATGAACCGAAAATATTCCGAGTATGATAACCTCATTTCATCTCTTGGTCACCCAATTTTCATATGTGATATCCCCATTTTCCTTGACATGGTAACCCCTTACAGGCCCAACAGATAAGAACTAAAAATTTTCAGGTGTGATACTCCAATTTCATCTCTTGGTCACCCTATTTTCATATGTGATACTCCCATTTTCCTTGACCTGGTAACCGCTTCCAGGCCCAATAGATATGAACTGAAAATTTTCTAGGTGTGATAACCCATATCTCTTGGTCATCCCATTTTCATATGTGATACCCCTATTTTTCTTGACCTGGTAATCCCTTTCAGGCCCAACAGACATGAACCAAACATTTTTCAGGAGTGATAACTCCATTTTATCTATTGGTCACCCCATTTTCATATGTGATACCCCCATTTTCCTTGACCTGGTTACCCCTTCCACGTAAAAGAGGGTTGTAAGCCTGTAATGTTTTTAAAATAAACAGAACTGCTTGAGGGGTATTTAGGCAAAAAAAACATGTCAGAAAAAGTAAAATGGACCCATTTCACAAATTTGGAATGTGGGGTACCGTTTCACTATTTCCACTATTTTTGGACTCTTTTGACCAAATTTCCATTCTTAGAAGATATTTCCTAGAACTTAATAAGGAATAGCTAGAAAGCCAATTTTATATCAAAGGGTCAAGATTGTTCCTTTCTCTTGCCTGTGGACATGACATCCCATATGATCTCATGGTAGTCTATGAGATCAACACTCTAGATCAAATTCACATGTGTTATATGTCCAATGACTATAGGATGATGAGACTGGCACCATCTTCACGAATGTAACTAGTAGTGCTACTCATGCCCTATCACATAAAGACCCAACTCTCTCCCCATGCCCTAACCCATAAAGATCGCACAAAATCCAAAAAATAATAAAAAATAGAAATCTAACATTATGAAGAACCGAAGAAGGGTTGGGTTGAGAATGAGATTCTTCTAACACAGTTAATGAAAAATTAAGTAAAGAAGACAGTGCTTGCAACCTTACTAGAAGTTATATATTTTTTGCACCCATGCTAATGTATGGATGTAAAACAATGGCCCCACCCCCATCAAAACACGAGGTGTAAGTTGGCACCCCAACCAATGTTTGACTTGTGGGAAGACTTTGGGACCCACCCCATCAAAATATGGCAGGCTCTACCTGATGCATGAGTTTGATTGAAGTTGGCGGGACCCACGCTATCAAAAGACAGTGCAAAATGGTGGGCCCCACCCTATATAAGGATTTGGACGGATATGGTGGGCCACTCATGAATGTAAAACGTTGAAGTTGGGTAAAGATGGTGGGGCCTTTCTATATCAAAACGTGAGGTGTAAAACAGAGAAGATTTTATCTCATCTTCAATAGAACCATACAAGAGAAGGAATATAACCATGCTTAAGGGGTGTCAAAACTAAAAGCTGATGTAATAAACAGAAGGCACGTGGCATTCGTGACTCAAATCTCTGACGATCATCTGACCAGTCATATCTATCCATGTGGCATTAACTACTCCGGGCCCACATCCAGCCGACATGGCAAGATTAACTCAACAACCCCCACAATCGGACGGTCGAGAAAGCGCACGAGAAAAAAAAAAAAAACTTCTAGAAAGTGAGAAGGAAAAGGGCAAAAAAGAAAGAAAGAAGTCGCGTATATTTCTGACCCGTTAAAATTATAATATCCAGAACAGGGCAAATGATGTGAGCAGCTGAAATTCCGCTTTATAACTTTTCCTTTACAGTGAAAATCAAATCCCTCTTCCTTTGTTTCTCTTGTAAAAAAAATTCGAGAGATTTCAGATATGGCTGAGACTTTGGATTTGCCGAGTCGATTGGCGATTCTTCCTTTTAGGAACAAAGTTCTTTTGCCCGGAGCTATTATTCGGATTCGGTGCACTTCTCCGAGCAGGTTTAATTTTTTTCCTTCTTCTTCTTGTGTTTGGGATTTTGTTTTCTGATTATTTTTTCAGCTGGTAGGGTTTCTAGAACCCTAGAAAAAGGTTGAATTTTCAGATTCTGTTTTTTTTTTTTTTTTTTTTTCTGTTTGTTTTGTTTTGTTTTGTTTTTCGTTTGGATGTCTGTTTGTACGGATTAGTTTTGATGAGTAAACCCTAGTTTTTTCTGAGTTTTTTTTTATTTGATTGGGGTTATTCTTCTGGAATTTCTGCAATTTTGTTGGAATATCAGTAAAGCTATGTTGAATTTTGTCGTCATGTGAAAATCGGATTCGGTGCACTTCTCTGAGCAGGTATACTTTTTTTTTTGGGGTGTGTTTAGGAATTCGTTTTTTTTATTTTCTTTTCAGCTGGTAGGGTTTCTAGAACCCTAGAAAAAGCTTGAATTTTCAGGTTCTAGTTTTTTTTTTTTCAGCTTGTTTTGTTCGTTTTCTTGGTTGTTTTTCGTTTGAATCTTGTATGTCTGTTTGTACGGAATGATTTTGATGAGTAAACCCTAGGTTTTTCTGAGTTTTTTTATTTGACTGGTGTGATTCTTCTGGAATTCCTGCAATTTTGTTGGAAAATCAGTAAAGCGATGTTGAATTTTGTGATGATGTGAAAATTGTTCTGTCTTTAATTAATCCTTCCGAGGTTGTGGAAATTGGTGCACTTTTTGAACGGTAAAATGAGCTAAAAATCTTCGGATCTTTTTATTGTTTTCATTCGCTCTCCTTTAATTGTTTGAATTGTGGTTGAATTGCATTCTGTCCTACGGGCCAATTGCATAGAATCTCTCTCTCTTTTCTTCCTCCCCTCTCCTTTAATTTTTTGAATTTTAGATGAATTACATTCCATGCTATCGGCGAATTGGGTAAACTCTCTCTATCCTTATATCTCCTTTAATTGTTTGAATTTTTGTTGAATTACATTCTATACTATCGCGTATTGGGTATACTCTCTCTCTCTCTCTCTCTCTAATTATTGTTTAAAATTGAAATACATGTAGTGTGAAATTGGTAGAGCAAGAGCTCTGGCAGAGGGAAGAGAAAGGATTGATTGGTGTCCTTCCTGTTCGTGATGCCGAGACGTCTGTCTGTCCAGTATTATCTCCAGGTGATCTGAGTATGATTCTTATTAAATGTTTCTGATTAGATTTTAATTGACTATTGAATGCATGATCAAATGAAATGAATTATCTATTTCTGAAGGTGTGGCAAATGATTCTGGGGAGCAAAGTTCAAAAATTCCATTTTCTGCTTCCGATTCTCACAAGCAGGATACCAAGAATCAACCAGAACTAATTCATTGGCATACCAGGTCCATTTCATTTCTGTGATCTCTCAATGTTTTTTCTTTCACTTTTCTTATATTGGGAACAACTGAACAAACATTTAAGAAAACAGAAAGATAAGGGAGATACAAGTGTAGGAATTGGTTTGTAGTCGAAGTCCTTGAGATCATCCCAAAACTAACCAGAAAATGGTGAGAGGGAGAGAACATTTATGAGGCTATTTGTAGATTTGTTTCTAGAACACAATAGAAATTCGGTTGTGGAACTGGAAAGCAGACAGATGCTAGTGATATATTTGTAGGCTATGACAAACATGGTCGTTAAATTGCCCCTTAATAGTTTTTTTAACCCTGAAAGGAATGCGGCCCGGGTAATTGATTGCATTTGGTTCTCAATTTCAGGGGGGTTGCTGCTAGGGCTTTACATCTCTCAAGAGGTGTGGAGAAACCAAGTGGTAGGGTCACATACACGGTTGTCCTTGAAGGATTGTGCAGGTTCAGTGTTCAGGAACTTAGTGCAAGAGGAACATATTACACTGCACGTATCTCACGTCTTGACATGACGAAGACTGGTAAGTTGTTTTCTACAACTTATCACTTTTTAATTGTTTCAATTGTTTTCATAGCCATCTCTAGAAGTTATGTTGGCTTGAAAATCTGATATTCTCCAATTTGAATTTTTTTCATTCTTTAAAGTTTTGAGGACTCCCAATATTGTTTGTTTTATTGTTCCATTTTACAGTGGTCTGTGATTTGTTTTTGCACGTGAAGGGAAAGTTGCTATAAAATAATATTTAAATCTTCATGGAGGTCTTCCAACACTTAGATTCTTGTCCTTGTTTATACAATGTAATGGTCTAGTTCCACTGTAATTCACTAATATAGCGATAAAGGTTGTTTGTTTGTGCGCGCGCGCGCACACACACACACTAGATTCGGCCCTCCTCCTTTTCTCCTCCTTATCTGTTTTCTCCTGATTCTTTGTTACCCTCACCTCCAAACCCTTTTGGCTTAGAAAATGGTAACCTCCAACCCACTTCTCCTTCCTGAATCTTATCAACAAAATGTACAAATAGGATACCAGTAAAAAAAATGTACAAATAGGATTTGATTTTATGCAGGGATGAAGTAGAATGGGAAAAGGAAGAGCAAGAGGCGATGCAAAGATGAGAGAGGCAGAGTGGGAATAAATGATCTATGCATGGCGGAAAACCTAAAGGAAGTTGCCTGCATTGAGTGCTTTATATCTGACTTGGGATTCCGAGAGTGGGTACTGAGTCAGTAGACAAAAAATACCTTGATGGTGACGTATGTCCTTCAATCTTGATCTTCTCGATCTCACTTCTTAAGGCTCTGTACCAGGACAAATCTCTCTTGAATTTTGTAGATCATAATGATAGTGAAAAGGTAGAAGAGACAATTCATGGAGTCAAAATTCAGAATTTCCCATTCAATAATAATAATAATAATAAAATACAGGTTACAACTGATATTTGTATGGGTGCCCTATCATGAATTTTGACCAGTTCTAACATGCAAATGCACCGAAATAAGAACCGCATACATGTACTGCTAAAACTTGAACAGAGATGCAAAGGGGTTTATATTCTGCTTCATGTAGTGTGTATTACTTTATTTTGTCATAAAACCATGAAGACCCCCTAGCACACCAAAAATTGAAATAGGTGGATCAACACAAATTTAGGGTTTCATGCTGGAAAGAATGTGTGTAAGTCCACCCATTGAGTACCTTCAAATCTCTGTGCTCCAATCTAGTGCCTGATGTATGCAAGTAAATTATTAGATTTGAGTTGTCCCAACTTGTTCAGTTTAAAAGTTGGTGAACTATTTTGGATAAGTATCTAATCATGTGGAAAATATTTTCAGCTATCCATCCTAAATTTCTAGTTATACTTTCAGTGACTTGGAGGACTTTGAGATCTTGCATTACCTTCAACTGTCAAAATGCTGAGCTACTTTCTCATTTTTTGTTTAATTAGAGATGGAGCAAGCAGAACAAGACCCGGATATTATAGCATTGTCTCGCCAGTTTAAAGCTACTTCCATGGAGCTGATCTCTGTTCTTGAGCAGGTAAAGGATTTGATTTTGAGATATATTTATGAATACCGTAATATTTTTTTTTTCTTTCCTTTGAAAGGCCAATTAAGTGAAAAAATGATTTAACTACCATTATGGTATAATGAAAACTTAATGCAGTAAAAGAAGACACTAATAGAGTAGCACTATGTGCTGGCTGTATTGATGTATCATATTGTGTTGGCTCTGCAACTTGTTCATGTTGTTGGAATGAGCTCGTATTGCTTCTACTCATTCCTCAACTTAGCTTCCATTTTTTTGGTGTTTGTTTTACTGACTGTCTATTGTCTAGCTATGTTACTCCTTTATGATGCCTGCTCATTATAAAGTGCGATCTATAAGATTGTTTTATGCATGTTTTATCGGATCATTTACGATTGTTTTATGCATGTTTTATCGGATCATTTACATTTTCATTTTTCATCTGTCCGATGCATCTCACTTTGAATTTTCCATTTCTGGTGACAGAAACAGAAAACAGTTGGTAGGACGAAAGTCCTTCTTGAGACGGTTCCTGTGCACAGATTGGCTGATATATTTGTTGCTAGCTTTGAAATAAGCTTTGAGGAACAGCTGGCAATGTTAGATTCAGTTGATTTAAAAGTAAGGCTTTCGAAAGCTACCGAGTTAGTTGACCGGCATTTGCAGGTAAAAATTGTATAAAAGTCAACTGTCCATAGTAGTTTAGTCTCATTTTGTAATTTCAATGCAATCATCTCACTCCTTTTGTGTTCTGGATTCTTTGTTATTATAGATAGATAGGCCATGTGCTTAATGTAAATTTTCTGTAACAGTCCATTCGTGTAGCAGAAAAGATAACTCAAAAGGTTGAGGGGCAGTTATCAAAATCTCAGAAAGAATTTCTTCTGCGTCAACAGGTTTGTTTCCTCACACAGCTTACTGGGTATACCTTTTTCTCTGTGGCCATATATGTAATTAGGCAAAGGATTGAGCAGATATTGTTGGTTGCAGCCTTGTTAGCCTGGCAGCTATGAAATAAAATTCACAAATGTTGTTTCTTTTTTAACAATTAAAAACTCTATTGAAAGAGCCATTCAAAAAATGAAAAAAGAAAAAAAAACTCTATAAAGTAAAAGGATACATAACTTACAAAAGGGGTAGAACTTTTCCAACAGCTAACCCAGCTTCACATCACCATCTCTGGCTAGAGTCGGCTATCCAATTTGCCTCTCTTAAAATGTGCTAAGAAGACAATGAAAACTTCTACTCAACTATCGATTCTCGGAAATAATATGGGTGATTCAGGCTTGGGCTATATGATTTAGCTCAATCACTGGCATTTGAGGAAGTAAATCAAAATGAGATCCATAGCCTCGTCAGGAGTCCTCATACCATCTTTAGTACTAATCAAGCAAAAGAAGACTGTCATCACTTTTCTTCTCTCATTTCTAACAAATCCCTCACTCACATACACCCACACTGGTGGACCCAGATTACCAGAAGAGATACCACTGAAATTGAACTTCGAAGAGTCGGACAGCAAGGAAACCCGTCTCTGCATATATTGCATATATTTATAGAGCTCTATCCATTCTGGCTTCTTATGCATGACATTGATTAATGTCTCTAACTGAAGTTACTTCAAACATAACTTAAATAAACATATATGTTTCAGCGGAATGTGTAATTGATACTGAGATATATTTTCAGGAGGATATACTTGTATTATCCGGCTTCTCATGCATGATATTGATTTTTGAATGTTGTCTTCCACTTGTCCATCTTATCTTCATTGTGAGAAACATCTATTGAAAAACATATGTATACGCTGCCAGTATGTTTGGTTTTTATTTTACCTGAATTTGGGATCTTGTATGAAACTTTCGTTTATTCACATGACGTTTCAGATGAGAGCTATAAAAGAGGAGCTTGGTGACAATGATGATGATGAGGATGATGTGGTTGCCTTGGAAAGAAAGATGCAAAGTGCAGGAATGCCTCCAAATATCTGGAAGCACGCACAGAGAGAATTACGGTATGCTAGGTTACTAGCTCAGAAGAAACTATTACCTACAGGTTGTAGGTAATAGTTTGTAGTTTGAAAATGATATACAGGTTGTAGTTTGAAAAGTGGAGGACAAGGACAAAAATGAACATAACAACAAGAATCTTATTATTATATGCAAAAACTGGGGATTCTTGGTACAAAAAATGTGGTTGGTTGTTACATGTTTGCTGTGTTGAATTGGTGAATTGATTCAGTTACTAATGAGAACTTAAGTTTCAACATCAATTCATCAAGAAACTATGTAAAATTCATAATTTCAAACTTCTGAAGTTTCTCATAGTTCCTTACACGAAGTCTTTATCCTTAGGCGACTGAGAAAAATGCAACCACAGCAACCAGGATATAGTAGTTCTCGTGTATACCTGGAACTTCTTGCAGATCTCCCTTGGCAGAAGGCCAGTGAAGAACGTGAGCTGGATCTGAGGGCTGCTAAGGAGCGTCTTGACGCTGATCACTATGGTTTAGTTAAAGTTAAACAGCGGATTATTGAATATTTAGCTGTTCGCAAGGTTGACTGTCTATCCTACTCTTATATATCCATTTAACCCACCGTTTGGTACGGCTGAACCTTGCACTAATGCATTGCTGCTTAATTCATTCTATTGATGTGCAGCTTAAACCAGATGCCAGAGGTCCGGTGCTGTGCTTCGTCGGCCCACCAGGTGTTGGAAAGACATCTTTGGCATCATCTATTGCTGCCGCCTTGGACAGAAAGTTTGTACGGATTTCTCTTGGTGGTGTCAAGGATGAGGCTGATATTAGAGGGCATCGAAGAACATACATCGGAAGCATGCCAGGACGTCTTATTGAAGGGTTAAAGGTTTGTATTGGATTTGTACATATACACTTCTACTGATTTTATGTTACCCTGGTAAATAGTTTATGTAAATATTCCTCAATTTTGTTACAGATTCGACTTCATTATTATGGTGTATTTTTTTATATTACCTACATTTCCCCTCTAGATAATAGTCATTTCTTTAGCTCATCGCCTGCCATCCAGTAAAGGGTTTTTCTCAGCTTTAAATTGTGCATTGGTAACTGGTAGTACATTTCCCCTCTAGCAGTATTCTGCTCTAGCTACTGTTATATATTTTCTTCTGCATCAGAAATCAGCTTCAACTTTTCAACTGATTTATTTTGTTAGTTGTTGATTCTTTTATGACACCATAATGTCTTTTCTGCCGAAGTATTTATTCACTGTTTTAGTATAAAATAATAAATAACGTCTTCTCCAACAGCTTAAGCTTTTGGAGTAACTGGTTGTTTCACAGTGGTCAACCCAAAAGTGGGGCCACATGTGCCACGTGTAGACCAAAAGTGGCCCTTCCCCGATGCTTCCCTTCGGCGCTTCCCGCTTCCGACCATTCCGGGAGCCTTCGCTTCCCACTTCGCACTTCGCTTCCCGCTCTGATAACCTTAATTCACATTCCCCATCCCGATCATTCGCCTTACAGTGTTGACCCTTGATATTTAATAACTCCTTTGTAGCCTTTTACATACCTTTCCATTTTCAGGAGTTACACCCTTAATTTCACTAGCAATTTCTTTTCTTAGCAGGCCCCATATGAAAGAAACCATAACAGTGTGTGCCAATTCTTTTGCATAGAACATACATAAGGGACTGATATCTGCACAACCATGTTTTGATGATGGGACGATTCACCTTGTTTACACTTCTCTAATGGGATGTTGAGAACTTTTTGTGAATTGTAATAGCTTTTGACCACAGGTTAAAAAAGTGCAACACAAGGTGATTCTTCCTATTATCAAAACATGGTCGCGTGGGGCCCGTGTTTTCCTTTTGGAGAAGACTAAGTTGTACCTTTTCCTGTTTCTAATTGCAGAGAGTTGCTGTGTGCAATCCAGTTATGCTTCTAGATGAGGTTGACAAGACTGGTTCAGATGTTCGTGGAGATCCAGCTTCTGCACTACTGGAGGTTCTAGACCCAGAGCAGAACAAAGCATTCAATGATCAGTATCCAATTTTCTTGTTAATGCATTGTGTAAAAAATTTGTGGAAACTTGTTTATATTGTCACCTCTGCTTTTCTGACTGCAAAGGGGCTGTTGTACTTCACATGGGAAGGATTCAACGGATTTGATTGCCACGTACACTGCAGTTGGCTGTCCCATGTGATGAAAAGGGGCGCATTTATCATTTCCCTAATTAGAGTGTGGCATTTAATAGTTTTTCTTACTGGCGGCTTATACTACATCTTCTGTTTAGTTACACTTTCCCAAAGTTGTTAACCAGCTTCTCTTTGGAATAAATTCAATAACTAATTAACCATTCCCACTGACAAGATCATATGAAAATAATTAACCATTCCCACTGACAAGATCATATGAAAGCTGGGTTATTTAAGTATTGGTTTCTTCTTAAACATGTTGCAATTATTATTGAATGCTATTTTGGCAGTGTTTAAGAACTCATTCTCAAGTGAGTCAAAGGAGTTTTTCACTCCATAGGGCCTAAAAGAGTTGACTCAAGGCGAGTCAAGGATTCCATGGATTTTTTTAAACAGTGTATTTGGCTACTATTTTATGGTCAATAATGTGCTTAATGCCTGAAGCAATCGACCTATGCAAGATGAGCTTTTGATAATTGTAAATTTTTTTTCGTAAATTTTGGTTGAGCCTGTCATTGACTACCTGGTTTTTCATAACTTGTGGAAGGTTATGACATGCAAAAATTTCAGTTTTTGTGGCACTTGTATAAAGTTCTATTTGCTTTGCTCAGAACACTCCTCATCCAGCTAAACATTAAATAATCCCACATTTGGTCTTAATATTTCTCTTGTTTTGCTTTTCTACATCTACCTATTGCTAACATAACCCATCTCAATTCTGTCCTCCTTTCCCTTATTTTCTACATCTTTCTTAACTCTTGAGTCTCTAAAAAAAAGCCCTCTGTTTTTTCTATTCGTTTCTCCACTTTGACATTTTTAGGTAATTTCAATGAGTCAGCCAAATTTCAATGAGAGAGAGAGAGAGAGAGAGAGAGAGAGAGAGAGAGAGAGAGAGAGAGGTTCTTGGCACACCTATTATTCATGCATAAACTTATCTTTTGTGCATTTTAGCATGAGAGATGATTTGTTTTGTTCAGAATTTGTACGATGTCATTTTACTTAATTTCTGGTTTTCCATTTGAAAGAAGTTGCGCCAGTCCTTGATCTGGCTTGATGTTTTGGACTGTAACAAATTCTAGATGATTAGCCAACACATGAAGCATTCTTACTGCCGACTCACAGATGGACGATGACTGTTTTCCTATTACACTCTAGAGGTCCACTTTTTCTCTATCCTTGTCATTACTCAAGGTTTTGAATTTTTTGTCATGTTCGGAATTTTTTTAAGACCATAGCTGCTTTTCATAAGAGGGCGAGCCTTGGCGCAACGGTAAGGTTGCTCCATTGTGACCTGGTAGTCATGGGTTTGAGTCACGGAAACAGCCTCTCTGCAAAGCAGGAGTAAGGCTGCGTACATCTAGCCCTCTCCAAAACCCGCAATGGCGGGAGCCTCGTGCACTGGGCCGCTCTTTTAGCTGCTTTTCATGATCAGAGTATGATTTGGCCTACACTTTGAATTTATTGCCGACACACATGTCGTGTCGTGTTCAACAAGACACCCGTGTCCACACGTGTTGACACTCCTTTAGACACTTTTAAGTGTACCGCTAGAAGTGCCAGTGACTTTATATGTATGTAAATGTATGAATGTGACACTATTTCTAGATTTTAAGGGTTGCCACATTAGAAACCTCATATCCGTGTCGAAACTCGGCACACGAATCCGTGTCCATAAATCATGATTATATATTTATATGTACTTTCTATTTTAGGCGTGTCCCCGTTTCTAAATTTTGGGAGTTTGTTGTGTCTGACACTTCGTGTTCGTGTCGACATGCGACACTCGTGTCCGTGTCCACAAAACATATGATCAGACACTTCCTGTGGTACAGTTTTATAGCTGTTGGGTGTAATACATTCCTTTAGTGTACTTAAATGGATATTGGTTGGGATGCTTAACCTATGTCTGTGTGCTTAATAATATTTTTTCATCCTGGCTTCACTCTCAATTGATTTTGAATTGAAAATCTCCAACAAAATGCCTATCATTCAGGTTTGTATTTTCAATCCGGATGCTACTTATTCATACTTCATATCTGTGGGTTAAGGCCGGTGAAGTAAATCTGCATCTCTTGATAGTTTAATACCGTATCTAGCTCAAGCATCCAAGCTAGTTCCTAAATTCTATATGATTATTTGTCAGAACTATATTTCATAACTTTTGTTTTCATGATAATGGGATGGTATGGCGATAATTCACAATGTTGATGAGAGAAGCAACCTTGGAAAACTATTATCTTATAACAATCTTGTTATTGGACTTTTTTCTTGAATGGCATTATTGGACTTGTAACATCATGTGGATTCCTTAATTAAAGATAACTAGCTATTTGAATGTTCCATTCGACCTTTCAAAGGTGATTTTTGTCGCAACTGCAAACAAGATCCAACCTATTCCTCCACCACTTTTGGATCGAATGGAAGTTATTGAGCTGCCTGGATATACGCCTGAAGAAAAGCTAAAAATAGCCATGCGACATTTAATACCGCGAGTTTTGGACCAACATGGGTTGACCTCTGAGTTCCTTCAAATTCCGGAGGTAGTGGACTTATCTTGCACTATTCTTCTCTTAATTAACTTTATTTTTCTGTTTATGATTTTCTAGATATATGCTAGCATAGCCTACTTGGCAAAATATTGCTTCAGTTCCAATACCTTGATTTTATGCTCTGGCAATGCTTGTTATCAACTTTCTATTTAAATCTGGTGGACAAGGATCCATTTTGTCTCTGTAAAATTAGGAGAAGATTTCACTAATTCTTGGATGATTTACAATAGAGCTCAAGGTGTGCTTATATTGAGCACATACATGATAAACACAGAAAGAGATCAAGTAGACTATGGAAAGAGATAATGATGGAATATTCTAATCTAATCTACTTACTAATTAAATCTAGCTGCCTATTCTAGTGGGTTGCCTCATTAACCAACTTGCCTAATCTCCCACAAGAAGATCTAACGGTGAGATCTACACCTAATCCAACAGTGGATCTCGCATATTCTAACATGCCCCCTTCAAACGTATATGGATTGAAAATCGATATACGTTTGATTACAATAAAAATCCCCAAAAAGAAATAGAAAAATTTGTAAATTTTGATTCACACAGCCACGATTGATGTACATTTGATGTATGTTGCCGATATTGCCGAAGATGATTGTCGCATGTTGTTGAAAAATGTGCCACATGAAAGATGAGCCGCGAAGAGCTTCAATGAAGTGGATTTGACTCAAGCATGAATGAGCGAGTCATATTTAGGCCGATTTTTAATACCGAACCTTTTGGAAATGGGTCACTATGGACCGATGCCGGAATGGGCAAGAAAAGAGTCACTATGTACCGATGCCGGAATGGGCAAGAAATGGGTCCCTATCGACCAATGTCGGAATGGGCAAGAAATAGGCCAAGATGGACCAATGCCAGAATGGGCAACAAAGATGAGGAAAAAAAACACAAAGAGATGGGCATCAATTAGCGGCAAAAACAATGAAGCAAATATCGGCAAAAAAAATGGACAGGGCATTAAAAAGAGGGTGGGGCTAGATCTAAGAAAACATGGGTAGAAATTCAACTAGGAATTATAAAGGAAGAGACGGAGGCTAGACTTATGGTTTGACAAAGTGGAGCTATTAAGAGAGAGCGGAAGAAGGCGAAGAGATTTGGGCCGGGCGGACGGCTACATCGGCCGTCCGCCGGAGGAAGACAATACTCTCTGTTGTGCTCAGGATAGACGATCGTTATGCTCTGATACCATGTAAAATTACCAACTTCTCCAATAGCTTAAGCTGTTGGAGAAAGGCGTTATTTATCTTTTATACTTTAACACTACCCCACACTTGTGGCCCACTTGGCAAACACGTGGCATATGTGGTCCCACTTTGGGCCGACCATCGCATATGGATTTTTGCTACCCGGGAGGTTTGAACTCGAGGCCTTTGGCTTTGATACCATGTAAAATTAGGAGAAGATTTCACTAATTCTTGGATGATTTACAATAGAGCTCAAGGTGTGCTTATATTGAGCACATACATGATAAACATAGAAAGAGATCAAGCAGGACTATGGAAAGAGATAATGATGGAATATTCTAATCTAATCTACATACTAATTAAATCTAGCTGCCTATTCTAGTGGGTTGCCTCATTAACCAACTTGCCTAATCTCCCACAAGAAGATCTAACGGTGAGATCTACACCTAATCCAACAGTGGGTCTCACATATTCTAACAGTCTCTTTGAACATTTTATGTAGTTTTCTACACATCAAACAATGGTTCCTTCCTACACTTCTTCAGTGATCTAGTCAACATGTATTAAATGATTCCTGTCTTGTTGGTGCCAAGTGATGGGAATGAAAATGGAGCAAATCCCGTTTAACATATCATGGTTGGGAGTTAGAGCTTAGAGACATCTAGGAAGAATTCATCCTATCAAGACAGCTGCGAATATTGTCATATTGTCAGGCTAAAGATTGATGCAAACACAACATATTGTCATTTTTTTCCTGGGTGTTAATTGCAACCATTTAAAATTGTAAGAAACATAAACAGCTATATATAAGATAGACAGAGTGTTTAGGCAATTTTGCAAAAACCCATTTCGCAGCCCCTCTTTTTCACAGGAAAAATGCTATCTCTCTCTCTCTCTCTATATATATATATATATATATATATATATATATAGAGAGAGAGAGAGAGAGAGAGAGAGAGAGAGAGAGAGAGAAAACGGTTCCTACACATATGTGTAGAGAGTTCTCTACACACTAGCTTAAAATACAGTGGGGGCCCACATTGATTGGGTGATCCAAGCCATCCATTTTAAAGGCCCTCACATAGATAGGGTGTCTACAAAAAATCAGATCCATACGATCATCCCAACTCTACGATTTGTGGAGGTAAAATGGATGTCTTTAAACCTTCACAAATTAGTCCATTTTTTGCCTCCACAATTCGAATGGTTAGGATGATCCTATGGATCTGATTTTTTGTGGACACCCTATCTATGTAAGGGCCTTAAAAATTAATGGTTTGGATCACCCAAATAATGTGGCCCCCACTGTATTTTAAGCTAGTGTGTAGCTAACTTATCTACACATATGTGTAGGAACCGTATTCTCATATATATATATATATATATATATATATATATATATATATATATATACACACACACACACACACACACACACACACTCACACACACATACATTTTAACATATATATATATATATATAATTATATATAATTATATATAAAATTATATTTGCAGTCCCCTCTTCGGCCATTCCACCCCCATTTTTGTCTCATCGCTCTAAGACTAGCCAATGTGCGCACCCCCCCCACCCCCCCACCCCCCCCCCCCCCAAAAAAAAAAAAAGAAAAGAAAAAAAAACAACAACACACACCACACCACCACATGGGCGCGCTTGCACTCACTCTTTCTCTCAAGCTTGCTCTGTTTGATGGTCGTTGATGTGTTCCTTGGGCACTCCGAGGTGAAAAAATCATAGAACGAGGCAATGAAGAGGAGTTAGGGAGACAAGCTATTGCAAAGAAATAGTAGTGGAGAAGGGTTCAAGAAAAGAGATTCAGGAAAAGGTGGTTAGAGTTTTAACTGATGTATGCACTATGATAGCCGGTTTTAGAGAAATAAGAGTATAAGACACAGAGAAGGGGTGTATGGCTAAATGGGGGTGGAAATATCAATTCGTATGTAATCATCTGAGTGGCTGCTCTCATGCAACACCAGCCGCGAAATGCCTTGATGTGAAAGTCCCTAGCAAATCCTTATATATATATATATATATATATATATGGGGTTGATGTTTCTAGTCCGTCCGCCAAGAACTCAGTGTGGGCCCACAGTTTTTGTGTGATCCGAAGCATTCATTTAATAGGCCCTGACATGGATAGGGTGTGCCCAAAAAATCAGCTCCATAGGATCATCCCAACCCTACGATTTGTGGAGGTTAAAATGGATGGGTATAAAACTTCACTAATTTGCCCAATTTTTAGCTCCACAAATCGAAGGGTTAAGATGGTCCTATGGAACTGATTTTTTGGGCACACCCTATCTATGTCAGGGCCTATCAAATGAATGCTTTGGATCATCCAAACATTGTGGGCCCACTGTGTTTTGGGTCGGCGGACTAGAGAAGGTTCTCTAGTCGGCCGACTAGAGACACTTTTCTCTCTCTCTCTCTCTCTCTCTCTCTCTCTATATATATATATATATATATATATATATATATATATATATATATATATATAGCAGGATGGGGGTTTCACTGTTCACGCTGACGTGGACAGTCCCCCCATCCTGCATTAGATCTATGTGGCACTTAATGCAAACAACCCTTTTCGCAAGACATGATTCGTATCTTGGTATTACTTCACGTCATTTCCAAAACGCAAACACTGAAGCCGTATCTTTGTAGGACTTCTATCGTTTCCGGAACGCAAACAAACTAAAGTCGTATTCCCTCCCAACCCTAATCAATAAAAACCAATTCATTGTCTTCTCACCTTCTTCCTCCACCACCGTTAACATCAAAATCGTTACCCACTCTCTCTCTCTCTCATGTCTTCTATGTTATTTTATCGAGTTCTCTGAACCCGGCGATAGCAAGCGAGAAAATCAAAGATGACGGAGGATTTTGGTTCATGGGTTAGATGTGTCAGATTTTCTTACCCGACGCCCGTGGAAGATGGTAGAAGATCATCCAGCACCATCCCTATCTCCTAAAGAAGCCCGTGAATGCAGATGCTAACAATTCTGTAGTGGAAACCATGGGACTTACTACAGAGGTGAAGTCTTGAGAACGAAAATTAATAATTTCGGAAACGGTTGGAGATGCTAGAGTCAAAGACGTGTGCAGCGGAGGAGATGTGGGTTCTCTTGCTGGAGTGGAGATGCCAAGTGTTGGTGGTCGACTATGGCTGCGAAAGGGCTACTGAGGATGCGTCCAGAAGTCTTTCCGAGGGGAAGCAAGTGATAAGTTTCTTCCGATCGGTTGAATTCCAGCTATCAAGTTTTTTGAGAAACAAAGCCCTGTTAAGAAATCTCTCAAATTTCATGGCGATGAGGACTTCTCCTTTCCCCAAACATGTTTTTTTATGTTATACCCATTACCTTATAAGACTTCTGACTTTCGTTGCGTGTCAACAGTAACACTAGAGCAAAATTTCGGTTGTTGTTTGCATGTTAGAAGTAACACCCATGAAAAAAAGAGGCTACTGTTCAAATCAAAAGTAACACTAATCCTGTCTTTTATTATTTAAATAGTTGTCAAAAGGGGATTACAGTTCCCAAATCTCTCACATGCCGATTAAAACAGAAGAGATATCGGTGGCCAAAAGATATTTAGGGCAATAATAAATTCGCACCCCTGTAGGATAATTCGCACCCCTTAAAGGAGGGTTGTATGTTGCAGACTTTGACACTTTTTAACGTCAATTCACATTAAAGGGGTGCAAATTATCCTAGAGGGGGTGCGAATTTATCGTTGCCTGGTATTTATAGGGAAATGATAAATGCGCTCCTTTTCATCACGAGGGACACCCAACGATTGAAGATGGGCTGATGTACTTCATGTCGATAGGATTCAAACCATGGTGTTAATGCAGCTTTTTATTAGTCATTTATATTTTTTTTATTGCCATGTGCATCCACGGCAATAAAAAATGAAATGTCTAAGAAATAGAAAATGTGCACATTACTGTATCTTGAGTTTCATGAAATGTCTATGCACCTAGTGTTTTCATTAACCCATGGAACTCCTACTCTAGCAATGTAATCGCTAATATGTTTTTTCATATAGGTCTTTGCTTTCACTTTTCTTAGTTTGTTTGCTACTTTTGTTTTGGATTTCCCGTTGGCTTGCTGGAGATTGCTTTACTAACTACACTGCCCAATTTATGTTTATAATATTTTCATGACATGTGATCCTCAAATTTTTTTTCTTGACGATGGCTGTCGTTATGGTAGGCTATGGTGAAACTTGTGATTCAGAGATATACTAGAGAAGCTGGTGTACGAAATTTGGAAAGAAACTTAGCAGCCCTGGCTCGTGCATCTGCAGTCAAAGTTGCTGAGCAAGAATATTCAGTTCCACTCACCAAAGATGTGCACCCAATGGCAGAATCCCTGCTAGATACCAGACTTGCTGATGGTGGTGAAGTTGAAATGGAAGTTATTCCAATGGGAGTTAACAGTCATGAAATATCAACTTCTTTCAGGAGTTCCTCGGCCTTGGTCGTAGATGAAGCTATGCTGGAAAAGGTTCTAGGGGTAAGTCACGTTGGCCTTGTTAGTCATGAGACCCCTTTCATGAATTTCTATCTTTATTCCTTTGAGTCATGTCCATTTTTTTCATTTTTAATAGGCTGAACTAGTCTGATTGTACACTTTTGATATGGAATGCAGCCGCCTAGGTTTGATGATGGTGAAACTGCAGAACGAGTATCAAGTCCTGGGGTAGCAATTGGGCTTGTGTGGACATCCTTTGGTGGAGAGGTTCAGTTTGTCGAAGCTACAGAAATGGTTGGAAAAGGTGATTTGCATCTTACGGGGCAACTTGGTGATGTTATTAAAGAATCGGCACAGATAGCACTGACATGGGTAATGTTCTCTCTTCATACTTTCTTAGGTCATGAATCATAGGTGCCAACCTATGTGGGTTTAGAACTTTAGATGGCAGACGTGTTCCCGATGCATCATATCTTTCCAGGACAAACATCATATACATAGTGGCTAGAGTGGGCAGCAAGTGTGAGAAGCGATGCGGGAAGCATACTCTTAATTAAGAGGAAACATGTAGGAAGCATCTGGGAAGTGCGCTTCCCCTAAATTTGGGAAGTGAGAAGAACTGAGCTTCCCATCCAACTAGGAAGTTAAACTTGCATGCTAATTCATGACCAAACGATATATATTCCAGTTAAGAGGTTGACATAAACGTCACTTCTAGAAGAATTGACTAGACATCTGGAGAAATCAAGTTTACCTTTTGAGATTCTTTAGCCGGGATTTGTAGTTATGCACTGAAAGTTATTCATTCAAATATGTCATGATCATCTCACTTTAAATATTCTCTAATTTGTCAGGTAAGAGCAAGATCAGCA
This sequence comes from Tasmannia lanceolata, assembly GCF_043159265.1. Lineage (NCBI taxonomy): Eukaryota > Viridiplantae > Streptophyta > Magnoliopsida > Canellales > Winteraceae > Tasmannia > Tasmannia lanceolata. The sequence goes on from NW_027518685.1 coordinate 24,394,508, forward strand.
GATCTCAAGTTGTTGACCTCTGGGGAAATCAATTTGTTGGAGGGTCGGGATATTCACATACATTTTCCTGCAGGTGCTGTACCTAAGGACGGACCATCAGCAGGAGTAACTCTAGTAACATCATTAGTTTCTCTATTTAGTCAACGAAAAGTTCGAGGAGATACGGCAATGACTGGAGAAATGACATTGAGAGGACTAGTTTTACCTGTTGGTGGTGTCAAGGACAAGGTTTGTCTCTCATTTCTTATATTTCTATGGGTAAACTTTTGAAAACATAATTGTGCTAAAGCAGCTCATTTTTCTTCCTCACTTTATCCTTCCATATAAAAAACACTTCTAATGTACACAATTATATATTATGCTCAAAACAATTTTATCATCAACCATCAAGCATCTGGCCTTCCAGCATAGCAGACTGCTTATGCCATCTTATGATTTTGTTTTAATGTAAATTGGAGGATGGAATTTTTTAGTGTTATGTATTTGAATCTGCAGATACTAGCAGCACATCGTTATGGTATCAAAAGAGTCATCCTTCCTGAGAGGAACTTAAAAGACTTAGTTGAAGTGCCATCAGCTGTACTTGCTGGCATGGAGGTATGTAGTATATTTTGAATAGGTATGAAATGCACACATACATGTATGTATACATACATATATACATGCGTACATATTCACAGGTGGGCGTATTCTGGGTCGAGCTTGGAAATGTTTCATCGGTTGAGTGCACTTTTACCTGTTGAGGTTGAGTGCACTTTTACCTGTTGAGCTCTCTGTGTTTGGGAATATGTTGTGAATGGACAAAATGCTGTTCTATTTACTCACATGCATGCCATTTCACTGTTAGGATGACCTAGTATCAAATGCAATTATCTTCCGACGATGTCTAGATTGTTTGAACTTTGAATTCCAGAAACCTTCTCACTTTCCCAATGTACTTAAAAAAACAGGTATTGCTTGCTAAGAGAATGGAAGACGTTTTGGAACAAGCTTTCGAAGGAGGATGCCCGTGGAGACAGCAATCGAGGTTGTAATGGAAATTCATGTTTAATTCCAATATGAGCAGTGGTGATGGAACAATCATTCTGTTATCAGCATCACCTCCATTGAAGCCTTTCAGTGTATATAAGGTGATCAGTTTCTGGTCGGCAACCATTTTTTATTATCCAAGGCTCAAATTCGTTTCACTGGAAAATCCATGGAAACAACTAATGAGGAGCTCTAATCCAGCCAGAAAGAATGTCATCCTTGGTCATCCCTGTCTTCAATTAATCTTTTCTCAATAATATTGGTATGTATGAGATTTGTGTACATGCCCTGTGTAATATAAACAGGAATCAGTGGCTTTCTCAGTCTATTAAAGCAACTAAATAGGTGTAATATTTATTAGAGCATTTTGATCCTTGTACCTACATCAGTAAGCTTGTATGCTTTTTATCTTGTGTTTTTCTTTCAATCGTCTTTTACAGGTCAACTGCCAGTAAGGGCAAAAACCTGTACTGTGCTATCAGTTGCCATTCATGCATTTCAGAGTAATCTCTCTTAATTTTTTATTTTTTTTCCCACGCGCTTTTGTCTGGGCAGGTGGGCGGATCACCCGTTGGAATTCAACAGAGTATCAAGTGTCAGATACCATTTGAGAGAGAGAGAGAGAGAGAGTTGAATCCAACAGAGAGTATCGAGTGTCAGATTCGGCAAACCTCAAAAAAAATAAAAATTTGTTAAATATTTTAATCAATTTTTTATTTTTTAATATTTATACATATGAAAATGGTTATAACAACAAATAATATATTAAAACTTTTAATAGTTTAAGTAAATATAATGTTTTATTTTCACATAAAAAGCTTATTATTAGGATGGATAAAACTCAAAATGTGGGTATTCATAAAGTTGTGATAGTAGCATGGTTTGAAATTTCGGTTTCGCACAGACAAAAACGAGAAATCAAATAACAAATAAATAAAGACGGATGAGCCAACTTGATATTTTGGCTTCGGTAAAGACAAGAAATGTTGATTTTTTGGGCCGAAATTTTGGCCAAAATTACAGTAAGTTGGGCTGAAATGTGGGAAAGGAATAAAAAATTAATATTTTTTTCGAATTTCTCCGAAATCAACGTTTCGGTTTCGGTCTTAACCGAAATTTCGGATTTCAGACGAAATTTAAAACCATGGAGAGTAGTATTCAACAATTAGAAAAAATAAAAGCACGATCAACAAGGCACTTTCCTAAGAAATCCCCGCCTTAGGCATTTGCAGGCCTTGATCGCGTAGCAAGGATCATACATTTGCCACGGGATTGACATTTTTTTCCAGCCTTGTGGTCACCCACCAGACAAATACGGCAAAACCAACGGTGTAGATTATCAAATAATGGGTCCCGCAATAATATGGTAATGGGACAGAATGTTGCTCCATTTCACTGAGGCCAAGCATTGTATGAAATTACTCTTTTTTCTAATATTTCCTTGAATTAATGAGTTGTACACTCAACATTCTAAACCATACTGAATTCTCTGCTTGCTTAAATAGTCACATTTCATCTGTCACCGAAATTCTTTCTACCAAAAAGAGCTCTTGCCATTAAAAAGTTTCAGATCAACCTTACCACTCTGAATGAAAGCAATACACAGTTCATTTATACTGACCTCAGATGCCTCTGAGGTCATAAAATTACTAGTTTTACAGGGTCATATGGTAATGTTACAAGATACACATCGCCTGCACAAAGATCTCATGGTTAGCACCTGCAGATACAGTTTCCCCAAATCTCACATTCTAAAACCCAGAAACTTGGATTGGATTAGGAGGGTAAACAAAACTTGAACGAAAATGGCAAAAATGGTAGAGAACTCTCCGTCGACCCCATTGCACTAACCTCGATTTACACTCTATTATGTGATCAGATAGACCCTCACTCAACCTCCGACTCATCAATATCGCTATCCAAGTACATCTCCACTGCTTTATCGTCTCCCGTTTCTTCCTCATCTTCCTTTCTTTTCATCTCATCTTCTCTTGCCCTCTCAGCTGCTCGAGCCCTTGCCATTTCGAGTCTAGAGCTAACTACTTCCCATGAGACAAGGTTATCCATGAAGGTTGACACGTAATCAGCTCTCTGGTTCTGCATGAAAGAAGAACAATTCGTTAAATGTCGATGACTTTTTGTAAGGAAGCTAACTACCTGTGTGTCATACGGCAATCAGTGAAACTCACCTCGTAGTCAAGGTAGTATGCATGCTGTGTAGCCAAATGAAATTTAAGACTGACATTAGTTATCAATTGGTAACCATTGCTGCAATATTTTCTGTAAATTTCATAAAATGAAGAATGCTTGACTGGTCAGAGAGAAGAATAAATACCTCCCAAACGTCCAAAGTGAGAAGTGGCTGCAACAGTTCAACAATTGTAGATGAGCTTTCTCTGAATGATATGATATAAGCAAGTAAATAAGTCCATATGAACATAAGAGCGAAGAAAAAAAAAATCTTTTTTTTCCTTCACAACAGACCCATGACATCTATTAATCATATAAGCATCATTCACGGAGTTCAATGGAAGTTCGAAATATCTATCTATTGTAAAATATTGATGTGGATGGGGGGAAGAATGGGATTGTAATGGTCCTAGTTCGGGGTGCGGATCAAGGATTTGGAAATCTGTTTGTAGCTCTCGTTCTCTCTTTCTACTGTTTGTGCGATTTAAGGTTGGAACGGGAGATCTTGTCAGATTTTGGGTTGATCTGTGGGCTGGGGATAGATTACTTAAGGGTGCTTACACGGACCTCTTCCGGCTTGCGGTTGACCCTCATGCGCGTATTTGCAACTACTTAATTAGGGACGAAGGCACCAGAATCCAATTCTGGGACATCCGCCTCCAGCGTGAATTGAAAGACGATGAGATTGGAAGCTTGGAATCTCTTCCTAACATGTTATTTGACAGGTATTTATCCGTGTCTTTTCCCGACGAATGGATTTGGTCTCCTGATTCTCAAGGGGGTTTCTTTGTTCGTTCCTTTTTCCGTCAATTGAATGGGTCTGCTGAACTGGCTTCTCCCCAATCCCGTATTTGGTGTAAAATTCCCACGCCCCTAATTTCGGTCTTTGCCTGGACGGTGGGTCATATGTGTCTAAACACTTGTGATCGACTCGAACGTCGGGGAATGTATCTTGCTAGCTGGTGCGTGATGTGCCATTCCAGCGAGGAATCCTTGAACCATCTATTTGTCACTTGTTCGTTTGCGCACCGGATTTGGATGGCCATGTTTAAGGCGTTCGGTTTTGATTGGGTACTGCAGGACAACATCTCTAAGATTTTATTAAACTGGAAAGGCGCCTTTGACGGGTGTTTGGGCCAATCTATGTGGAGGGCTTTTCCTTTCTCAGTTATATGGCACCTATGGGCTGAACACAATCATCGTATTTTTCAGAATAAGAGCAAATCTCCGATGCATTTACTCCTGAATATCTGCATCTCATTAATTTCTTGGTGCCGCACTAAAGCAGGTATCCCATACTCTATGGAGATGACTTTGCGCCATTGGGGTACGGTCGCATCCGAAAGAAGGAAGGCCAATTGTATCTTACCTAGATGGGAGCCTCCTCCCGAGGGTTGGTATAAACTGAATTTGGATGGCAGTTCGTTCGGGAACCCGGGAAGAGCAGGTATTGGAGGGATTATCAGAAATTCCTATGGAAACTCGGTCATGTCATATTCTGGTCTGTGTGGCCTTTGCGATGCAAACGAAGCGGAGGCTCGGCCTCTGTTGTTTGGCCTGAAATGGCTTATCCAAAATTATGTGGGGCCTATTATTATCGAAGGTGACTCCAGCAATGCGGTTGCATGGGCTACTGGGCGCTCATCAGGTCCGTGGCATCTGCAGAGTGTTCTTGATGAGAGCCGTGACCTCATAAGGGAGTTCAATCCTCGATTCGAGGATAGGCGGAGATCGGCTAATGACTTGGCAGATTCTTTAGCCAAGGAGGGTGTTAATCTCCCTGCAGCTCGGGCCCTTTCTTCTTTTATAGGGGTGTAATTTTCTTTTTTTGGGGACCTCTTGTCCCCTGTTTGTACATATCTTCTTATTAATAAATTTTGGTTACCTTTCAAAACAAAAACAAACAAAAAATCATCATGCAATGCATATTGGCTGGATCAACACACTTTTCAATACTGTAATTAGGAAAAGATATAGGAAAGACCACTATATTTTACAAGCTCATACCATGGAAGAAAGGTTATCTCTTATTTTTGGGTTGGAGAAGGAAACAAAATACAACACCTTTTACCAATCCGCATCGGCCATCTTATATATGTACTGTGAATAACACTAGAGAACGGTTTGCTCCGAATGAAGCAAATGAAAGATAAAAGGAATGTGGAAAAGCAGAACGAGCAGCCCCGGCATGGACTAAGCTTCGAGGTGCATTTTCAAAAGGAAGGACGAGGAATGACCAGTTTTCAAAAGAGAAAAAAATAGAAAAAAAGAGAACAGTGGAAGGTTGGAAGCACTTAGGAATGGTTTGGACAAAAAAAGATTTGGAAAAATTATATTTTCTAGCAATTGTGAATATCGTATGTTGGATTTTCAACAGCAATTTTAAGTCCAAACGGTCAAAAGTTAAATGAACAAAATGGGATTGAACATAGAAGGATGGACATTATGGAGTCGTGAGATTGATAGCACACCTTGGAAAGAATCATTTTGACGGACGTTCAGTTTTTAAAATTAGACAAATGGGAACACCTAAGAAGGATTAGGATTAAAATATAATTAGAAAATGTATTGAAAATTTACAGTTTCTAGTGATATAAAGCATATAATGTTGGCTTTTCAATAATATTTATCTCCACATGGAAATTACAAATGCGCAAAATAATCAATGGAAGGGAGGGCACAATGACAGCACTGTAGCACAGTCTGGGAGAGAACTTGCAGTTCCATAGAAGAGGCAAGAGCAAAATAAGTAGCAACTATGGTAGGAGAGATTATGGTTGCAAAGGTTCTAGTAATCTACACAGCAGAAACTTACAAATGAACAAAATGATTGACAGAAGTGTGCATTTTCAATCATGAAATATGAAGGATGGAATCATGATATCAGTAAGCACACTCTGGGAGCGAGATTGGAGATCGAAGTAGAAAGCAAGAGAGAAAAAAGTAGTGAGGTCATGGAGCCCTAGCAAGTAGAAAAAATACTCCGCAGGGTATGGCAAGATTCAACATGGGTATTGAGTGGAAAACTTGCCATACCTCGAAAAACAGGATGCATAAATTTGCAATATACTTTAATTAATTTTAATATGAAATATTGCTGTTAGGGTGCATATAACGCTAAACCTATGGCTATAGTAAATGTAAATTCAAGTTATGATTGATTTAGAGGAGTAATGAAAAATGATCCAAAGTGTGGCACCAGAATACAATGGAGTGAACTAGCAACATACTAACGAGGGATGGATCAACTTCACCTCACCCATGATTCAATTCAAATGCAAACCCATCCTACACTTTTGTAATGATCCTATTCCTAAACCAAATAGGAAAATAATAACATATTAGATGTCATTTATTCGGTCAGAAAGGTGGTGTTAACTATTAAGGAACACTTGTTCTGAATTTGTGCAGGATAGTGATGCAGCCTAGGATGGAATCTATATCAAGAGTCATTCAATAGCTCTAGATACGGAAAAAAAAAAAAAAAAAACTAAACTCAAGTCTGTAAACAAACCAGAAGATAAAAACTGCCAAAGAAAAATTGATATAAAATGGCGTAGCCGGAAACGCAAAGCACGAGTCGAGGTTGATCAACCTTCATTCTTTAGTAAGTAACGATAAGTCATGTTGTTGGTCCAAACCCAAGATTTAATGTCACTTGAATGGTCAGTTCCCACACCACCCAAATACGTTTCTTGAAACATCTACTCATATGGGAAGAAAATCAGGAGATTATGATTAATCATGAATATCTGTTGATCCAGATGAGACAACTCAGTCAACTGACCAGTTCAACCCTGTTACAATATGCATTAGCTTAAACTCTTGAGCTACCCATTGTGTATGATGTTTCAACAGCATAGTCCGTAGTCTGCACTAGTCTTAGACAGGAATTCTGTTGTCTAAAGAAAGGAAACTGATCAGTTATAAGTATCTAAGTTTAAAGCCTGTTCAGTCATTTGGGGACTTGATTCAAAATGAAGCTAGTTTTCAAAGCCCAATAACCCAGAACTGAGATTCACATGAGGCCCTAACTTCTCAGTTCAAACACCCTTGGCAAGCTGCGACTGAAAGGTAACTATTTACTAAATGAACTCAGTAAAATATACCTGTTCATATGTATACGTTACAAACTTCTGCAGCAATTTCACCCATATAATTACAGAAAGCCTGTACTTTTGAAACAGTCTCTATGATAACTATTTTCCACATTTCTGTGTGTTTGTAAGAGGCATATGTTGTGATGTTTCACTATTAATTGTTGCAACACCACGCTTCCCATGTTCAGGGCTAATAAACAGAATTCATAAAGAAGTTCTAATCAAGCCTCAACTAGGATTAAAGTTGTTTTTTTAAGCAACCTAGGATAAAAGAAATTGAACAACAAATTGATTGTGCAATCCAAGGTCATGAATATGATCCCATTTAAAAAAAAAGGTCATGAATATGATAAACAGTGAACGACAGGACAAACATGCAACAGCACACATAGAATGAATGTGAAGCTTATGAAATATATACGAGTGAAAGATGAGCAAATATTCCATTTTATTCATAAGATGTGTATCCAGAATTGAAGAAGAATGTGGAGAACGATATACTCACCGAGTAATCCCAAACCAGGGGATTCACTGCATTGGGGCTCCTCACCACTACCAATTTGTTGTCCTTTTCTGATGGGCGAGGATTCACAGCATTTCCCACATCAAGTCTATTTGCCTTAACTGGAGTAAAGCAAAACAAAATTAAGTCTGTTTCTACTGTGGAAATTGAAGTTTAACAAATGGGACACATGAAAAGAGCCCGTCACTAAGAAGAAACTTTAGAAGACAATGACTTCACTCACACACAAGCCAAGTCCAACCAGAACCAAACTGTGTAGTTGCAGTTAACTTGAACTCTCTCAAGAATGCCTCATACGAACCAAAATCTCTATCAATCAATTGTAGAAGATCACCAGATGGCCTTCCTCCTCCGCCTGGTTTCATGGACTGCCAGAAAAAATCATGATTCCAGATCTGCAAATGACCAAAAGATGAAAGTTATCCACTTGCAATATGGAGTAAACAAGGAATACCAACTAAAGAAGCATTGCAGGAATCTAATTATGGATCAATTCAGACCATTGAATGGTCTGATACATCCCAAATCAACCTAATCAATTGATTCAGCAGATGTTTGGCAGACTTACTAATTTATCCAAACCCCAACAATTTGATTATTTTTGGAAGGCAAACATAGCAATGTGAAATGCAGAGCATACCTATGGCCATCATCACTTTCTCTGGAAGAACCCATGTAAACCAAATGATCTTAATGGGCATCTTTAGATTCTAGGACCAGGGGGCATAAATTTATTCAATAAATGTAATACGGATATGTTGAAAAACTTCATAGAAATTGAAAATGCCCATAAAGCCATGCCTATAATTTTCCTTTTTCCTTATATTCTTGATTTTGTCCATGTAGGAGTTCTCCAGGAAACTCCACTAGGATTAATGACTCGTCCAAGTGAAAATTCTAGACAAGACTTACTTAAAAGTTCCTTTTCCAAAAAAAAAAAAAAGACTTATTTAAAAGTTTATGTAGGAAAGAAAATTGTTAGGCCCATTCTACCTGTGCAGCGTTGTTGAAAGCTGGAAGAGTATCCCCCTTGTTGTATGAAGTGATTATAATATCTTCTATTTCCATTCCATCCAACTCAGTTCCTACTATCTGCCTGTTTAGATTCTCCACATAACCTCTGTGGTGCTTTCCCCAATGATATTCTAGTGTTTGACGGCTCATATGTGGCTCCAAAGAATTCTGTGTTTGATGGCACACTGAGATTTTAGAGGAACTAAGAAAAATAAATCACCCATTAATTCAGGAATTCGATAGACATAGTACATATGTTACCCACGAATTTTGCAATTATAGGCTCATCAAGCATTTTGCAATTATAGGCTCATCAAGCATAAGATCTTACCAACGGGTATGGAGGTGGCTTCAACTCAAACTGTGCAGTAATAAAACTGTGACGTTTCCTCTGCGAACATTTCCTCTGCAACATAAATAATCGAATGGAGTAAATACTTAAAAAAACCAAGAAAGAGGAATGAACTGTATACTCAACTCAACTCAACAAAGCCTTTTTCCCAAACTAGTTGGGGTTGGCTAAATGAATCCTTTGGAAAAATTTCATTAAGAAGGTAAAAGGAATCTATGCGACTCTAATCCTAGCTCCAGTTGGGTTCGTCTATGTGGATCATTTTCTTCCATTCTATCCTATCCAAGGTCATGCTCTCTGTTATGTTCCTAGCTATCAAGTCTTTCCTCACTGTTTCTACCCAAGTTGTTTTCAGTCTGCCCCTACCTCTTTTTACTCCATCAACTTGGCACGAGTCGCCTCTTCTCACTGGAGCATCCAAAGGCCTACGTTGGATATGTCTAAACCACCTTTTTACGAATGTCTCCATTTGTAATTCTATCTAACCTTGTGTGGCCGCACATCCATCTAAGCATTCACATCTCCTCTACACTCATCTTATGCACATGCTGCTTCTTGGTGGCCCAACATTCTGAGTCATACAGCATGGCTAAGGGTGCAACTCGGTCGGGTCGGGTTCGGGTTGGCCTCAACCTGAACCCGACCTGACTCGAGTTCCAACCCGACCCGACCCCACCCAACCCGAGATTTTAAGCTTATAAAATATAAAAAATATTAAAAATGTCGGGTTGTCCAAGCCCTCAACCCAAACCCGACCCGAACTCAACCCGGGTTGAGAAAACTCAACCCGACCTCGACCCCGACCCGAACTCAACCCAACCCGACTCTTTCCCAGGTTGAACCCGACGGGTTCGGGTTGAGCCCGCCCAAGTTGCACCCCTAAGCATGGCTGGCCTCACAGCTGTCTTATGAAATGGAAGGAACTGTATCATTCGAAAAAAATGAAGTCACCTAAATATGAAAATGGGCAACCAGCTTCAGATTACACATTACAAACCAGTTCACACAAGGATTAAGACTCGGAAACCAGATACATATGACACTCTAAAAGTCGATATGTATCAACCCGTATCATCTGAAACAAGCATTGGGTTTGACAATCAATCCATCTATTGAAAGAACAATCAAATCATTAAACAAAACATACTCATTTTTTTTTGTATAGTCTGACTGAGAAGCTTGTGCACATCAGGCACTAGGAGTCAGTATCGAACAATATTAAATACTTGGGTTCCTACTTCTTAGTAAAGAGGATAAAACTTCCCCTTCGGCCCTGTTTGGATTGCAAGAAAAACATTTCTGACGGATTTCTTTTTCTTGGAAATTTATTTCTTCCCATAATTTATGGGGAAAGGATATGATTATAGTTAATTTAGAGGAATATCATCATAAATTAAAGGTCCCTCCAAATTAAAATTGAATAGGATTGTTTCAAGTTATCCTTTTTTCGTGGGTAAGGAAGTAGTAAATTAAAGGTCCCTCCAAATTAAAATTGAATAGGGTTGGTTCAAGTTATCATTTTTTCGTGGGTAAGAAAGTACTAAGGGGCTGTTTGGATACGAGGATTTTAGAATCCGAGATTTCTTCAAAATTGTAGCTAAGAGACAAGAGAAGAAGCGGACCAGCCGTCGTTTTTGACTTCTCACCCTTCTTCCCGTCAGCAAGAGAGTAGCATATCCTCCTATATTTTTGGGTTTTAGAAATCTTAGGATGCAAGAGAGTTTTAAAACCTGAATTTCTCACTTAAAATCCAAGAAACACTGTCAAGACAGCATACAACAGCTTGATCATGAACCCTCTTTTACACTCTTTTCAAACTAAAAACCTGGATTCTAAAATCCGTGTATCTAAACGGCCCCTAAGTTTTAAAAATATGTTTAACTTTTCCAGAAAATTTCTGCAATCCAAACAGAGCCTTAGTTCAGAGTTCAAACAGGAAACATTTCACAACAAGGTTTGGCTACCACATCTCGTCCTCCAGATACGAGGTACTATCGGCACAAGTATCCTAAACAAAAATAAATAAATAAATAAATAAATAAGAGAACCCATGAGGTGCACTCTGAAAACTCATATAAATAGGAAGCAAAATCAGTGCAGGAGCAGAAGTGAAGAGAGAGGGAAAAAAAGGAAGGCCATTTAGTCCCTGTTTGGATTGCAGGAATTGTCGGGAAAAGTTCGGAAAGAAAATTATTTCTAAAATTTCGTACTTTTTTACACACAAAAAAGATAACTTGAACCAGTTTTATTCAATTTTTAGTTATGAGGGACCTTTAATTTATGATGGTATCCCTCTAAATTAATCAAAATCATATCATTTCCCTCCAAATTATGGCAAGAAAAAAAATTCCCAAGAATTTTTTTTTCAGTCAAATGTTTTTCTTGCAATCCAAACAGGGCCTTAGGGTCTGACAATTCCATGAATTGAAAGATTCTGAAGTGGGAATGGCAGCTAAAGAGTAAAGATACATGAAACTGTAGTCTAAAAATATCAACTCCTTTTGGGGATTCTTTACTGTAGTCTACACAAATTACTCTTTTGGGGGATTCTATGTTTTAGTTCAAGTAGAAAGCGTAGACGGATTCATCATCAACAAAAAAATGTCTTCTCTAATGCTTCATCTATATATGGCTAGTTCTGGTAGTTCTTGGGCATTATGATTGCTTGGTTCTCTGATGGGTATTGTGTTAATGGAGCAAAAATTGGGTTTTGGGTATTGGGTTTTGAGTAATCAAAGAAGTGAAGTTGATTCTAGCTCTAATCATCTTCTTATTGTGAAAAAAAAAAAAATGGAATTCAATACAGAGAGAGAAACAGACCTCAGATTTTCTCCATTGCAGGCAAGGTGAAAAGGCAGCAGCTATTGCATGCATCTTTTTTCTTTACTGTTTTGCTTGTGCAGACTGCAGAGAGAGTGAGAGAGAGAGAGAGTGTGTGTGTGTGTGTGTGTGAGAAAAAGAGCTAAAAATCATTGTTTTTATCTTTTCTTGGCAAAACCCTACAAAATAACACGTGACACGAGCGGGCTCAATGGCCATGAGATCACCTTGATCGGATGATCTAACCGTCAATCCTGCAGGAAATGTTTGCCAATTTTGAGGATAAATGGAGATTGTTTCACCCCTGCCACAACCAAGGGCATCCTTGTGAAATCAGCTTTTCACTTTTTTGTGAAGGGTTGGGATTTAAAATTGTGTTTTTAGTAAGACTAATCTCAACCCTTCAAAATATAGGTGTAATGTTGATTTTTCGGTGATTAGGTACAGCCATGAATGGATTTAAATTCCAAATTTAAATCTTTGCTATGGCTCAACATCAAAGGGGATGTAGCTCAGATGGTAGAGCGCTCGCTTAGCATGCGAGAGGTACGGGGATCGATACCCCGCATCTCCATTTATAAAAAAATTTAATTTTTTTTCATAGGCAAATGATATTTCCACCCCATTCTGTTCTCCTTTCCTGAAAAGTCGGAAATACAATCACTTTTTAATGAAAAAACAAGCAAAAGACTTCCATTATGATCCATTTTATAGAGAGTGTGAGCCGGTTTAGTCCATTATTTTTTTCAAAAAGGATTTAATAGGGATTGGGTAATATAATGAAGGGTATAATGGGTAATTTAAATTAACATTAAATTAGTTTAAGGAAAGAGAGATTTACGGGAGAGCGGTTTGTAAGTTGTAACAATCCAAATGGGTCGCTCGGGAATGAGAAAACCAAGAGGAAATAGGAAAGGCAATGCAGAGACTTACCGGAGAGAGATTTGTAAGAATCCAAATTGGTCGGGGATAAGAAAGCAAGAGGAAATAGGATAGCAGGCAATGCCGATTCTTAATAAAAAGGAAGTGAGTAAAATTTGATCTGTGAGGCAATCAATCTCCACTTCTCGATCGGTTCTCCTACAAAAAATAAGCCAGGCTTTCCTTTTGTTTTTGTTTTCTTAGCTTTTCTGTGAATTGTTGTTGGGATGGATGAAGGGAAGCAGAAATGTAGGAGAGATGATGTAGAGAAGAAGGAGGATTCAAAGAGAAACGATGATGGTGAGAGGGAGAGGGGCAAGAAGAGGAATGAAGAAGTTGAGGAGGAAAAAGGAGGAACATGAGAGGGAAAAATTGGGTGAAGCGAATGCTGAGGAACCCAAGAATTGGACCTTAGAAAAAGAATCAGACGATGAAGATGGAGATGCCATGGTGATAGATTCTGAGAACGGGACTGCTATACCGACTACACATAATGAAAATGTTGAGGACGAAATTGACGCCTTAGATGCTTTTTGAACTCCATGGTATTGCCTAAACTTGAAAAACTCAATAGCACACACACTTCTTCCGTGTCTGTAATTCAAAAGTTACAACCCGAGAAGAAGGATACAAAAGATAGATATAGTAATGGTGCTCAACCCAGAAAGGGTACCAAGGCAATGATGGAAGAATAATTCCTGGTGAGGATTCTGGTTCGGATTATGATGAAACTCCACTTGAAGATGAAGACGATGATGAATTCATGAAAAGGGTGAAGAAATCTGAAGCTGAAAAGCTGTCAATCGTTGATCATTTGAAAATCCAGTACCCTCCATTCCGGAAAGATTTCTATATTCAAGGGAAGGAGATCACAAGGATGACATCTGAGGAGGTAGCCGCTTGTAGGAAACAACTTGAACTAAAGTTACATGGGAAGGATTTTCCTAAGCCTGTTAAAACATGGAATCAAACTGGATTGCCGACTAAGATTTTGGATACTATAAAAAAGCTTAATTATGAAAGGCCAATGCCTATTCAAACTCAAGCACTGCCGATAATTATGAGTGGTCGAGACTGCATAGGTATAGCTAAAACAGGCTCGGGTAAAACTTTAGCTTTTGTATTGCCAATGTTGAGGCATATCAAAGACCAGCCTCCGGTGGTGGCTGGAGATGGGCCTATTGGACTTATAATGGCTCCTACAAGAGAGCTTGTCCAGCAGATTCATAGTGATATCAGGAAGTTTTCCAAGGTTATGGGTATAAGCTGCGTGCCCGTGTATGGAGGCTCTGGTGTTGCCCAACAGATTAGTCATTTGAAGAGAGGCACTGAGATTGTTGTATGTACGCCCGGTAGGATGATAGACATATTATGTACCAATGGTGGGAAGATTAAATATCTTCGTAGAGTTACTTACTTGGTAATGGATGAAGCTGATCGAATGTTTGACATGGGTTTTGAACCTCAGATCACTAGGATAGTTCAAAATACTCGACCGGATCGACAGATTGTACTATTCTCTGCCACTTTTCCTCGTCAAGTTGAGATACTAGCTCGTAAGGTGTTGAACAAGCCTGTGGAAATCCAGGTTGGGGGAAGGAGGGTTGCGAACAAGGATATTATGCAGTTGGTTGAGGTGAGACAAGAAAGCGAAAGGTTTTTGAGGCTGTCAGACCTCCTCGGAGAGTGGTGAGAAAGGAAAGATGCTGATTTTTGTTCACTCACAAGAGAAATGTGATTCTTTGTTCAAGGACTTACTCGCGCATGGCTACCCTTGCCTTTCGCTTCATGGGGCTAAGGATCAGACAGACCGTTAATCGACCATCTCCGATTTCAAGAGCAATGTCTGCAATCTGTTAGTTGCAACAAGCGTGGCTGCAAGAGGATTAGATGTGAAGGAGCTCGAACTGGTGGTGAATTACAATGTCCCAAACCATTATGAAGACTATGTTCACCGAGTCGGGCGTACTGGTCGAGCTGGCCGAAAGGCTGCGCAATCACATTCATCTCAGAGGAAAATGCAAGATATGCACCAGATCTCGTAAAAGCCTTAGAACTTTCTGAGCAAGTTGTTCCTGAAGATCTGAAAGCACTTGCCGATGGGTTCATGGCAAAGGTTCATCAGGGATCTGAGCATGCCCATGGGACTGGTTATGGTGGGAGTGGTTTTAAGTTCAACGAAGAAGAAGAAGCTAGGAAAGCTGCAAAGAAAGTTCAGGTGAGAGAATATGGTTTTGAGGAAGATAAGTCCGATTCAGATTCTGAAGATGATGGAGTTCGAAAGGCGAGAGGGGATCTGTCACAGAGCAGTGCATTATTGCTCGTGGCCAGTCTACCCAATGATGCCGCAGCTAGGGCCTTAGCCGCTAAAATGAATTTTCAGCATAATCTAGCAAAGATACAAGCTAATGCCATGACGGAACATTACGAAGCAGAATTGGAGATCAATGATTTCCCCCAGAAAGCTTGTTGGAAGGTAACACACAAGGAGACTTTGGGTCCGATTTCGGAATGGACAGGAGCTGCTATTACTACTAGGGGGCAGTATTATCCGCCAACTAAAATCCCAGGTCCAGGAGAACACAAGCTTTACCTGTTTATCGAAGGTCCCTCTGAGTCTTCTGTTAAGAAGGCAAAAGCCGAGGTGAAACGAGTGCTGGAAGACTACTCAGCCCCATCATCGTCACTTCCGGGTGGGACTCAGCCAGGCAAGTACTCTGTTATGTAAGAATCTTGATCATGATGTTATAGTGTTTTGTTTCTTCAAAATACTAATAGAGGAGGTTAGTTCCGTAGGGAGTTGAAAGGGGTTTTCTTTTGTTTGGGAGGAAGTGCGAGGTTAGTGAAGAGAGTAGGATGCAGAATGGTGCGACCCTGAATATTTCCTTTTATTCACGTACTTTTTAGCTTCCCAGGCTCAGGAGTATGCTCCTGGCCAGGCATTATCATTGCTGTGTAATGCAAGATGGGACGTCTAGTCCCAATTTATCTTCAACAGTATTAATGAAATTTTTTGTCAACTTTCTAAAAAAAAATGTTAGTTTTGGCCGCTACTGGTTGTCTATTGCTTTCCTTTTTTTGTAAGTCATTGATTGAATCAGCTGATGGTTAGATTTTAGTAATGCGTAAATGGGTTTGAATCCATTTTAAAATTTGTTTTGCTAAGCACCTTATGAAACTGCTCGTTTTAATTGTCTTGTCAGCTTGGTTGCTGTTTTGTTCAGCAGCTGGTTTGAATGCTTTGGTTCAGAAAGCAATACATAAAATAGTTTCTTTTGGGGCGCTTTATGGAGGCTTGCTGATTTATAATCCAACTCACTGCCTATTCTTTTCAGACATAAACCATTGTTTATTTCTTGAAAAAACGGATTGCTCTCAATGTAAAATTGCAGTTGCTTCAATTTATGGTTACAGGGCCAGTGTTACTAGGCCTCACAGTTACAATCAAGAAGAAGAGAAAAAAAAAACGGGCTATGCTATTTTCACCCCCCTGCAGTACACATTCACCCCGCTTTTAATATGATTTGACGCTGTTCACAGGAGGCGAATGGCGAACTTGGAGGCTGACGAATTGGCTAAACAGGGTGTAACTCTGGAATCGATGAGCATCATTGTCTCGGGATCTGTAACGGGTGATGGGTAGATTACATTCTGTATTTAGATATCGTATGTACTGGGTTGTTTGCCCTTCTTGTCCCCTCTTAATTCTGATTTGGATTAATAAAGTTACCTTTCGAAAAAAAAGTTGCCCACTGTTCACGTTATAAGGGGGGGCGAATGTGTGCTGCATTTATGGGCCTTGTGAGATCCAAGCGATGATGGGAAAACAGTTGAAAAGACTCCATTTAACTACCACAAATGGCTTGTGTTTCTCCATTATCTCCAATTCTCTTGATTTGATTGATTTACTAATGGATACAAGCAGTTATTATTTTTGTCAGATTTATCGTTAGATTTGCATAGATTCTAGTGCCGTAAGGAGTTTGGAGTTTGTTTTGTTGTTTTCTTTGATTTTCATGGGTTGATTGGCTTAGTTATAAGATATGAACAGTGTGTAAAATTTACACAACTCTTACCCCCTTTGATTTTATTTTGTTTATCCTTTCTTGCCCGGAGGGGAAAATCCTAACCTCTGCTCTTGTACTCTTCTCTGGACCTTTAATTGCTGGAGATGTCAGTCAACAGGGTGGCAATCACGGTGGATCTCGTTTATCTATGTGCCTGTTCCATTCAGAAACTTTTATCTTTCTCATTTGTTTCCTCTTCTTCTTCTTTTTCAATTAGAAGCTTGTATGCATTATGAGAAGGAGAAGAGGGACAAATGTTGTGAAGGGAAGAATGGCATGTGCGTTATGATTTTTAATAATTTCCTTCTTATTGGGGTTGATTTTTCATTTTTTTTTTTTTTTGCTTAGATCTTTTCTTATACTTAGATTTGTTCATCGTATAGTGTTTGATTTTTTGAAATTTTGGTTGGTATACAATTGCCTGGGGCAACTTTAATGTGTTGTGTGGCCTTGCAAGCTATTGTCGTAATGTCCATTCGTGTATTTTTTAAGTTTTGCCATGAAATGTTATTATTATTAGTAATGCTCTTGGAGGTTTTTATAGGTTTCTTTTGTTGTAATATTTTAGCTTGATTTCACTATAAAAATTTGTTTTAGAATTGTACATAAATCGCATTAATATGTTCTACAATGCGTTAGTGACACTAAATCTGTTGATCTGATTTGTGGATTTTTTGTTAAAATTAGTCAATGCATTAGTGACACAAAATCTGTTGATCCTAGTTGTGGCTGCAATTATATGTTCCCTTGTTTCATTGTCTGTAAATATTTTTCTCATGGTTTTAAATTAGCTTTCAAATTTCCTCAGGTTTCTCCCACGGAAGGATGCAGAGAGCTCTAGCAATGCGAAGGCAAAGCAGAAAAATCCAAAAATTTCCAAAATTTCCTCCTAGGTCAGTTAATTTCTTTTACCCATCCTCTTTTGACCTTTTTTCTAAACTGTTGCTAGTGAGGACACATTATTCATCAAAGGAAAAAAATAAACAAGCTTTATATCATTACAAAATCATCGCGCACAGGTTTCTTTATTTCTTTAATGGTATTGTATAGGAGTTCTTACTATCACTAAAACCTAAAAATACACATATATGAGTCTCTGGCCTATGGTTTAAAGGATCAAGGATAGAGTTTAAAAGACTTCTCGCCTCAAATCTATTTTATTTATCTAGATGAGGTAGGATGTCAATGTGCATACCTATGTCTAAATGAATATTAATTGCAAGGGATTTTTTTATTTGATGGCCTACTTTACTCCTTTGTTTTATTCTGAACTCTAATTTTAAAATTAAATTTATAAACTCGATAGTAGCCATGCATCTTGACAAGTTGTTCTCAAATTCTTTACCAAATATTTATCTCCTTGGTTATGTGCTTGACACCAACATAAACTAATAGACCATAGGAAACAAAATAACAAGAGAAGGTGAATTATCCATAGCATAGCAGTTCAACATGATATCGGTGGAAATAGTTCAGTTTTTATCGTTTTAATTTTTAAGAAGATTGCAATTATGATAGTTTAGTAGAGGATTCTATCTTCTTAACTTTACATGTAAAAAAATAGTCCACTACGAATTTCTTGCGTTAGGATTCTATCTTCTTTATTTTTATTTTTGGAATTACATGACCATGACCCCCAAGTGTGAAACACATATCATTGCTTCATCCATTTGTTTTGTTTTTGTTAATTAGCTTTCAATATCTTTTGATTTCCACTAACTAATACTCTTACCGTATTGTGAAGTGTCATTGTTTCATCCTTTAGGTTTCCTTCTTTGAGAAGTACACAATTTCATAACATTAATAACATCAAGATCGAGCATCTTGATCCAATGGTGGCTGGTAATACAATGGATGATGATAGTAATCCGACGGGGTGATGATCAAAAGAAGCCGAGATTTCTATGCTCGGATGTCATTATTGAGATTTTGACGTGGGTTTTGTTAGAATCTCTTCGGTGATGCAGATGGGTGTGCAAAGGATGGAGAAGACTCGCATATGATTCCAATTTCATCTCCTACCGTGGTCAGAGAACTCAAATCGTTTCTGGATTTTTCATTCAAGAAAGATGGCAATCTGCATATGGTACAAATTTCATCTCAATTGATCACTCACCCACAATTCCCGAGCCCTCTCTCGATTTCCTACCAGAAAATGTTAAGATCGAAGCTTCATCATCCCATGGGTTAGTATTCTGTAGTAATGACCGACATTATTATGTGTGCAAGCCCACAACACAACAATGGATAAAAATTCCGACTCCAGGGGCTCGAGCCTGTGAAGCGAGATTCGTAATGTTTGTTCAGTCTTCCAATCCTTTGAGTTATAAGATAGTTCAATTTTCATATATGCATTACCAGATTTTCAATTCGTTGAATTGGGTATGGAAGCCATGGGTGGACATAATATTTCCTCCATCAGTGGACATAACTTTATCTTGGATATTTCAGGCTCCTGGTGTTTTGATCAATGAGACATTTCATTGGCTTACCGACAGTAATTTTATTTTTGCTTTTGATATTAATTGTGAGACATATAGGATGATTCCATTGCTACAACATCAACCTAAATTTAACGAGGATTATCGTGTTCGCAAACTACTTGCGGATTGCGGAGGAACTCTTTCATTACTTTACATCACACGTCATTGGATGGAGCTATGGGTGATGAGCAAATACTCTGGGTCAATATGTAGGAAGAGACACAGAGTGACCTTAGATGCCTTGAAAGTGAGGTACCAAGTTTTTTGCTGACAAGTGAGGAGGAAACACAGCTTGCACTAATGAATAGCTTCTGCAAGGTTATCTGGTATGAATCTTGGCTTTCTTTTTAACTTGGGGAAAAATGGAGACATAGTTTGTCCACAAATCTGCCCATTTCCCCTCCACTGTTGGATGGGTTAGGATGATCCTATGGACCTGATTTTTTGTGGACACCCTTTGTAGGTAAGGGCTTTTCAAATGAATGGTTTGGATCACCCAAAAAATGTAAGCAGCTTATCTACTTGACCGAGTACACTCTCTTTTCCCATCAAATAATGTAATTTTCGTCCTAAATGTGAGCTGCCTACTGTATGTAGTTTTTAGCAGATTATTAGATGTCAGAATTGAGTGATATTAATCGGAGTTGGGACTCACTATGCATATCCAGGAAATGCTTATACAAGGATTTTTATCCCGGTAAAGAGCAGCCCCTAATGAAGTGACAATTTCAAACCAAACTAGGAAGGAAGAGTGAAGCAAAGCACAATGGCTGTAGTTTCCATGTTCTGATTTTCTGATCATTACCATGGATGAGCCATGGTGAGCCTTACAACTCATCTGTACAAACCCATTATCATCCTAACCATTCAGTTGGTGGAATGTGAAAAACGTAAAATCGTGTGTATGTCTGTGTGTGTGAGAGAGAGAGAGAGGGGGGTGGGTTTCTCTTTGTTTGGGTTTTTTCTTCATGACTGGGGTTTGGATTAGTTCGGAAGCCAAATCTATTGCGGTTTGAAGCGTCTTAAAGAAGATGAAGAGGAGATTACAACAGTGCTATTCTAAGGAGAAAACATCATAGTTTTGGCAAACGTTTTCATCTCTAACCTCAAGGTTTTCTACCCAGGAATGAACGGACCTCATTGCCACGTACAATGCAGCCGGGTCCCAAGCGATGAAAAGGGGCGCATTTATCATTTCCCTTTTTTAATGGTAAAAAAAAAAAAGATTATTTGTTACGCCCTTTCCGTTCACATTTTGAGCCCCATGTGAGACATTGATGTGATCGAGTCCATTGGTATGACCACACCACAAATAAAGTAAAACGAAATCGGAAAGCAAGAACAATAATAAGAAGCAATCCCAAGCCGATCCACAACACCAGATTTACATGGAAAACCCTTCAGTGTGAAGGGAAAAAACTACGGGACAAATCCGAGAGTAATCCACTAAATTTAATGAGATTACACTTTCTTTTTCCTTCTCAAGTTCTTTGCCCAAAAACTTGAGGTTTCACAAATATAAAGAAATTTGCCCAAAAACTTAAGGTGCTTTGGAAAAGAAATTTTGCAATCATTTTTCAGTTGTTTGAGACTTCTACAAATGTTTTTTCGTTTTTCTATCAAAAGATGTGTGAAATTTCTTTTCCAAAGCAAAACCCAATTAAAAAATAGAGGGGTGTTTTCGTGAGGAAACACAGGGCTGGTTGGGGAAAGAAGTTTCAAACATTTATAAAATTTCATTAGGGTTGTTAAAATTTCTATAATTCCAGGAAAGATCCTAAATGGAGGGTTTTATTAACTTTGAATTTCCATTCAAATTCAAATTTAAATTTGTGGGCTTAAGTAGATCTTTCTAATTTTAAAAGAAATGATGTAGGGAGGCTCATAGAAACATGGAAGCCAAGATATGCTTGCTTTCTTTGTTGGTAACCCTTGTTCCCCCAATTTTTATTAGCATCTGAATTAGCAACCCTTTGATTTACATCTTAATTAGAATAATTTTTATTTTCTAAATCCTCTTTCTTTTTGTAAATTTTATTATCCAAATTCTCTTTAACCGTTCAATTGCACCCATTTGATAAAATAACTAAGAATTGATAAAATCACTCAGGATCTTAATATATTCCTTCTTCAAACTTAAGTTGGAAACATCTAACATGCTCTCTTCTTTACAAGATTTTCTTCTTCAACAGATCAAATCCGAACCCAGTCTAGGATTCAATTAAGTGCAAGAATTACCTTAGCCAAATCTGAACCCAGCTAAACCTCCTAACTCGAAAGAGAGTGAAAGCCCCAAAAACAAAAGAGTCTACCCTTCCATAAATCCTAAAAACTTGGCGTTCTTCCTGCCATAGTTTTATGTGTTCAACAAGCAAGACAATATAGTTTGTATGAATGGAAGGTGTTTGATGATATGCTGAGAAAATCACTACACAATCAAGAGGGTTTACATCCCAAACCAAATGGAGATCCTATCCACAAGATCAAGGCACAAAGACCTTTTCCATCACTCTTGATCAAGCGGTTAGGATCAACTGATGAATAGGATCAACCGCGAAGAGCCAAACATGAGATGGCCGACAAGACTAGATTTCCAGACTGAAGCATCATCTCAGTGTGCACGCGGAGGTAGGCCCATATGCTGCCACAGAGTGGTCGTCCTCAATGAAAATGAAATAGCCAGTGTTGAAAAATATCTATCCAAGTTCATTCTACAAGTTGAAATGCTTTCAACATGCATATATTTGCATTACAGTAAAAAGATTCTATAATTGTAATGTAACCCAAGTAGAACGAAAATGAAGGGAAAGCAAAACAATGTCATGTAAAGTTCAAATCATATATATGTATATATATGCAGCAAGGAAAGCTCTATTTGGAGCAGGAACAGTAACTGCCCCAATATCATCTATTCATTCCAACACATTCATAAGCGAGTCAAATCAATAGCAGATCATTCATAAGGGAGCGCCGCTGTACAAATCCTTCACCCGTAGATGTGGTTTGGTTGTGAGGCAGCTCTGGCTCCGGCTTTTGTCAAGTAGAAACACACCGTTCCCACGTATATATCTATAGATATAACAGCAAACGTAGGTCTGTCGTCTTTTTACGTGTGCCACTAACAGAGCCAGACCCTTCAATTTATGTACAGAATGCTCCCTTTTCCAAATGGCTTCTCTCAGCAACAACAGAAAACCTCATGATGCAGATAACCGGGGTTGGGATTATCCTTTCTCCACCCTGGTTGTTGCCATCCGTGAAAACACTCATTGATATATGCCGTCTCCAATCATCTAATATCCACCCTTTAACATTATAGCGAGAAGCAAATGAATTCAAAACGGCGATCTCATCTGCACGACATTGCAGAATGGCACACGTGTGACTACAACCAAGTTGGTGGATGCATAGAAGTATAACCCATCACGGTCACGGCCCATATTGGCTCAGCCGCTGTAGTGTGGTCTCTGGTTTTGGGAACTTTGTCCCTGTTGCTGAGGAGCATGCATATTCAGTGGCTGAGTGTTATACTGTGTGAAGGGCTGGGAGTAAAGGGGATTCATCAAGCCCTGTAGAAGTATAAGAAACTTAGGCTCAAATGTTTCCAAAGTAGAAAGCTAAATAAAAACAGATGTTAATACATTATACCTGTGATTGAAGGGGACCGGGTCCAGCCACACCAAAGTGGCTCTGTGAAGAGTCATCTTGCGACGGGTCACTGAATCCAACTTGAGTAAACAGACCTTGTGGTCCATGAGGCATGTAATCCTAAGTAAAAGTAATAAAAAAAAAAAAACAGCAAATGGATATGAAAAAGCACAGGTAGAAATTGAAGCAAGAACGGCATGGAAAACAGATAAGTTTACAGTTTGAACAGACCTGAGATATAAAATCATTTCCAGTACCCAAATGGGAATATCCACCCTGAGAATTTTGGTTTAGGAAGCTCCCTGGGAACCCAGCTGGTGTTCCTGGTGTGACATAATCAACACCATATCCACCCTGAGAAGCCTGCAGAACAAAGCAACAAGTTCATATTACCTCTTGCACAAGTAAATTTTTTTTTTTTTAAAGTGACACAATTCATTAATATTCAGATAGCAATCGGGACCAGCAGTCCCAGCCTGCAATACAAAATATTAAGGTGAATTGGCACGGGCATACCCGAGACCAATTCAAAGGTAACCAAAAACCAAAATTTACAGTAGAATCTAAGCATTCCTTTCCTCTATTCAGATTGCCTTCTTTACATCTTTCCTAGCAACCATTTGAAACTCTCACCTATACCTTGTTGAAATTGCAAATAACCGTGGTTTTCCTAAACAACAACCTCTTGAACCTTCAAGCTGAGTGATTCATTGGAAACTACCAAAAACTGCCTCCTGAAGCTCTAAAACTCCAGAACTGAAGAAAACTCCCGGAAGGAATAGCACTCTGCTAAAATAACCAGACAGGAAACCTAAGCGAAAGAACGAATCTCTCAAGCTAAGGCTATGGAAAAAGTAATTTATGGATAACAACAAGCAATTCGCAGTGCTATTTAAACGATAGGTATCCTGGGAGATTGTAAAAGGGATTCATCCTTCAGGGACATACAACCCCTAATTATAAAGCTCCAATAAGACCACCAGATTAAAAACAAGACTAAACTACCACCTAGAAGCACTAGACTGAAGGATAGTCTATTTTCTTACCAACGTCTATTTTCCTTTCTTCATTTCTCTATCTATTCTTTTCTGTTTTCTTATTTTCCTTTTTCCTCTCTTTCTCTCTTTCCTCTACTTTTATCCTTTTTCTTCTTCCCTTCTCTTCCCTCTTCCCTCTTCCCTCTCTCTCTCTCTCTCTCTCTCTCTCTCTCTCTCTCTCTCTCTCTCTCTCTCTCGGCTGGAAGGCCTTTCATACAGGGTTGCTACCCTCGGCCCCCTTATCACCATCATCCTTTCCAACCTCTCTTCGCTCTTTCAGGTCCATAATAGCCATAGATCGAAACAAATTTTTAATGGCTTCCAGATCATCGTCAAAACCTATTCCGAAGACATCCCCTATGGCCAACAACTCATCCATTTCCTCAAGGGGAACAGCTTTACTTTCTTCTGATTCCAGAAAACCTCATCAACCTTGAGTCCGCCTCCTGTCTTTCCACATCCACACCCATCTGAACTCGTACCTCCATGCTAACTTCCCGATCTAGGGAATCCCTTGACTCCTGAGAAACATCAACTGGGTTACCCATCAATTTTTTCAAACGCTCGATCTCTGCTGCCTTAACCTCCTCCCAACACGGACAGCAGGCCCTTCGCTCCTCTTCTAGCGCTTCCTTAAAGAAAGGAAGTTTATAGATTCTGACAAAAGCCTCCTTCGGATCAGACTTGCCCGAGACCTTTAGGAGGCAGTCCTTGTTAGCCAGGGCATCGCGTTTGAAATGTCTCCATTGTCTTTTCTAAACTCCCATGGTAACTTCCTTAGGCGCAGGACATTCTTTGGCCGCCATTGCTTCATCATATTCCAAATCCCGAAGGAATTGTAAATCATCCACCTCGAACGCAACTGCCTTCCTCTTCTTAGATGAAGAACTAGATTCAGGCGACATGGAAGATGAGAGGGCTTTGAAGGGTTTATCAAAATCTTTAAGGAGACTAAGCTTAGAAGCTAAGTTAGATTTCTTTGGTTCCTCTTTTCTCCGAAAACCCAAAAGGCTTCTTTTAAATACAGAAAGACCTCCTTTTGTAGCTAATAAATCATTCTTGGGGCACACACCCCGCCCCTTCTGACCAGCTTTTTCTTTCTGGAATAGAGAGCCCTTGGAGGAGGGATTAACACGAAACATGTTGATGTGACCATTGATATCATTCAGGGCTTTTGAACTTCCTTTATTCTTTTTGCTTCTAAAAAAGTGGTTTTTAATCTTTACCGCCTTTTCAACTGACAGTGGTTGAAGATTGCGACAGTCTGAAATATCTTTCCTAGAGGTTTTTCCAGCAAAAATACTAGATTTAGCTTTTAATGACTTCTGACACGGTCCTTTCCCAGGACTGACTGATCTCCCTTTCAATGATGGGGCTAAACTTTTAAGTGTATCTGCCGGTTTCACCATTCCCGAAGTAGAAAATAATTCAAATTCTGGGACAGATTTGTCCAACGGCTCTTTTAACTTGGAAAAGACAAGTTTACCCCTCGAAACTGCCGAAAGAGGCCCTACGGCAGACTGTTCAACCACCGGTGATGGATCAACCGGTACAGCTACAACTGGGACCAAAGGGGCAGAATCCCCCACTGTCAAAAGATCTTTAAAGGCCATTAAAGACTCATCCACCATCTTAACTCCAACTGGGAAAACCATGGAGTCTACCAACATATTTATAAAAGACAGTAAACAATTCCACAGCGAAGTTAAGACCTTAACAGAGGCAAATTCCAAGCAGTGATCATGAGAACCTGACATTTGTGTTTCCAAGACTTGTCCAAAATGCTGACACAGCATCTCCACCGTGGAAAGAGACCAGGCATGAAGTGGGATATTAAAGAACCTGGGTCTCATTGTTCTTGTACCAGTATTTAAGACAGGGGACCACGGTTGAAGGGAAACGAAGTATCCACCCAAAGCATCACCTCCCCGCCGAAGGATGGAGGTGGCCTGACTCTGAGACTCAAAGCAAAAAAGCACCATTGAGGGGCTAATGCAGAACGGTTTGCTGAGAAGCGGCAGGGCCCATTTTCTTTTTGCCCAGGTCCAAACCTCTTTCAACAGGGATCTGTTTCTCAAAGTACCTATCAAGCAACTTTTTAGGGTCTTCTTCCTAACATTGATCAGTTCGCTTGGGATGGTAAACACGGGGTTTTTTTCATCCAATCTAGGTGTAACAATCTCTTTGGGGGCCACCTTAGGTATCCATGACTAAACGACCTCTGCCTTTTTGTTATACTTTGACCCCAAGCATTTTTTCTACAGGTATGTCGTGTGCCATAGTTGTTGTAGCTACACTTCGTAGACCTCCAATTGCTTACACTCTGATTTGGAGCAATCCGCCTACCTCGAGCGGATCCATTTCTGAAGTCAAATCTTCTTGTCATCATATCCAGGTCTTCCCGGCTCCCTATCGATCGAGGAAAAGATCTGTGGCGGGGGGGGGGGGGGGGGGGGGGTGCCATGGTGGTCTCTCTCTACTCCCCCCTTGACTTATCACTATCAAGGATCTCCGACAACAGCTGTTAAAAACTCTAGTCGTGTAGAAAGTTTCCTGAGCTAAGTATCCACTTTCTATCAAATCTAGGAAGGTTGGAGCCACCCAGTCAAGGCTGGAACCACAGACACTGATTTGTGAAGGTATCCAGGCCCGACGGAGGATTTGTATCCTGACGGTTAAAAACTCTTGGCCAGACATATTCTCAGATCATTTCATACCAACAAGCATTATTCCAACCCGCCTTCCAAGTTTTACTCATTAGGCGTCCATAAAGTTTCTGAAGAAACTCAAGTTTATTGGACAGACAAGTACCCTGACAAATAGCCAAGTGGTTCAGATGAATGCTTCAGATGGGTTGTTTGATCCCCTCCCACCGAATTCCGGCCAAGTATTTCGAAAACCATCAATTGATCGACTCTCCCTGTCCAAACTCGACGTCTCCGACTTCTCTGAGCTCATGAGAGACAATACTAAAAAAATGCACCACTCTAGGAGCTTGATGTATTGCATTTCCGGAGGCCGAAACGGAATTCCAGTCGCCTATTAGATCCAAAACCCATGAAGAACCACTTTGAAACCATGGAACCTGCGCATAGAGGAAGCTTTGATGAGGCAGAGACTGATCAAAGGACGAATATCAACTGCTGGAATTCGAAGAGACGTGCCCTCCAGGGAGGAACTGAAATTGTAGCTCTTTACACGACGTGCATTCGAGGAATTCAGAAGACATTCGAGAACTGTAGAAGACTAGAAGCATTAGATTTCTTTTAGGAAGTTTGAAAGTTCATTACAAGGAGAGAGATGTTTCAATGCATCTGGAATTTAGGGAGGAGCTGTGGAGGATTATGGGTGGGAGGAAAGTAGTCCCTCCAAGGCTATTCATAGAGGGAAGATATATCGGTAATTCCGCAAGTAAAATTAAACAAAGGGTATCTAATGCATGGGGTTTTTTCAGAATAAGTTGGGTGTGAAGATCAAATGGACTGAACATTCAAATTTATTGTTAAGAAAAAAGAGAGAAGTTATGATCCCAACCTAGAACCAATCAAAAGAACACATGGGAGATGATTCCAACAAGTAATAGATGCCTAGTCTGCCCATAACTTAAGCAACAAGCATTGTGGACCAAATTGCAGGAGAACTACAATGTACACTGAAGCGTGCCAACTTATGAACTCAGGCATTTTCTAGCTGAAAGACGAGAAAACAGTCCAACAGAAGTATCTTGTTGTGTGCCAAAAACCGTCCAATGCTGAAGTGTGCCAATTTTATCTTTCTTTCTTGCATCCTGTTGGGTTAGAGGCAAGGTTCTATGTGCTCCTCTTGTAACTATTTTTCTTATTAATAAAATTTAAGGTGCCCTGGGTTCCTAGATAAATTCCGGGTTAAAAAAAACCGTCCAACAGGAGTTTATCTCCTCCTGTGTTTGCTGTTCCTAAGGTGGGTCGTGGTCTAGAGATCACGTGCCTTGAATGATGCTCTACTTTGAAAATGGTTTTGGAGGTTTAGAGAGGAATGGTGCCGCCTTGGAGATTGTTGATTGAGAAGAAGTATATCTAGCTTTGGGGGTTGGCCTTCACTGTTTACAGATTTCGGAGCACGTGGTTTGGAAATATATTAGGAGCTCTTTAGCTTGGTCCCGTAAGGGGGTTCACTTCAGAGTTGGTTCTGGAGAGGATGATCTTTGATGTGTGGCAAATCTCCTGAGAGTCAATAATCCCACTTTATTCAGAGTGGCTTCTATTAGCTGGACCAGCATTAGAGGTTCTTTTGATAGTCATAGATGGTCAGATGGTCTGGCAAGTGCAGTTCCACAGACTTCTCTTTGATAGAAATATAGACTTGGTAGCTGATATTATGATTATGCTTGGATTAGGTCTCTGGATGGAAAGTTTTTGGTTCCCCTTTCCGCAGCTATAATTGTTTGGAGCTTGCCTGCCCCACATCGAGTGAGTGATTTTGTTAGGATGGCTGCTTGGATAAGATATTGACAGCCAATCATCACCATTCATGTCATCAAATTATCATCAATTATTACACTTTGTGCCGTGTTGCGGGAGAGACAGTGGATCAATTATTCTTGCATTGTGGCTTTGCTGGAGAGATTTGGACCTTTATCTTGGGTCTCTTGGGAGTTAGCTAGGTCCTCTCATCCCACATTGCTAACCTTTTCGAGGGTTGGTCCTTCGCCCCTTGGTCCTCCAGAGGCCGCATTCTATGAAGTCTTTGTTAGCTTCTCTTCAGTTGACCTGGAATGAGAGGAATAATAGTTTCCAAGGCACTTTCGGGGAGAGTGCAGTTTGTGTAGCGGCAGATCCTATCTACCATCATTCAATGGGCGATTGTTCTCCTGCACTTTCGAGATATTTCAGAGTCCACTATTCAATGGCATTGGGATGAGATCAGGACGAGCAGTATAACGGTGGGTAGGCCTTCTGCTAGGTAGTCTCCACCATCTTCCAGGGTGCCTCAAGCTGAACTTTGATGGCTATAGTTTAGAAAGCCCGAATCTTGCCAGTATTGGTGCCTTCTCAGGAATGAGGAGAATGAGGTTATGTGGGAATATCCAGATCCAATTGGTTAGAATGATTCCAATGAGGTGAAAGTTCATGCTTTACTAAGTGGAATTTGTCTTGATTCTCTTATTGTGGAGGGTGATTCACACAACGTCGTTCGTTGGGTGAGCGATGAGGGTTAGCTATCCCTGATGCTTTGTGGATGAAAATGAGGCAGGAGTGGTTTTGCCGATTAGGTCCATTCATTCGAGATAACATTTCTCTTCTGCATGTCCATGGAGTTTGTCTGCTGTGCAGATGTCCTGTATTCTGGCATTATACAGAACCCTGACAGACTAATGTGTACGATGCACACACAGGTATATCATTAAATTTCTTCATGTAATGGGCATTGATATATAAGCCACATCTTAGGGTTACGTGATGGGAGATTTCCTTGTGTTTTCTTGGCTAAGAAGAGTTTGTAACCCTAAGACTGAAATAGTGAAAACTCTTCTCCCGTCGTCATAGACGGTAGGCACACTGTCGAACCACATAAATCTTCTGTGATTGTGTTTCTTTGGTTTCTTGACGTTTGCTACAAATCGTGTTCGATCCTTATTCGAGAAGGTATTTCCCGGTTTCTAGACTGTCAATTTGTTTGAGTAATATATCTGGAAATGCCCCCGGATTCCTTATTGAAATGCAAACAGTAATTTATAAAATGTAATAAGATTAATTTCGTGAGTTCGTGTAAGAAGAAAAAATTAATGGTGATGTCGTAGAGCTCACGTGAAAGATTTTCTCTAACAAGGAATAAACTGGTATGTTATAACACATTAAAGTTGTTCTGAGTGGCCAAACAAATACAAAAGACAACTGCAAGTGATGCAACTGTGTACCTGCGTGGAGAAATCTGCAACATTATATGCGACATGTGACCCCTGACTTTTGAAGTCATCACCCAGAAAATCCTAATAAATCATGGAAAAATAAATTGTCAAGCAAAGAATTCGAGAAGGCACAATGAAAAGTGAACGATTTGGAATCAGAAATACCTGAGACATGCCCCCGATGGAAAACCCCTCCCGGAAAGTCTGGCTTAGCCCTTGAACCGGCATCTATAAAATATGACAAGAGGATAGTTTTAGAACACTATGATATAAATATGGCATGAGTTTAGAAAATAGGACGGAAGTGAACCTGAGTCATGAGTCCAGTCTGAGATAATGGGCCCCCCACATTGGGTTGACTGTTTGGATTGTCCAAAGCATGAAAATTAAAAGCGGACCCCAGACTACCTAGAGCTTGCTGGGAACCTTGCGGATGTGAGAGGTGACCTCCAATAGGACCACCAGCATTACCACGGCCCGCCCCAAAACCCCTATTTCCAGCTTGAGGAACCTGAGAAATGGCTCCAATGGGTCCGTGAACAGCTCCACGGGTTGGAATTGCATACGGTTGAGAATGTGGACCACCAGGAAAAGGTGGAAGAGGGATCCGTGGCACAGGATATCCTGCAGGATGCACACCGGGCTTATGGGTACCATTGGGTGGCCCAAATGGCATATAGGAATGACCTGGATTTGAGAGCACAGACAAAGAAAAAAAAACATTGATATTACCGTTTGACACAAGAAAACAATGTTAAAGGATTTTTGGATTTACGTGGTTGAAACCTTAATAGCATTGAATATCGCAGCCAACACAACGCTAGTCATTTAGGCCGTGTTTCAATTGAAGGAATTTTCTGAATATCACGCTTTTCCATTGTTTTATTGCACATGAAAAAGGTAACTTGAACCACCACAATTCAAGTTTTATTGACAGGGACCTCTAATTTATAAGGAAAACACTTTGAACACGGGATTCCGTGTGGGAAATAAAAATGGGAGTTATGTGACGGTTGATTTGACCTTTTCAACATGTATTTATTGCTTTTTGGGGATTTGAGCTCCCTTATTTTGTCATTTATTGGACGTGGCTCGAAGAATGATGCCTGTTTTTATTCACAAAACGAATTCTCGTTTTCCTAGCAGTGCTCAATTTATAATGATATCCATCTAAATTGTTGAAACTTGAAAATATGTCAAAAGAAAATTTTCCCTCCTGAAATGTTTTTTCTGCAATTTAGACAGCCTTAGAAGCTTATATATATATATATATATATATATATATATAACGGAAAAGTGACCGTACTCGGTCGAGCAGATAAGCTTATCTACTCGGTCAAGCTAAAAACAGTGGGGGCCCACATTGTTTGGCTGATCCAAACCATTCATTTGAAAGGCACTTGCCTACATAGGGTGCCCACAAAAAATCAGATCCATAGGATCATCCTAACCCATCCAAATGTGGAGGGAAAATAGACGGACACAGTTTATCCACAAATCTGCCCATTTTTCCCTCCACTGTTGGATGGGTTAGGATGATCCTATGGGGCTGATTTTTTGTGGACACCCTATCTAGGTAAGGACCTTTCAAATGAATGGTTTGGATCACCCAAAAAATATGGGCCCCCACTGATTTTAGCCGACCAAGTAGATACGCTTATCTACTCAACCAAGTACGCCCACTTTTCCTATATATATATATATATATATATATGAGCAAAGGGTTCCTGCTAACGTTAGCAGCTAGCTTAGCTGCTAACGTTAGCGTAAAACAAGGGTGGGCCACATTGTTGGGCTGATCCTAAGCATTCATTTGAAAGGCCCCATCATGGATGGGGTGTGTACCAAAAATCAGCTTCATTGGATCATCATAGGATGTCCATTTGTGGTGGTGAAAATGGACAGATACTGTTTGTCCATTAATCTGCCCATTTTTTCACCCCACAAATGGACACCCTAAGATGATCTAATGGAGCTGATTTTTTGTGGACACCCTATCCATGAAAGGGCCTTCAAATGAATGCTTTGGATCCCCCCAACAATGTGGGTCCACCTTGTTTTACGCTAACGTTAGCAGGTTAGCTTACCTGCTAACGTTAGCAAGAACCCTCTCTCTCTCTCTCTCTCTATATATATATATATATATATATATATATATATATATATATATATATATATATATATATATATGAGGAAAAGGATTGTACGCTCGAGTGTACCAAGCTTATGGTACGCTCAAGTGCCCAATCACATGTGGGCCCACTTTGTTAGGATGATCCAAAGCATTCATTTGAAAGGCCCTTACATAGATGGGGTGTGTACCAAAAATCAGCTCCATAGGATCATCCTAACCCATCCATTTGTGGAGGTCAAAATGGACAGACACTGTTTGTCCACAAATCTGCCCACTTTTGCCCTCCACTTTTGGAGGGGTTAGGATGATTCAATGGAGCTGATTTTTGGTACACACCCTATCTATGATAGGGCCTTGCAAATGAATGCTTTGGATCACCACAAAAAATGTGGGACCCATGTGATTGGGCACTCGAGCGTACCATAAGCTTGGTACGCTCGAGCGTACAATCCTTTTCCTCTATATATATATATATATAGGGAAAAGTGTTGCTACTCGGTCTTGTAGCTAAGCTTATCTACTCGGTCGGATTAAATACAGTGGGGGCCCACATTGTTTGGGTGATCCAAACCATTCATTTGAAAGCCCCTTACCTAGATAGGGTGTCCACAAAAAATCAGATCCATAGGATCATCCTAACCCATCCAACAGTGGAGGGGAAAATGGGCAGATTTGTGGAAAAACTGTCAGTCCATTTTTTTCCCATTTTTCCTCCACTGTTGGATGGGTTAGGATGATCCTATGGATCTGATTTTTTGTGGACACCCTATCTAGGTAAAGGGCTTTCAAATGAATGGTTTGGATCACCCAAACAATGTGGGCCCCCACTGTATTTAACCCGACTGAGTAGATAAGCTTAGCTACAAGACCGAGTAGCAACACTTTTCCGACACACACACACACACTGGTCAATTCTTTTTTCTTTTTTTTTTGAGAGGTTATGCTGGTCAAATCTTTGTGGCTAAAGACATGCAATTTAAAGCTGAATGGGCTATGGCATAATGGTATACCTTTAGTGCGGCTGCTCCTTTTATCAGCAGTTGGGCTTGATGAACCAACAGACCCAAAGTTATCATTAGGCACAATACCTGGCCCGCCTCCGAACAAAAGCCTACGGTCGTTGTAGATCTGTTTCAAGAGTGCATCCTCAAAATAAGGTTCTGAAATATCTTCAATCAATAGCATACTTCATTATTTCAAACCATATACATTCTGGAGACACCATGAGGTCTTGAGAAATACATTTTGGAAGCAAAATTGACATTTAATATGTCCTTAAAGTATCTTTATCTCAAAATTCTCTTAGGGCCCATTTGGATACCTCATATTTTGTATTTGGATTTGGAATTGAGTTTTGAACACAAATTGAATAGATCAGCCAGCTCATGTTGAGGGAGACAGAGAAGGAAGGGGGTACTTCCTAGTGGAGGGGAGAGGTTGAGGAGCAAAGAGGGTTAAGGAAAAATTCAGGGTCAGGATAAAGGTGGGTCTACTGACCCTAGCAATTAAAAGTTATCCCCTTTGTAAATAGCTTTTTGGTTAGGTTTTTTGTGTTTTGTCTTGTTGCTCTTTAGCCGTGTCCGTCTTTCGGGGAAAATTTCTTGGTGGGGTAATGAAAAGCCAGTTTGAAGGATTTTGGGATTGGAAAGTTCTGGTTAGGATGGATTTTGGTTGGAAGGAGTGACTGTCTTCTGCTACTGAATGTGGCAAGTGTATAGAGTGACTGTCTTCTGCTACTTAATGTGGCAAGTGTATAGAGTGAGAGGATTTAGGAGGGTTGATTTTCTTATCGAGTTTCGGAGCAATGGTGTTGAGTGGTAATATTCAGTACTTTGGAATTCTGGGATTTAGATATTGTTTTAATTTGGTGTTCATAAACCCAGATGATGTGCTCTAAAGTGTTCCAGGTGGGGAAATCAATCGAAATAGACCCTCAATGGCTTGAGAGACCTTGGTCTTTCGCTTGGTGAGGCACATTAGCCTGGTTGCTTTTTTTTCTTCTGATGTGATGAAGGTTAGTAGTTTTAAATCAAGGAGTGTGAATGTTTGGGGTGAGAAGCTGATGGTTAGTTCTTCATATTTGTAATAGAAGAGGTTAGATCAGTAGGGAGTTGAAAAAGTTTTTTTGGAAGGCAGTGCCAGTTAGTGAAGAGGGCGCGAGGCTAAATGGTGGAACCTGAAGATTTCTATTTTACTTGCTTTTACCTTCCTGGCTCTGGAGTATGCTCCGGGCCAGGTAATACCGATACTATGTAATGTTTGATGGGACCTCTATGTAATGTTTGATGGGACCTCTGGTCCGTATGTATTTTTCATAGAATCAATGAAAATTTCTGTCATCTTTCAAAAAAAAAAAAAGAGTGAAGGAAGCTGCCAGATCTGTGGATTTCCAATTACTTATTTCCACAGCATATTTGGAAATCTGATTTTTTTCACTGTCAGTCGCTGATTTGGAAATCCAAGGATTTGATCCGGATCCAAATCACAATGCAACAAGGGCTGCAAATGTGAGAAATCCAAATCAATATCTTCTCGGCATCCAAACGGGCCCTTATATAATTTAGATGTCTATTAGCATGTGGATGTTCTTTTCATATTTGGGTGTGAGTGTCCACAAAATATGTGTTCCTCACATGTTTCTCATATGCTTTCCAAATGTTTCCTGATACATTTGATAAACGATTCCCATTTCCCAGTTGCTATCTCATTGCTCATTCAACCTCATGTTTCTCACTCACTTTCCCATCTTGTTTACTGCGCTGTTCTATATTTCAAACCACTCAATCCATCACATAAAATGAACAGTAGAACAAGCAAATAACACAGGGATGAAAATCATTCTCGTACCTTCTTTGGCTTTTGAAATTGAACCATACTTTGCTTCAAATTATTCAGGGGTCCTTCAACCAAGCACTCGTGCTCCTAAGGAGAAAATTTTGACAGGGATCAAATAGATAACTTCGTAGAAATTGGTAAGTAATGCCTGAGCCAAAAATTTTAAGATTGGTCCAAGCAAGCATCTTAAGCATATACTACCAAGAAAACGGGTGGCTAAAAAATAAAAAGACAACCATTCAAAAAAAAAAAAA
Source organism: Tasmannia lanceolata (assembly GCF_043159265.1). NCBI lineage: Eukaryota > Viridiplantae > Streptophyta > Magnoliopsida > Canellales > Winteraceae > Tasmannia > Tasmannia lanceolata. The sequence goes on from NW_027518685.1 coordinate 24,429,802, forward strand.
AAAAACAGTTCACATTTAGCAGGAAAATGTCCACAAACTGGAGGACTAAGATTGTGTCATGTTATAACATTTTTTAGGCATGGCATCATCCATATTGAGCTGAGCAGATAAACAGTTCGAAGCATCAAATCGGTTGGCCAGCCTGTACTCTGGAACAATACACCCAGAAACCAATACAATGTATAATTTATTATCACCCATACTCCCACATTAGTGCTAGAATTATGTGAATAATTTGTTCTATTGATTTTTTTTAGCATGTCGTGTGATCTAGCAGTAACAAGAGTAGGAATATGAGGAACATAAGATACCTTGTAGTGTGTTAGTAAGCCGTTCCATAATGGCTGTTTGCTTAAGACCTTAGGATTCCCCAAGATAACAATACCATAACGAGCACGGGTAAGTGCGACATTCAACCTACGTGGATCATTAAGGAATCCAATGCCCTGCAAAAATAGTTGCACAGATCAAACACCATAAAGTCAAGTTGCCAAGAGACCATAAAGCTAAGAGAAGCAAAAATACAAAATGTCAGACAAAAATTATGACGCATTGGACAAGGTATTTATTTTTTATTTTTGAAAGGTGTTTTAGTATTTATTTTGGTAATAATTATTAAAACACACTATGAACACCCACGGTAATAGTACACTTAGGCTGCCTAGTTAACTTTTCTTTTTTTTAAAGAAAAGATAAGCTGCCTAATTAACTTCACTCTGGTCTTTATGCTAGTGGGTAAGTTATCAAAGGAATTGATTCCAGAACCGAAAATCAAATCTAAAGATAGCCATGCTGGATTCAACTATTATAAGGAACAATATAATTCACAGAACCATTTCTCATTTGAAAACAAAAGCTTCTTTGCAACATACTCTTTAGAAAATTAAGCATCTGCAAAACCATCTACATGATTAAATTTTATAAGTAGATTCTTTGTTCTCCAAATTAATTCTTTACAATAATTAACTGAAACTAGGGCATCATGAACATAAAACCACACATATCTAGGAGACTATATCTTGAAGAAATAAGTTTAACCAAAGGAATCTTTAAAAACAAAAAGTTTATCCATCGGACAGAAAATCCACCTGATGCTCATTGCTCCTTACGCAAGACAAAATAATGTAATCTTTCTCTCTTCCCTGGAAGGAATCAACACTTGCAACCTGTAGATACAGACAAGAATGTTAGGTAGCAATCCAACTAAGAAATGACAACTACGTGTAATTTATGTCAAGCGTGACAATAACCTCGATTTCCTTATAGAGTTGCTGCCTGAGGGCCCCATTTCTTGACATATAATTTACAATATATGCCCGCTGCCCTTCATATGGGGTTATAACTCCAATCTGTACTTCAAAAGTGAAGTTGAATATAGAAAGGATCAAGAAATAATTAGAATACATCGTGGGTATTTATTCAGTAAGGCCAACAAGAACCATAGCTGGTTAGAAAATCAAACCTGACTAGGAATGACACCACTCCGCAAAAATGTAGTTACAATTTTTTCAACATTTGCAGCCTCAGTCCTGTTTAGATATGATGTTCCACTTGCACTTATCTCCTCTTGCCCCATCTAGGAAAAGACAATGCATAGCAACAAAATCATTTGCAAATTCGGTAGACGTACGTGGATTAAATGGGTAAAGAAAGTCACATAAGATCAAGGTTTCAAATTTCAGATTTCGGTTCGGACCGACAGCGAAAGTACATTGATTCGGTGTCGGTCCAGATTTCGGCTGGAATTTCGGCCAAATTCGAAAAAGAAAAAAAACATTTAACAAAATTTCCACCATTTTCAGGAAAATTCGGCTGAAATTAACGAAAAAACCGTTTTTCTTTTTACATAATTTCGGTTTTGGTTGTGGTTGAAACCGACATTTCAATCCTTGCATAAGATACGATATAAAGTGTTCAAAATACCTGGACGTAAAAGAACATTGGACGATTTGGCACAGGCCAGGGAAAATCAATCCCAGATGATTGTCGTTCATTGATGGTTACTCCATTCTGAAGTGTGCCCTCATAAAAGCTATTAGAAGGAAATTCTGACAGGGAAGGATGCATGCGATATTGAACCTGCAATCTCAAATGTAAGAACAGAAATAAATATGTTACACTCCAACAATTAACAGTAAACAATTAATTGTTAGCAATAAAATCGAAATGACAAAGGGGAAAAGCAAACTATGGCATATTGCTTTCATAAAAAACAGATCAGTTAAAGGATTGAACTTGCATAAAACATAGTCTTCAACAGGCGCAAGTTCTGGACTGAGGCCACATGGTCTGAGAGATAAATATCTATTAAGAACAAGAGATCCGAAGTGCATATACGACATAGAAATTTTTTCTCTCTTTCATTTTTTTTTCTGAAAAGATAACTGGATTAATAAAGAAAAAAAATCAAAAACAACAATGATGGGTAGATGTTGCCCTGTATACAGAGATTCTCTGCATAGACCAAATTTAGACAACCCTTCAGCCAACTCATTGGCATATAGACACATAATGAAAAGAAAAATCAGAGTTCCTACATTCCTCACGGACTAGGTGATGGAACTTCACCAGCCTCAAGGGACCGTGCTAACCATTTTTGCCATTAGATGTCACTAGATGAGTCCCCATCCACAATCATACAGCCATTCAACTGCCTATGAAATATGCAAATTCCTGTGTGGAGAGACCGGTTTTCTGCCTCATTAGAATCTACCATATCTTTGTTGAATGTCATATCGTAGTAATATGCCACCATATAATGTTTATTATGCATCACCATATAGAAATGAGAATAGTGAGCCAAACCAACCAACTTCAAACATTCATACAGTTAAGAGATCGACTTGCAAGACAGTCTCGTCTTGATGAACAAAAACAACCATGATCCAATGAACATATGGCATATGTGCTTGATAATCAGGACGGTTGATCTCGTGGACCATCATAAGGCGACCCAATGGGTTAGGTCTGATGCCGAATGGAGAACTCATTGGCAAGATCAAGGCATGCAAAAATCAATGGCTTAAATACATCTTTAGGGCTTCTTTCTCATCATGCTTGATCAAAGGTCTAGAATCAGCTGATGACGGTGGGATCGAGGCCGGACTTGTGATGGCCTACAATATTTGTGGACACGATCTCCGAAGATGTGTCAACGGGTCGGTGCCGTACATGGTTGTTATCCTTAACGAAAATGATGCTTGCCTTAAAAACATATTTCATAGATTTTTTTTTTGAAATGGTAGAATGATTTCATTAGATAAGGGAGCGGGCCAAGGAGGACCACTCCCGAAAATACAAGAGACAATAAAAATAAAGATACAAAAAAACTCTCAAGGAAGGAGGAAGTCAAACCACTCCAATGTCATACGACTAACCCCAACCCCTAGCCAAAGAATCAGCCTCCCCATTGGCAGATCTCCGCACATGATTGAAAACAATAGCAGAGCCCGAGATTAGATCATCTATTTCATCAAAGATAGACGAAAATCTCCAAGGAGGCAACACCACCCTCTTCAACCATCGAATTACATTGAGTGAATCACCCTCCACAATAATGTGATCCACGCTCTCTCTATCAAGTCTTTTAATACCATGATATGCCGCCTTTACCTCGGCCTCCGAGGCATCACATACCCCAAGAGGGCCAGAATAAGGCCACACAACTTCGCTACAATCATCTCGACATAACCCGCCTACCCCGAATGGGCCCGGATTCCCAAAACTCGACCGATCGAAGTTAATTTTGAACATCCCAATAGGAGGAGCCACCCACTGCTGAGCAATCTGAGACCTAGCCTCCCTACTAAAGCAAACTTCTCTCCACCCCTCTCATAAGTCAAAGGCCAAAACGAATCGGAATGCCGGAAGACATCTTGCCCATGATATAGAGAGGGCAATAATTTTCATATATAGCCAGTACGGAGATTTAGCAACCCCCTCAAAAACTCTAGAATTTCTCTCTTTCCAAATCACCCACCATGTTGCAAGCAAACAAATTTTCCACAACAATTTTCCTTTCTTTCTCCACGGCACAAACTCCCATTGATGCATCAAATCCGGAATAGATAAAGGAAAAACCCAAGATATGCCAAACCTCAGAAATATATAGCTCCATATCTGACGAGAAAATGAACAATGCATGAAGAGATGACCCACAGATTCACGATCATCCAAGCATAGGGGGCAATGGTCCACAAGCAACATACCTCGCTTCCTAAGGAAGTTAATCGTTTGAATCCGATCGCCACAAACCGCTCATCCGAAGATACAACTCTAGATGGACAATGAAATTTCCATACCCTGGCTGAGATAGAGGATCTTAGTTATTAATTCCGTCCCATTCCGGCCGGAACGGAGAGGAATTCCGGTTCCGGACCGGATTCCGGAACGGAATGGGTATATTTTCCGTTCCGGTCCGGATTCCGGTCGTTCTGGCCGGAATTCCGGGCGGAATGCCCTGTTCCGGCCGGAACGGTCTGAAAAGGCGGAAAATTTTCAAAAAAATTCAAAAAAAATCTAAAAAATTACTAAAATGCCATTAAGGCCATTAGGGAGTGTATTTTACAGATTTGCCCTCGTTTTATGACTGTTTTATAGTTGTTGGGAGGGCATTTTTCATCTTTTTCGAGAAAAAAATTGAAAAACAAAATCCAAAAAAGTACAAAAATTCATCTATGGCTGTTGGGGAGTGTATTTTACACATTTGCCCTCATTTTGTGACCGTTTTATAGTTGTTAGGAGGGCATTTTTCGTCTTTTGCAAAAAAAATTGACAGGGCTCGGAAGATTACGAGGTTTATCTACAACCACGCAGCTCTATTGAACTTGATGAGACAGAAATTCACGGGTGGGAGGGGCTTGTGTCGTCCTGCGTGGACTAGATTTGCTACCAATTTCATTAATATACAAAGTCTGGTGCTTCATAGGAAAGTCCTACAATAGATGTTCGTGTCTGATGAGTATGCTGCTAGTAGGTATATTCGACATGGATTGAGTAAAGAGACCATGAGTACAGTGTTGGATAAACAATTTTGGGACAACTGCAAACATATTCTAAGCATCAGCGAGCCATTGGTGAGGGTGCTGCGTTTGGTAGACTGGCAAGACAAACCGGCAATGGGTTACATATATGAGGCCATGGATAGGGCCAAAAAAAACATCAAGGCTAGGCTAAAGAACAAGAAGTCAGATTATGCTCCCATCTGGAGGATTATTGACCAAAGATGGGACAAACAGCTTCACAATCCCCTCCATGCAGCCGGATACTTTCTTAACTCTGCTCTCTTTTTCAGTCCTACTTTCTCCAAGCATCATGAAGTCACCCGAGGTTTGATTGAATGTATTAATCGACTAGTACCTGATGAAGTTATGCAGGACACCATCACCAGTCCGATTGAGAACTATCGGGAGTCCACGGGCATGTTTGCAATGAAGATGGCAATCCGCAACCGAGGCAGATAGGGACCAGGTATTTTGGTTTATTCATTTAATTAAGTATATTTTATTTAAAATTTCCACAAGTAAATGCTTAACTATTATTGTTTACTTTACAGTTGCATGGTGGAACCAGTTTGGAAATTATATCCCGAACTTATAGAGTTTCGCCGTCAGAATTCTCAACCAAACCTGTAGTGCTACTGGATGTGAACGGAACTGGAGCACTTTCGAGCACATCCACTCGGCAAAAAGAAACAGGTTGGAGCACCAGAGGTTGAATGACTTGGTATTTGTCCATTACAACCTCAAGTTTCGAGAAAGGTATGCTACTTAATTGAATTGGAATTAATTTTCTCATATTTCATCACGTGCCTTTAAATTTTAAGTATTACTTACTAATTTATGTTGGACATTCTTTTCAGGGACTTAAACAGAAGATCTACCACTAGCGACCCACCGAGTATAGATCACCTAGATGTTATGATGGATTGGGTTGCGAAAGATGAAGATGTCATTCTGACGCCAGACGACATTACATGAGATAATATTGAAGCGCCTTCTAGAGTTGATGCGGCCGACGACGACGACAATGACGCAAACCTTGAGGACACTCCTCCAAGAGGTGGTGGTGACGGCGATGATGAGGGTTACCAGTCGGTTGAGTATGATGATCCTCAACCAGATTCACCACCATTTTGATTTAGATTTAGAGATGATATGAGATGTGGCTGGCACTATGTATTTGGCTTTGTTCTTCTATGTTCTACTTTTTTATGTCTTAGTTGTATTAAACTTTGGTTTTTAAGTAATAAAGATGCTTTTAGTTCATTTAAGTGTTTCTTATATTTTTCTAACAATTTCTAATTTTTTTGAATTTTTTTCATATTTTTAACTATTTTTTCGACCGGAATGGAAAGTTTCGACCGTAACGCCGAACGAAACGGCCGAAACACCGGAACGGCGTTCCGGTAGCCAAAATGGAACGGCGACCGGAACGGAATTTATAACTAAGTAGAGGATACATTGCAAGGCATCGAGAATAAATAAAAAGATTTGACAGTGAAGAAACCAGAAGATTCCGTAGTCCATACTCTTTTATCCAAACCGGTCCTCTTAATATAGTACTAGGGGTGTAAACGAGCCGAGCCGAGCTCGGCCAGGCTTGGCTCGGCTCGTTAAGCCCAAAAGCTCGGCTCGAGCTCGGCTCGGCTAGGCTCGCGAGCCTTATCGAGCTCGAATTATATTAATTTCACACCCCTCATCTTCCCTGGACAGCCCTATCTAGTGTTTTTTTACTACTCTTTTTACACTACGGGGGGTGGTCCAAGTAACAAATGGGGTTCCAAAAAAGAAGTGACATAGTTTGCCTCCCCCTTTCACTCCCTAGACAACCCTTTTAGTGTATATATTAATATATAATATATATATTTAAATATATTAAATTCTTAACGAGCCGAGCCGAGCCTAGCCTAACTCGAGCTCGGCTCGTTAAGCTTAATGTACCTGGCTAGCCGACTCGGCTCGTTAAGGATTCGAGCCGAGCTCGAGCGAGCTTCCGAGCCCGAGCCAAAATTGACACCCTTATATAGTACCCATCTAGAAGCTTAAGAAATTGGGATACCGACTCTAACTCCCTATCAAAGAAATTCCTCCTGAAGATTGGAGACCAAACTAAACTACCCCCATCGAGGACAAAACAATCACAAACAAAAGCCTCTTTATCGGAAGCTACACTATATAGATCCGGGAACAACACCATAAGAGGATCATAGATTAATGCAGCGAAAGTAAAAATAAAACTAGTAAAAGTATCACCTGTAACCTAAATGGCTTCACACCAAGGAGCACAAGGCGCTCAAAAAGAGACTGGGCTAGACCAGCACGGGCTGCTTTCTTGCACATGATGACTGGACCAAGCTGGCAATGGTCCCCAACAAGAACAACCTAATTCAAAAAAATGTATAACATTACCATTCAAAAAAATGTATAAAATTATTTTGACTACAAGGTACTAGCAGCTGCAATGAAGAGCATATATATATATATATATATATATATTACCAATTACCTGTTTGACCCCAAGAACCAAAGGAATAAGGCACTCTGGCTCTGTTGCTTGAGTAGATTCATCAATAAGAACCTGAAAATAGAAAGAACAGATGCTCAAATTTGCATGGGAAGATAAATTTGACCATATTAAATAAAAAGGTACCCGGATTAGAAGTGTCTATTGACCTGGCGAAATCTAAAGTTTGCCAATCGAGGATCTCCAGCACCAACACATGTGCAACAAATGACATCAGCACTCTGAGAAATCTCCCTCTCGGTTGCCCGCTTCAATGCTTTGTACTTCTTTTCATCACTGCTTGACAGTTCTCCTGTAAAAGCGCACAAAATTATATTACAACAAATTCAACTGTTTTTTTTTTTTGAATGATGAATAGTATTAATATAAGAGTTCAAAGACTGAGAAGGTCTGAACATATGTATACAAGAAGAATCTCAAGAAAAACAAAAAAGGAAAAAATCAAGGTGGTAGATAATCAAACTGCTCCAGATTTTCCTTGAATGCCCCATCTTTAGCTAGCTTATCAGCCACACCATTTGCAGATCGTTTCACATGATAAGCATTTAAATGTCTTACTCCTGATATATCATGGATTTCATCAAAGAAAGCCACAAATCTCGAACGTATTGAGTGTGTCCCATTAAGCCAGCTATCACGTTCTTTGAATCTCCTTCTATCTCAACTTTTTCCAATCCAACATTGGTTAGAAGCTTAATACCATGGTGGATGGCCCGCACTTCCGCCTCGTTTGAATCGGATACTCCTATAGGACCCGAGTAGGCCCAAATGACATTCCTTTGATCATCTCTTAATACATCCCCAATTCCTGAAGGGCCCGGATTTCCCATGCTAGATCCATCAAAGCTAAGTTTCAAAACACCTTGAGTAGGTGGTTCCCAAATTTGGTCCACTTTGGGATCTTCCCTAACTCCATTGCAAATCACTTGCCAACCATACCATAAGCCAAAAGCAGACACAAATGCAAAGCTAGGAATGGCTCTCACCCACAAAATAGTGATTGCTATTATTTTATTGAATAGGAACAGGGGTCTCTTTGAAAAGCCTTTAAAGACCCTTGCATTTCTTTCCTTCCATAGAACCCATATTGTTGCGGGGAACGATACCTTCCATAGGATTTCAAATATGTTACAAAAATAGTTCAAAGAATGTTTGGAGCTGAGCTACATGAGAACACTTATTCACAAATAACAGGAGCTCATAGCTTCTAACGCAGGTGTAAGAATACCAGCTTCGCTAATTCGGAGAAGTGAGAAATAAATAAATTATACTGCATAAAGTGAATGTTACGTTATAAACACGAATGTCAATACTAGCAGTTCTAAAAGAGCCAAACCACACCTTGCTCATCTTTCAGTTGTTGGAGCTTATGAAGTTCACTCTTATCAGATGTATCAAGATGTCGGACCTGCAACAAATCATTGAGAAAGAACAACATCAGCAATAAACTTCCATTCAAAAAAAAATCAGCAATAAACTCCTCAATGATGCATCAAATAGCATCTATAATTCTTATATGTGTGTGTGTGTGTGCGCGCGCGTGCGAGGGAAGGGTTCCTGCTACCGTTAGTAGCTAAGCTTAGCTGCTAACGTTAGCTTAAACATGGTCGGGCCCACATTGTTGGGGGATCCAAAGCATTCATTTGGAAGGCCCTTCCATGGATAGCATGTGTACCAAAAATCAGATCAATAGGATCATCCTAACCCAATCAAAGGTGGAGGGGAAAATGGACAGACACTGTGTGTCCATGTTTTTGCCCATTTTTTCCCTCCACAAATGGCAGGGTTAGGATGATCCTATAGGGCGGATTTTTGGTACACACCCTATCCATGGAAGGGCCTTCCAAATGAATGCTTTGGACCCCCCAAAAATGTGGGGCCACATGTGTTTGTGAGCTCCTGCTCAGATAAGCTTATCTGAGCTGCTCTCTCTCTCTCTCTCTCTCTCTCTCTCTCTCTCTCTCTCTCTCTCTCTCTATATATATATATATATATATATATATATATATATATATATATATATATTGAATGGTATCTATAATCATTATACAAGAGCTATGTCATAATACCAACCAATTAACACACCTGATAGTGCAATGTTAAATGCTCAACAGGAGAGCTTACAGCTTCCCTTGATTTGGCACAGAGCCTGACAACCTGAGAAAGGCACAAAACGATAAAGCAAAATAAAAGAAGAATTCACAAACACATCTAGTTTCAAAAGCAAATAGATATGATAACTATGTAACAGATTAACTGAAAAAATGATATAATGGAATACCATCAAAGAACATATTTCAACTAAAAGTGGAAACGCAAATAAAGGACTCCTTTTTAAATCAATAAAAGGTTTCCAGACAGTTCACATCGTGGGAATTTTGCTCATCTATGTTCTCTCTTCTACTTTTTCTACACCTACTTCTAATATAACTTTTTTCAAATATAACTTTCATTGAATTAAAATTAAAAATAGGATGCTTTCGTGGGTGAGTGTTTGTTCCAAAACTTCAAAATCAAGCAACACGTTTAAATAAATTACTGCTGAATTTCAATCTGAATAAAAGAATAAAAACCATAATCCACCCAAAAGTAAGTGAAAATATAACCCCAGCGCCACAACATTCTACAAAATTTCCTCATTTATGTAAAAATTCTGCCCTTATGATAACACAAAATTCACCCTTATAGGAACATACATAATCAAATATAACAACTCATATAACAAACCTTTAACCATTTAATTCATGATGTTTTCAGGAAAATTTGTGATTCCACAGAATCTATCCTGCGGATTTCAATATACCAAATTTGGAGGGCGAAGAATGGTAGGGTGTACTTGCATGGGTGTAAGGGGAGATGTTTCGTCTAAGATATGCACACACAATCAAGGAGATTTTGGACATTTGTTAAGTCATTTCGAGTTGTATTACCCATGTAGAGTGTGAAAACAAATCGAGTGCTGATAATTTATAAGATGAGGGAAGTCTAGGTCTCTATCTTCTTAGTTTCTCAATCCCTATTTGTTGGTGGTTTTGCATTGTATATTGTGCATCCCTCACATTCCTTTTAATAAAATTTTGTTACTTTACACTCTTTTTTAATAAAATTTTGTAAGTGATAAATTGTGATTTCGTAATTGGTAATTAGTAATTACTGTCTAGGACCTTCATTTTTTATTTAACCATAGAAAACACAAATATGCCCATGGGAATCAACATCATCTTTATTCTGAACCTAGTTTCCGATGCACACTTAATATCAGGAAGATCAAGAAGTGTTTTGCTAAATTCATAAATTAGAACTGAAGTTTGATTTGCCAAAGATAAAGAATGTTACTTGATTAATTATCACCGTCCTAAAGCCCCATAATAATAGAAGAAAAAAGAACAAAAAGGAAAGAAGAAACAAGAAATGAAAATCAAAGCAAGAATCCGGTGATTCTAAATCGTTCAAATTCAAAGAGATAACCCCAAATTTCAAGTCCAAGTAACTAATTCAGAATAATAGTAAAATGATGCCTTAAGATTTAAACAATGAAATAGCCGGTATGGAGTCTTCCATGCTTGAAAAGTCATAGCTTCAAAAAAAGATGCCAAGATATCACTTGCTTAAATGTCAATACCTTTAACCCAGTTGAGCTTATCTTCTCAGCAAGTTGGTCAACCGCAACATTACTTGGAGCACAAACCAGAACCTGAGCATATAATGGAATGCCAAGAATGATAAACATAAACTGTGGAGCTCGGAGAGGTTCAACCTTTGGTTGCCTATCAGAGAAAAGTGTTGCAAAATCCAACACAAATAAAAAAATAGAGGCATACAAACACATTTATTTACCTGTCCTTGCCCTTGTTTGGCCATATGGTATACAATGGCTGCCGAAGTGACAGTCTTTCCTGTACCAGGAGGGCCCTGTATTAAACTGATTGGCTTCTGCAGAACGCTCTTTACAGCAAAAACCTGTCCATAGATGAAAGAGAACCGAGGTTTCTCATAATCAAAATTTCTTAAATAAGGCATCTAAGATACAAATTCAACACTGAATTTCATACTTATTCATCAGGATAAAATAGTAGTAAAATTATAAGAATTCTATCAGATGCATCATTTCCAAGTCAAAATATCAAATTCCACCTAAAAAACAAGAACCTCAGTTGACCATGAAAGCATTATATGTAACCATGGTTTGAAATTTCGGTTTCGGCATATATTTCGGACCTAGCCGAAACCGAAATTTCAGCAGAAATCCCGAAATTTCAGTCGAAATTCGGTAAAGACGCTCGAAATGTCGGTTTTTTGGGCCGGAATTACTGAAGTAATTTCGGCTGAAACTCTGTAAAGGAATTTTTTTTTAATAATTTTTTTATTTTTATTTTGAAATTTTGACGAAATTACCGTAAGTTTCGGTAATTTCAGATTTCGGTCGTTTGGGTTTGGGTGTTGGCCAAAATCCAAAATTTCAGATTTCGGTCGAAATTTAAAACCATGCATGTGACTGAAAAGCAGGCATAGAAGAGGCTTTTTTTTCTCAAAAAAAAAAAAGAGAGAAGAAAACAAATTATAAAGGTTATCAAGACGGGAAAAGGGGTACAAATGGGAACAAGATGGTCCCAAAGATAAACAAAAAATGAAAAGGGAAATAGCCAAAAACCACTACAGAAGACACAACTCAAACGAATGGTCAAAAGTCAAAACCTCCCCACCCATCCTTTCTCTAGCTAAGAAATACACCTCTATCGTTGCAGTTAGAGGGATATGATTAAAAATTTAATATGTGGATTAATGCCCCTTGACAAGTCAGGAGTTTATAATATACAATTAGATATCTTCCAAGGATTGGGGAAAAGCTTCGACACCCATGCAATTAAATTGGAGGAGTCGGCTTCAACTCAAAGGAATCCCAACAACTTTCATTTGAAGGTGCGAAGACAGCAAGGTGGACATGGGTTTTCGCTTAATTGAAGTTTTCCAATCTCTATTAAGTCGCTTGGATTTCTCAATCAGGGCAACTTAGTTTTTGCGGATGTTAGTTGTGGTGTTCTTAGGAAGACCAATTGGGAAGTTGTCAAGTCTTATTTCGAACCCATTGGCATGGATGTTCCACCACGAGCTAAGCTTAACAGAGTTATAGGCTATGTCACAAATATCTCCGATATTTCAAAATATAGCGTTTTTATCGCGAGATTTTTATAAAACGACAAAATCCCGAACTAATCCCTAGACTTTAAAAATATAGCGATATTTTCATTTTTATCATAAACTATCCCAATAATATCGCGATATTATCCCGATATTTTTACGATAATTTTATTTTATATTTTTTTCTTAAAATTAATATTTTTTATATTTTTTAAATAATTTTATTTTTACTGTTTATTTTCCGATATAAACCCGAAAACATTAATAAAAAATAAAAAATCCAGAGATTTCCCTTGCCGAGAAATTCCCGGGAACGATATTTGTGACATAGATTATAGGAAGGAGCCTTCCATCTAGCAATATTATCCGTCAAAGGAGAGCTTGGAGAAATATCATTCTTTTCGTGAGAGTCTTTGACTATGGACCAGCTCAGTTGAGGAGCCTCCTTTCTCTTCTTTTTTTATCAAATAAAGCTTCACCGTTAAAATATTAAAAGATATGCATCTTAATAGTATCCTAGTCTACCAACTGATCACAGAGATGAACATACTTGAGACGCATTAAGTTCTGGAAGGCCCGGGGCACCAAAGCGGCGAGGTAACGAATTACGGACCACCTGAACCTCAACTTCATGGCCCAACAAGTGATGATAGATATACCTGCATGAGAGAGACATCTTTAATGGGCATGCAGGTCAAGATGTTCAGTTCCCAAGTACATGGAATTTCACCACCAATTAAATTTAGGACCCCATGAAGTTTCAAATATTGAGACGTAGAATTGAATAAAATTCAAACATTTTCTTAAAGAAAATGCTTAGCAAAAATTCAAGCTTAGCAATTACACAAAAATATAATCAGTAAAAGATTGATGGGATAAATTTCCGAACATTAGGTAATGAAATACTAAAAGATACAATTAGGAAAACAAGCAAGAACAGAATTCAGCAACAGGGGTAGCAAGCATCTCATGAGACACGGAAGGTTACATAGTGAAAGAGGATAGCATTCGATTTGTTTAATAAAACAAAAACAAAAAACAAATTAAATGAAGTTCAGCAACCAGATTCAATTCGAAATCTCAGATTGAGAAAAGTTCAGGGCCCTGATATCTTGTTTTTGTGGAACCATGCTTCCTATTTTGATTAGGACACATGTATTGTTAACCATGTCAAATGGCCTGTCGATGCAAAATAAATGACAGGTTGGTTGAAAAACAATCTCACATCGTCATTTGGGGTGGAGTGTGGCATATATCATGCTCTTCTTCCCACAGGAGCTACCATAAGGTTGTGACGAAATCATTTTATAAGAAATGACTAGTTGTAAAGAGCTTAAAGTTCTACAAAGCAAGTTTAAACCCCCAAATGTGGAGTGTGAAGCTTTACAAAAAGTAAAAAGAAAAACAAGAAGTGCAACACAATTATGAAGATGGCCAACATCAGGCAACTCTCCCAAGTCCCAACCAAGGAAACTAGCAAAAAATTCAAAAATAAAACTACATTTTTTAATGGTAATTAAGAAAAGGGCAAAAATAGAACTTCTTATCCATGATAATGTTGATTCTGCCCATATAACTGGTTTCAAGTAAAACAACCTCCTAAGGTCATGTAGCATATGTTCCAAGGTCTTCCATAACTATGGCCTTTGCATCTCACATTTGAGAAAAGAGCCTCCTTGAAACAGAACGGGCACAATTGAACCATAAACTAGATAGAAACTACTCTTCAGGATTAATCCCTTTTTTTTTTAATGGTTCTTCAGGATTATTCCTATATTTGATTTTCCTGCAAGGAAAGATCAGAAGAATAAGCTACCCACCCACTAACACTTGTTTCATCCGCGGCAAAAGTCTTCATTGCACCCTGCATTCGATCAAAGCTTGTACTTTTCCAGACAAAATCAACACTGAAACCATGGTTCACATCAACAGGAACTCCCTGTAAAACATAAGCATTAAGTATCCACAAATAAAATTTACCAACACTAAAATCACCTGTGATAGCTAATGTCGGAAAAAAAAAAGACTCTACCTGACTAGCACGGAGCTCAAGTGCAACCTCCTCCTGGGCGGTTAGCTTGATCTGAATCCAGAAGGTAAATGCAAAGTGAATACTCATACGAAATACCATGTGTGAATGCTTCAGGAAAAGAGAACTAATCTTCGTATAGTAATTAGAAAATAACCACATAATATATTTTGCATAGGAATATCCATTAGATGTAAAAAAAACAAAGATCTTTAACAACCATATAATATATTTTGCTCATGATTATCCATTAATTGAAAAAAAAACGAAGCATACAATATTTCCTCAAATGAACAAAGTATACCACATGTCCCACAGACTGCCATGAAGGGTGAGCCGCATCCCCTGAATATTGAAGCCGCAATTCATCACCCGGAACTAGTCGTAGCTCATTATCCTCCTACAACATCATAAAATGGCTTTCAATATTAATAAAGAAAAGGTCAAAGGTAAAACCTATAATATGAACAATGTAAATACATCAATAATGAATATCTACATAATAAGAAAAAGGGTCCATTTAACGTAAGTACATGAGCACCTTTGGAAAGACAAAGTACGCGATACGCTTCTTGTTCAAACCAATGTCCCATCGTACCGTCAAATTGTCTTTGCTTTGTGACTCTTTCATCATCTAGAACAAAAATTAAGTATAGTATTAAGTGAAATGGTAGATTAATTGATGGAAAGCTAAAGCTCATGTATCTTAAGTTTAAGAAGGATCATGAAAAGGGTACATAAGAAAGATCAGCAAACAAGTAACCTCAACACAAGATGTTCAACTTTAAATTTGAAATATATGAACAAGAAGCAAAACAAAAAAGAGAGTAAAAAGAGATATCTACGCACTTTATCATAGTCGGCCTCGACCTTAATGAGCGGTGCAAATATATTTTGATACTGCAAAACAGAAGGAAAATTAACAAACCCTATTCAAAGAGCCAATAAGCGAGGAACACTTCCACCATAGATTCGGGTAAAATTGAAAAGAGCCAGATAAAGCATAGTAACAACAATTACTGTGAAATTTGGTTTTGATCCTCCAAAATAATAGCTTCCTACAATAAACTCAAATACCTGATATGCATCTTCGTACTTCAAGGCCACAGGTTGAGGCTCATCATCCACTCCAGGCTTCTCAAGATCTTCTAGAGAAGCATCAGGGTTGATCTTCCATAGCTCCTCCACCTTATTTATCTGCTGAGCACTAATTTGGCGTGCCCTCAATTGCTCCTGTTCAGATGGGAACTGAAAAGCAACAGCAACAAATTAGCAAATTAAGGAGAAATCCATTTTAAATTGCAGGGAATATGAAACAAAACACAAGATGAACAAAACGAAGACATAGAAAAATGAAAAATACCTTGACAAGCCACTGCAAAAAACACCTGTCATCAATAAGAGGACACCACTGGCTCAGGTCCCAATTCATGTCCTTCAATGCGTTGACACTCAAACAAGGCTCCCGACACAATAGAACTACAACACTCTCTATCTTGGCAGAAATGAACCCAAGAAGGAATACGTTTCGGCAACCGCAATTATAGCATTCAAGGATTGTTTCTCCCAAGGGGCTATCTTTATGAAGGCAAACTTCCTTATGTTTTGCTCGAACCTATGAAAAACATTTGGTGAGAAAAAAGGAATAATGAAAACTAGTTGGTGACATGTTCTATAAGCAAAACTCAAACTACAATTTATTTCCATTTTCTACTGCAGATAAATGAAAACAATTTTGTCTCCATCACATGAGTAAGTCTGGTGCAAACCTAGGGTTCACGGATTCTTGGGAGAACTTTAGGAGCGTATTGAGTCTAACCTTTCAATTAAAACTAATATTACCAATCTAAATCAGATTGGACATTCAGAAATTAAATCAAGTCATAGCTAGGGTTTTCACATGCAAGTTGGCCTTAAAGATAAGTCACCAACAAGATTAATTCAACCCAAACAAAACATAAAAAATAGTTCGAATCCAATGAAATCAGATTATAAAATAGCAAACACAATGTACCTACAATCTGAAAATAAAATGGAATGATAAAATGCTAGTGCCCGACAATCACCAATCTAGGGTAGAAAGTCTCAATGTAAATCTGGGTGAATGGGCAGCTGATCCAAGGGATATAGACAGGCCGCCCCTGATGGAGCACGCATCAGCCTCAAATCTCGCAGTATAGGAAGCCAAGAGGAGCTGGAGAGGTCACAGAAGTCACGGCCTGTCCAAGGACTCAATCCTACTAATGGTACTGATCAATGATGCAACATCGTACTCGAATCTACCAACAGATCAATGCATCTGCATTGAATCACATCACATCCCGACTAGGGCCAACAGCACCTCTAACCGATAGGTAAAGCCGTAGGACCAAATAATGGAACTATAGTATATGAGAAATGAGACCTCTGGCAAGTTGTCTCAAACTGGTACCCACTCAAAATCAAGGAAGCAGGATTCGTACCCAGAGTTGGGGATTCGCGAATCCCCGAATCGCGAATCCGAATCGTGATTCGATTCGAATCCCCGATTCTGGGGAACCCCGATTCCCAATTTTGGGAACCCCGATTCCCAATTATGGGAACCCCGATTCCCAATTTTGGGAAACCCCGATTCCCACTTTATAGGAACCCTGATTCCCAGGCGATTCCCTGCGAATCCCCAGCGAATCCCAACTCCCCACGACTCTTAGCGATTCCCCGGCAAATCCCCGACGAATCCCCAACGAATCCCCAACGAATCCCCGGCGAATCCCCGTCGACTCTCTGGCAAACCCACGATTCCCGCTTCCCACCATCCCAGGAGCCTTCGATTCCCGCTTTCGAATCCCGAATCGAATCCCGCTTTCGATTCCCGCCTTGGCAACCTTGCTCAAAATAAGGCTAGTCTCTAACCGAGGAGTTTAGTATCTAAGTTCATCATCACTAAAGATGTCGACACATCATCTAACAGGTCTAGGAGCATCCCTTATAAGAATTAACTTAATTTTGTTGTCTTCTTAAACGAAGGAAAGTGTTCTTTTCACCATCATGCGTGGCCTTATGATCGAATTGTCAAAGACGTACCAGTAGAATATGGCACACCTCTAATGGCACAGCATCGCACCAAACTGAGTCTTGATTAACATTTCCAATAGAAAAGTTTACAAGACATCAGGTGTTAATTGAGACCTTGACCGTGCCTTTGATCCAAGTGATGTCATATGGGCAAGTTAGTGTCTCGGTCTTCAATTGCAACCACTCTACCATTATGATCATGGTCGAGACCAGGTTCTCAGTACTTCCACTAACAATAATAATAGTGCAAATCTTCCCACCTGCTAATGGTGTGAAAAATATTGTTTCTCAACCATTCATCTGTGCTTGGAGTCTGAGGGGAAAATATATCACGACGAATAACATAAATGGCTCCTACATGGTCCCCACATCAGGTGAGCGACAAATATACTAGAAGCAAGTGTTGGCAATTTTTTACTTCGGCGGGAATGTAAGATGATTTGGAAGGCTCTCTTTTGTCATCACTTCTCCAACATAGAGCAAGATATGGTTGCCTCATTTAATTAGAATTCAAGTAGGACTTCTTTGTAATTCAAGTAGAATGGTGAGTGGGGCCTTCTCAGTACCAAGCTTTTAAATTTCGGTTTCGGTGTCGGTTTCGGTCGTTCGGCCGAAATCATGTAAAAATATGATTATAATTTCGTTTTTTTTTTTTAAATCGACCGAAATGTCTAAAATTTCGGTGTAAATTCCAGAGATTTTAGTGGAAATTTTGGCCATTTCGGTGAATATTTCATAAATTTAAGTGGGAATTATAACATTTTGGTGGGTTTTTTTTAAATTTCGGTGGAAATTTTGTAAAAAAGGCTAAAAATGAAATTTAACCGAAATTTTGGTGAAATTTCGCCGAAATCTTGTAAAGAAACGACTTCTATAAATTTTGTTTCGGTCGCGGCCGAAACCGAAATATTTCGGACGAAACGAAACATTTCGGACGAAATTTAAAACCATGCTTAGTGCCTAGTAGAGCTTAATGGTTGAGGGAGATTCCCTTTAGGATCTAGTTGGTTGCCTCCCCTCAGTAATGAAAGTGAAAAATGACATATTTGCATTAATAATGAAACAAAATTCCATGTAAAATCCATGAGAAAGAAATTCCAGGGAAAAATATTGAAAAGGGTGGAATTAAAGAAAAAAAGATACAAAATCCGTTTTCACTTTCCTTTCCACCGAGGGGAGGCAACCAAATGGATCTTTAATGTTTTTTTTTTTTTCCGAAGTGGTGGATCCTTAATGTTATTCGTTGGGCGAAGGGCAAATAATAGAAAAGGCCTTCCATGGCATCTGAGTACAATTTTAAGTAGCTTTTGGATATGATGGAAAACCGTGCCATCATTTTCCAATGTGCTCTTCATATTGCCAACAATGAGGTGGATTCATTGGCTCAAAATGGGGAGGAAAGGGATGAGTTTTCCGTGTTTGATCATCCCCTGGAGGATTCCTTGTATTTTTTATTTTATTTTTTGTGGCTTCTGTTGGTGCTCTTGGCCATTTCATTAAAGGTGTATCTTCTGCTCCTTGATAAAATTTCAAGTTCTCTTTTTGAATGACACGCGAGGAGATGGGAGATGCTTCCGAATTTGGGGAATTTGGAGAAACGTGCTTCCCAGTGGTGTTTCCGGTAACTTCGCTTAAACTCATAAGTTAACAAAAAACGAAAACACAAAAACAAAAAAAGAGTGTCCCAAGCAGCATGTGCTAATCACTAGTTGTCATCTCTTTCCCTTCCCACCCTGTTTACAAGTTCTCATCTTAGACCAAGACATTTCTAAACATTTTTTCTTTCTTTTTCTGAGCACTAATAAAATCAAAAGATGCACTAATAACCAAATTACCAATCCAGAAAACTCACCAGAACACAAAACAGAGACCATATAAGATGCACTAATAACCTACGGGAATTAATATCAGTACAACCATTTTTTGATATTTTGCACTAACCCATCATGTCTTTTACTATTTAAAAAGCTGTCAAAGGTAATTACAGTTCCCAAAAATCTATCCTAAGCCAATTAAGAATAGAAAACAAAAGCTGAGTTTACGCAATTATTAAAACATGGTTGTGCTGATATCATTTCCCTAACATATTTACCAAGCAAGAAAAGTTAACAACAGAAACCATACAATGAATCCAAAATAAAAAAATAAAAAAAATGCAAAGAGAATTAGGGTTAGGGTTAGGGTTATTTGATTACCAGGTGATTGACGATATGAGACCCAGACGTGCTCCCCCGCGAATTACAAAACCATTTCCGACACGAAGGCACATTGCACCGGACTACGCAAGCTGGCTTCTGAACCCCACAATATCGGCAAGCGTGCTCTGTAAATTCCCCCTTCCCATACTCAAAATTCTCATCTTCTCCAGTCTCTTCGAAATTAAGACTCCCCATACCAGATGCTAAACCATCCACCCCCTGGTTGATACCACCACCCCCGCGGGATTTAGTGCCGGGGCTGGATTCCGGCGGAAGATCGGAACTCCGGCCAGTGGCGTCGGGCACGGGATCGGGAGGTGGAGACCAGACGGATGATCTGATTGGCTGTGAGAGTTCACGTAACTCAGGGTAGTCGTAATCATCGTTCTGAGTGTTGAATTCGAGGAAGGTGTAGGCATCTCCGCCTGTGTCGGGCTGAGATGCTGTCTCGTAGAGGTTGCGGACGGTACTCTGTGAGGCCATGGGATTGGAACCCTAGTAGGCCTTGAAGTATTTTTAGGGTTAGAATTAGGGTTAGGGTTTTTCTCTGTTTCGATTGTTGCTGAAGGGTTAGGGTTAGAAGAGGGGTGTTTTGATTAGGGAAAGAGATGGGATGGAGGGAGCGCGTGAGAAACGAAGGTATTTGTTTGTGTTTTTTATCACTGTGTGACAATGTGTATTTGTTGTTCGACTTCGGACTCACGATTAGGCTACTATGGAGCTCCGATGGATAATTATATCTATCTTAGGAACCCTGTTTGGATTGAAAGGAAAACATTTTCTTAGAAAAATTTCCAAGGAAATGATGATGAGAAATTACATCTGCCCTTGATATTTGATCCAACAGCAGGTTGATTTAGAGGGATATTATCATAGATTGAAGTTCCCTATAAGTAAAAATTGAATAGGACCTGGCTCGAGTTTTCTCTTTTCATTTCTTATTAAAAACAGAGTAGGGAATTTTAGAAATATTTTCCTTTCTAGACTTCTCTAGAAAATTCCTCTAATCCCAAAAGTGGGTAATGTAACAAGTAACAAGTATAGAGGAATTCTTCACTAGCATGCACCCACTGTGAGTATTGCGTGATTTTCACGCCATATGAGATCTAAAACAAGATCCAAAAATGTAAGGCTTATCAACGGTTCCCTTTAGTCAAAAGGGAGGTCCACTCGAGCATGGTGGGTGCAGCTCGTTGTATTACAATGAGGTGGTGCTCTAGTTCAACATTAATGAAGAACTTTTTATCCATAGTTAGAAGGTTAAAAAATTCAAATTTATGTTGAAAAGCAAGGGTTTTTTCTTACTTTTTTTCGGCTCAAGAGGATATTATTATGAGGGATTTGCTAGGCAATTTCGCATAAAGCCATTTCACGGCTCACCTTTTCAAGAGAGAAGAGCCACCCCACCTCACATGAATCAAAATTAGTAAGACAAAATCTTCTACGAGGTGGGTCGCTCTTCTCTGTTGAAAAGGTGAGCCGCAAAATGGCTTTATGCAAAATTGGCTTGTAAGTCCCTTTCTGCACTATAACAGCTTCATAATGACTACCTTATAAAAACCCTATTCAAAATAAAAGCTAAACCAACTAGATAGAAAGAAAAAAAAAAAAATGAGGCCTTTCATCCCTATTCTTTTCTCTCTCGTCTTCTTCTTTCTCTATGGCCAAACTTTCTCATGTGTTGAAGCACCAGGCGTCCAATTCATCCAAGAAACATGCAAGAAAATGGCGCAAATTGACCCCCAACTAGGCTATGACTTCTGTGTGACTTCCCTCGAGACGGACTCAAGGAGCTACACAACAGACCTTCAAGGACTAGGGGTCATCTCAGTAGAATTAGCCATAACAAGGGCTTCAATCACAATTTCATACATAAAAGATCTAATGAAGAACACAACATCCGATCCCTTCATCAAGGAACGCTTACGCTCGTGTCTCGATCAATACTCGAATGCAATCCCAACACTAGAAAACTCCAGCATGGCGTTTAAGTCCAAGCGTTATGAAGATGTGAACATATGGGTGAGTGCAGCCATGGACGGGGCTACGACTTGCGAAGACGGGTTCAATGAGGAGGAAGGTCATGTGTCTCCATTGACAAAGGAGAATGGGGAGTTGTTCCAATTGGGGGCCATCGCTCTCGCTGTAACTCATCTTCTTTGATGATTCTTGCTGTTATTCATGTGATGTGTCTCTCTTTCTTGTTTCATTTCTTTGCATGGGTTTCTTCCTTCTTTTCTTTCCCTTGTTGTCATGTTGCTTGTTTCTAGTAAGTGAATAAGATGTATATGCTTTTGTTTGTTTGATATTTCGTTTTCTGTTCTTGCCTCTTTTTACCTTCTTTGAGCACCATTCCCCTACTCATGCTGGTTTTTTGTTATGTTTTGTTGTATTATTATGGGTGAAAGTACTTCTTTTCTGTTTTCACCGTTAAAGCTAGAAAATTAAACGACATTCGATCTACAATGGGGCCATACACAAGATCAGGGATGCCATGATATCGTTCTATATATGGAAGCGGGTGGGCTTTCCGTATGGAAAGGAATGACCTTTCCAACGCATGTTATGCAGCAGTACATACATGGCCCCACTGACTTGTTTTTTATGGGAGCATCAAGTAGTAGAACTGGCGATTAAGGGCATCTTCTGATAATTTATATATTACTTACATATACTTTAATATGTTAATGGTTTTGAAGTTACATTTAATTATTCGCAAATACTAATTGTAATACTTATATTTATGATAATCGCTTTTTATGCGGCCACAATGTTCCATTTGCCAACATGATTAACTTAAAATAATTTTGTTTGCCAATAAGGACCAAATTTGGTGGCGCACGAAGAAACCCTAAGATCACCCAATGAGTGTTGACTGGACATCTAGGGCTAAAGCACTATTTTGGTGCGAGTCATGAGAGTGGTACCAAATCAATGCAAACTCTAAAGACTAGATATGATCACAAATTAAGAAATAAAATAATCCACATGTTCGTGGAAGTTTTTGCTCCCATTGGACCATTTGTATCCATATGCATCATGATCTTGATTCATGAATATTCTCTTAGTTCGAGAAATAAGAGGATCATACCATTTCTTAGCATGAGGGAAGGAACTCAAGACTTTCATATTAAGATAATAGACTTTGGAACATTTACTTGAGCAAAACATATTGAATCCTAAATCCCCCTAATTGTTGGTAATGACGTTGTAATGTGGCCTATAGAATAAAGTAAGCCATTCGTAGCTAGAAGCAAGAGAAAAAATGATTTATTAGCAGAGTGGTCCTATGAGCGATATAAGATATAGGCTCTTTTCTTATTATTGATATAATCTAAATCTGCTTTATAGAGAAATTGAAGAATTTCTTGGGAATCCTACATGATCAATTTGTTATTTTCTCTGTAGAATATGGTCAAAATTTAATTTCGTTTTGAATTCTAATAAAAGGTCAACTAGATATCAAAAGCCGTTGAACCTTTTCTTTTGTATGAATCAATATTATTATATTCTCTCAATAAAATTCCCGAATCAGATAAACTGTTGATGGATTGGTGTGTACTTATCCATGTGGTAATGCACTCTTCTAATAGTATATAAATGGTCCAATGGGAGCAATAACTTTTCGAAACATTTGGAACATTTCATCTGTTAGATTTAAAATATGGTCATATTTAGTCTAATATGGTTCCCTATGAATTCCAAATTTCTTTCTAGTTTTAGATTTCTTGACAACAATTCCCCTTGACCTACTTTGATTTCCTATTTAAAAGCTTCCATCATTAATGGGTGGTTTACTGAACAAAAATATGTTGAATTTCAAATAAATAATGCAATCTGTATATTATCGAACAATTTGAAATGGGATTGAAATAAATAACAGGAATGACAGATGCAAGGGCCGCCGGAGAAGGGCCCTTGAATAGATCCACATCATTTTTAAAATCGGTCGAGAAACTGAATTCGGTTGCACTTAATGACATAGATCTATTGAAGGGCCTTTCTTTAGCCCTTGCGTAAAGAGGGCCCTTGCATCTATCATTCCTCAATAAATAATATTGTAAAAGTCCACTTTTTCTTATATTGTCTATTGCATATATTACAAGTAAAATACTGTAATTAAAATTTAAAAAATCGATCACCTATCGAGTTGAGTCACGGTGATGCACCCAGCCCCACTATCTTTTAAGATATAAAAGCTCACGCTCTGACAAATTAGAGATGCAAGTGGATGGATGACTGTTGCCACAAGCTAAAATAACTTCAACCATTGGAAGTGTGCACTCATGAAAACCAGTGTCCCCACGAACATGTCTAATGTGCCATGACAACTTGAAATAAGAGAACTTTGAAAAAAAAATAAAATCAAAAAACTTATCAGGGGTGCAACTTGGGTCGATTTTGGGAATTTAGGTTGAGCTCTTACCCGACCCGAAGTTGCACCCCTATAACTTATACGTTTGAAAAAAGAAGAAAATATCTTCTTAATAGTGAAACTTGTAAATTTTAACAAAGATAAGCATCCACCAAAGACTCACGGCGTCGCCCTGTGATGGCCCATCTAATCAAGGGTCCCGATCACCAAGCACATGAGCCGGTTGTGATCGGATCACAACCATTTTCGTTCATCAAGACGAGATCATCTGCTAGTCAATTTCATAACTGGTATTCGCAAACGAACATATTTAAACTTCAAAATTATTTGTAAATAATTTTTATAGGTATCCAAAGACCTTAAAGGCTTCTATCTTGTAACCATTAATCTCTTTTTAATTTTTCCTACTTCCTTACTTCCCCATGCCACCCTTGATGTGTAAAAAGAGAAGTTAAAACTTAAAACTTAAAAATACAACGGAGGGGAGTGGCCCGCGGAAGAAAAGGGGGCGAATATATCTCTTCCATAAATATGAGAGTGCAAAAGGTGTGACCCCTTCCGTTAAGACTGACGTGAAGAAAGAAGAGAACGGAGGGAAACTGATTACGTGCAAAAGAGGAGATCTCCGCCGTTTATTCAAACTTGTAAGTTTATTATTTCTTAAAAAAGAGAAACACGGGGTAGCATTTTCAAAAGGAAACCGTTAGACTGTTAGAGGGGTGTTGCGTGATAGAAGAGATCCCCACCTTTTTTTCCAACTTCTGTCTTTAATTTCCAAACGGAGTTCCGTTTTGAAAGTGTTTTTCCATCAGTTAATAGTCCCCACATGGCTAATTTCAATATTTCATTGTTATGAGAATCCTTATACTGAGAAGCGTATTAGAAGCATGATGCGGGCTCACACGCATAAGATCTTCATGACCTGTTCCGTCCATTTTAGTGGGTTGTGAATTACTCCATTGAGTTACTTCCACTAGAAGTGGGCCCCACAAATGAACAGTCCGGATCATGCTGACACCATGAAGCTTGAAGCTTGTCTTAGGGCTACTGACGATAAGAGTTTCTCTTGGTATGACTCCCCGTCTTTCTATATGGAAACTCAAAAAATATCTATTTTTTTTAACTAAATCATCTATTTTTGGTAATTAATCCGTAAAAGGACTTCTTGGCTCTGTTCACTTGCGTTCCCTGAAAAGCAAATTCCTGGAAAACAGCCTCTTTTTTCCTTGACATGACCTTGATAAGACTGTTCACTTGCTTTCCAGTGAAAATAGAATTACACATGTGGAATTTCTGCAATAAGTCAAAAAATGACACGGAAAAGCTCATTTTCCCCACCTTTAGGGATTTTATTTCCTACCAAAAACACACGGATTTCGTTTCCCTGGGAAACTAGTGCAAAAAGAAGGGCAAGCAGTTTCCCTGTAAACCTTTTCCTTTAAAGAATAAGATGTATCCCTTTATTGTGAAAGGGTATATTTGGAACGGGTGTAAACAAAGAGACGTTTGAGAGAAGGGTCAGCGTGATGAGGAGTTGCATCCCTTCCCTCAAACGTCTATAAGAGAAGCCTACGGTCCCTGCTTGTACATAACTAATATTTTCCATTCTCTGTGAATCCACATCTAAGAGAAGAGGAAAACAGTCTCCATCACTGTCTGTTGTGAAACAAGGGGATATACCGGACTGGAACCATTTCAAGAGACAACGAGACAATATCCATGGCTTCAGATATGTTTTTTTACTATTTCAATTTCAATCCATATGGTTAACTGTGATTTTCTCAAAGTTGGACCGCCAAAGATCCGTTGCCCGTGTTCATTTTATGATGAACACTTACAATTGGCACTACCATGTCTTAATAATTGCTCAAACTCCACTTGTCTTTTACTTTTTAAGGTAGTATGTCAAATGTACCACCTTGATATTTGATCCAACAGCAGCCTCTTAAAAAAGGTGAGCTGCGGTTGGATCAAATATCAAGGGTGGTACCACTTTTAGGGTATTTGACACTCAGGCACAATATAAAAACTCTTATATCCAAGGCGGGACCAAAAAATTAATGGTTTAGATCTTCGAAATAAGTGGGCCCCACAATACTTTTATGTGCATATCTCAGTATCTCGCTGAGATATATGAAATACACCCAGGTATCAAATAAAATCTGGTGTATCGAAAGGTTATTTTTCTTTTAAATTCTAAGGATTAGCCGTTGAACTAAATAAGCAAGATTTTAATTTCCTCTCACGATTCATCTGGCGTATCTGAAGGTTTTCTTTATTTGAAATTCTCTGAGGATTAGCCTTTGAACTATAAAGGCAAGATTTTTAATTTCCTCTCACGATTCATCTGGTGTATCTGAAGGTTTTCTTTATTTGAAATTCTCTGAGGATTAGCCTTTGAACTATAAAGGCAAGATTTTTAATTTCCTCTCAACATTCAATGCATGCTTCTACATAGCTTTCTATCACGACCCATTCCTCCAACACTATAAATAAATCCATCTAGAGAGGGGAAAAAACACACGAAACACAGACAATTTTAGAGAAAAAAAGAAGAAGAAAAAATGAGGAATCTCATTTCCATGTTCTTTTTCCCTCTCCTCTTTCTCTTCATTTGCCATCAAACCTTCTTCTTTTCACAAGCCTCTGCACATTTGATCCAAGACACATGCAAGAAATCTGCCCAAGGAGACCCCCATATTAACTATGATTTTTGTGTGAGCTCTTTCCAAAAAGACCCACGAAGCTCTACTGCAGATCTTCAAGGATTAGGGGTAATTTCGGTAGAGTTGGCCATAGCCAATGCCACAAGCACACTCTCATATATAAAAGAGCTTTTCAAGAATGCATCTGATCCGTTCATCAAAGAAAGATTAAGTTCGTGTTCAGATGAGTACTCGGATGCGGTCCCTACTCTGCAAGACGCTGGTGTGGACATGAAATCGAAGAGATACGACGATGCAAATATAAAGGTAATTGTGAAACTACCACTTACTCCAAAAGTTTAATCTATTGGAGATCGCGTTATTTAATCTTTTATATTTAACACTCCCCCTCACTGGCCATTACATATGGATTTTTAATAGTAAGGAATTTTTGAACTTAAACTACCAATTACTCCAAAAGCTTGAGCTGTTGGAGATGCTTTGTTTAATCTTTGAGGGTTGCTAGGAAAACGGGATCCCGTGCACAAAACAAAAAAAGGTCAGGCGTATATCCCAACAAATGTTAAAAAAAAAGTTAAAATAGCCAAATCGGTCGGCCATATTTACCACTTCTTTATTTTCATCACGGGATCCCATTTGATAAGTGTTTTCCTTAATCTTTTATACTTTAATAGGTCTCCGCAGGCATGGCTTACGCGGATTCGTGCGAGGAGGGGTTCAAGGAGGAGGATGGTCATGCGTCTCCATTGACTAAGGAGAATAATGATCTCGACGAATTGGGTGCTATTGCTCTTTCCCTTACTGTTCTTCTTAAGTGATTAGGCTTTTGTTTCCTTTTGGTTGTTTAATAAGGTGGACTTTGGAAGGACCGTTATTGGTTTTATGATGTGAACTTCAAAAGTTATGGGCAAATATCAATGATATTTGGGTCTCTTTTCCAGTATTTCGGCTTTCTCTTGTTGGTATTTTCTCTAATCCAAACATTGTACGATCAGAAATTATTTTGGATTGCCACAAAATCGTATGGAACGACCGAGATCCGAATGGAGTATGTCAATGTAAAAAATAAAAATAATAATAACCTTCAAAATTTTGTTTATTTATAAAGAGCATATTTGTTAAAGTATAAAAGGTTTTGTTAACGAGTGCCGCCAGGGCAATCGTTCAGGTGCATTGAAGATGTAAATTTACAACAAATGGTGCATTGAAAATGTAGATTTACACTTTCGATGCACCTTAACCAGTGCGGGCACTCGTTAACAAAACTGAAGATTTAATAACACCTTCGACAACTAAGCTTTTGGAGTAATTGGTTATTTCACATGGTATGAGAGCCAAAGGTTCTGAGTTCAAACCTCCCCGATAGTAAAAATCTACATGCAATGGCCAAACCCAAAAGAGGGGCTACATGTGCCACGTGTAAGGCCAACCCTAAAAAAGAGGGGCCACACGCGAGAGGGAGTGTTAATGTATAAAAGATTTAATAATACCTCCTCCAATAGCTTAATAATTGGTTGCATGTTTTAATAGTGAAATAACCTCGTTTGAAGTTTTTGAAGTGTTTTTGGATATTATTTGCCCCAAATCGTCTAGAATTGAGTGAGTAATTACAAAATATACATCCATTCTTCTACCTGAATTGTTATCTAGAATTAGTTTGTTTTTGTTCCATCCAAGTATATGTGTTTGTTGTCGTTTGAATTAACATAAGCCTTCGGGTCCAATGAGATTTTCCTTCAAAATGTCAACTTTAGAAAAGAACGCGGGTAACCATACTATCTGCTGACACAGTACATAACTCAACCTTGGTGACTGTTTTGTATGAAGTTTCTTGTAATAAGTTTTCCCTGAAAAATGAGTTTTCCCAGGCCATGTCGGGTAACCATGAATTTTTTTGCATGATAAATTAGTTTCTCAAGTGGTGAGAAAGGGGCAGGACACGAATGAGCATTGTGAGAAGTGACTAAAAAACAAGGAAAATAAATCAATATTATTTTGGGTGGAGTTTTTTGTTTCCAAAATTTTTCAGGCTTTTCCTACCCTCTCTCCTCACTCAGTCCCTCTCGCGTCTATCCATCTCCCACCCTCCTTCACCATTGGGTAATCTAATATTCCAGGAAAAAAAATTCACGATAGCCACACATGCCATTGACAATGGCGATATACAAGGAGATAAAAGAAATTGCAGAACTGAAATTGTCACGACAAGGAATCCAAGGGGTTGTCAAGATAATCCCATATACATTTTCAGCATGACACGCGAAAAACGCTGAATTATACACATGAGGGCATTCAACAATCACAGAGACATTTTCAACTGCGACACAAACAAACACGATCAAGAGTGTTCAAATTTTGGTCAGAGACTATCTTAGAGCAGATTTGTCCCCGTGTTGGTTCGCTGTGTCCACATTGCCTTGGAATTGTCACACTGGTACTCGTCTACTTCTGTTGCGGTTGAAGAACTGCACAACATAATAACCAAATCTCAACCATCATGGAGAGATGAGAGAGTGTGTGTTTTAAATATGATTTGGGCCCTGTTTGTGATCAGTTTTGGACTCACAATCCGTTCTCAAAATCCAAAACTGTTAAAAAGTATAAAAGATTTAATAACATATTCTCCAACTGCTTAAGCTTTTGGAGTAATTGGTTGCTTCACATGGTATCGGAGCAAAGGTCATGAGTTCAAACGTCCTTGATAGTCAAAATCCACATGCAATGGCCAAACCCAAAAGAGGAGCCACATGTGCCATGCGTAGGCCAACCCTAAAAAGAGGGGCCATACGTGAGGGAGAGTGTTAAAGTATAAAAGATTTAATAACACCTCCTCCAACGGCTTAAGCTTTTGGAGTAATTGGTTGGTTCACAAAAACAAACACAGCCTTAGTTGTCAAGTTTCCTTACCGAAGTCACAAACGGTTGCTGGAACACCCAACCAAGAATTGGTATCCTCTGGAGAAACACTGACAGAGTCGGCCAAAAGCCACTGTATGATGATAAACCACGCAAGTAAGTATATGCAACATCAATAGAAGGCTCAAAAGAATGAAAGAAATTTATCTGACCTGAAAAGAACAATGAACCCATATGCCTCCAAGATCATGCCCATGATAGGCCATCCCACAAGGACCAGAAAGAAACCAGCACCAAATGAAATTGTACCCTATCCAATCATCAAAAGTGCACTGATGAGACGAGAGAGAATAATGAGAGAATATGCAAAAGAAGACTCAATAAAATGACCATACCTTATAGTTCTGGGGCTTCATGAAGAATAGCATAGTTGATTTCAATCCAATAGTTAACATCACCCCTGATAAGAAGAGGATCTGATAAGTAACACACACATAAGCCAATCGTTAACACCAGCAAAGAGAGAGTAAAGAAAAGGAAAAGGAACAGAAAGCAGTAAGTATGAAATAGAAATGATAACTTACATTTCCCATTGCAAGAAGGCCCTCGTCAAAGAAGAAAATAATTCCCAAAAATGAGAAAAATACACCAAAGCCCGTCAATCCCAGGCCAATCTCTGTTTTATTTTATATAGATCTAAAGGTTAGAGAAAAAAAAAATATTGGAGATAATGATGATGATGATGAAAAGATTGAAGAAAAAAAGTAGGCAGCAACTAATCCATATAGAAATGGATGTGTTTATGGTGACAGCACTAGAAGTATCATTGGAAGCAAGAAATATACACGAAAAGAGTAAAGCATAGGAAAATAATAACACTAATACTAATAATAGTAATAACTAATTACAATAATAAAGTGTGTAAAAGCATGCATGGAGAAAAGGATTCTGCAAACTTTGATAAGATATTGATTAGAGATATGGTCGGGGCCGTGCGTGCGCGTACCCCCTATTCCATAAATTATGACGCGCACTCTCCTACTTGAGTGAGGAGATGCTATGCTAGCCCTCCCCTCCCAAGTGCAACGGAGACCGCTAACATAGGCCATGGGCCTTCTTGATCGCCCAAAGACTCCGTCCAGGTAAGTATTAGCTTCATTCAAAATCACAGAAG
Organism: Tasmannia lanceolata; assembly: GCF_043159265.1. Lineage (NCBI taxonomy): Eukaryota > Viridiplantae > Streptophyta > Magnoliopsida > Canellales > Winteraceae > Tasmannia > Tasmannia lanceolata. Next base: position 24,460,817 of record NW_027518685.1, read on the forward strand.
CCTACACTTTTTAAGCATGCATTGTGGAATGCAGCAAAATCAAATATTCCTTATCAGCCAGGGGCATCCGTTAATGTTAGCCAGCCCAACTCCAACAACAGTATCAGTATACAGTTTAACAGTTCAACAGGAGGGTGGTATAGAAATGCGCTCTCCGTCATAATCTGAAAGATTATTAGTTTAATAGTTAAACTTTTTTGTTGGAAAATGCACAACTTTCTCAAGTGGAAAGGTGTAGTTTGAGCTCCAAATCAGGAGCTTTCTCCATTGAATCCTTTTTTTTTAAAGCTAGCAGAAATATTATTGAATATCTCAGTCCAAATAAAGAGAGGGGACAAGGTGTCCCAGCATCTACAGTATATTACCCCAACTCATTCGGCCCATCAAAGAATACCTGCACAGTGCCCACTATACTTATCTAACTGATCCCTATGGCTTCTCTATCAGCCCCTTCATTGGGCAGCTTATCCGCACTGTTTTTGCTGACCGCCGCATGTGCAAGAATTCCATGTGTAGTGATAAGTGCAGGTCACGGAAATCTGAAATTATGTTGGCTAAATCCCATGGGCCCGGCGCTCTATTGCTAGCCCATGTTATGACGTTAGATAAGTCACCTTTGATAACTAGTTCGGTGTGCCTCCCTTTGACAAACCATTTTAAGCCCGTAAAAAGGCCCTCGCTTCTGCTTCATAAGATCTGCATTCCCGGGGTGGGCTAGAGAAGGAAAAAAGTGTGCGCCCCATACTATCTCGAAATACTCCACCGATTCCGGCTCAGCCCGGATTACCCTTTGAACTGCTATCAAAATAGAACTTTATCCACCCAATTGGTGGAGGGTGCCACTTAATAGCTGCCTTGGTGATTTTCTCTCCCAAATGATTGCCCTCCACTCTCAAAAAATGTCTCCCATCTTCTCTCTCCCAAACGACCACCCTCCACTCTCTAAAGATGTCTCCCATCTTCTCTCTCCCAAATGATCGCCCTCCACTCTCTTAAGATGTCTCCCATCGTATGTGCCACTAAGGTGAATCCATTCCTGCCCCAATAAACAAGGTCTACTTTAATTTCTGTTATAATCCTTGCGAGGCTTTTCTCTTTTTCTTCGAAGATCGGTCGTTTAATTCTCTCCAAATGTGTCATTTCAGGGCATATAGAACAGCCCTCTAAAGTATTCATCCTACGGTTCCAAACGGGCCGACATTCCAATGTAGAATAGTTTTCTTTACAGATCTACAGATGACCCAAGACATACCAAAGCTTCTGGTGATAGGCTTCCCTAACTTGAAGGAGAATGCGCAGTGCAGCAACACATGATCCAACGTTTTTTCCTTTTCTTTGCATAAGATAGGGCTGGCAACGGGGCGGGTCGGGGCCGGATGTTGAGGTCCCCTAACCCTTCCCCTCTGCGGGGAATTTTCCCCCTCCCCTTCCCCTTCCCCTTTGCGGGGATGGTGGGGAATCCCCCTCCCCTCCCCGCGGGGAATATCTGATCCCCTTCCCCTTCCCCTCCCCGCATCCTTCGGGGACAAAATCCCCTCCCCCGCCCCGCCCCGCATCCTTCGGAAACAAAGGAAATTCTCCTGAAAGACTGTTATTGTTAAGCCTCCTGATGTTTCAACTTTCAAATCAAATATCCAATGTCAGAATCAGGCCAAGAACACAATTGCAAATACAAAATCATCTATGTTTTTACTTGTCAATTCAGAGAAAGAAGTCAAAGAACTTGAAATAATTCAATGGTTCAAAAAATTGATATATTTTTCTTTATGGGTTTCTGTTCAAGAACTAAAAGAATCGAACTTCAGAAGCACTTTTCTCTTCATCAAAAAGGTACTTACAAGTATTCAAGGCTTTTCAGGTGGCTTAAAGAAGAGGGAATTTCGCCGGTGAAGAAATTGTTAGACAGATCAAGTGTATGAAGTCTTGAAGGGTTAGGATGATCCGATGGAGCTAGTTTTTTGGGCACACCCTATCGATGTCAGGACCTATCAAATGAACGCTTTGGATCATCCAAATAATGTGGGCCCATACCCGAATCCAAACACTACCAAAAAATCATCCAAATAATGTGGGCCCACATTGTTTGGATGATCCAAAGCGTTCATTTGATGGGCCCTGACATAGATAGGGTGTGCCCAAAAAATCAGCTCCATCGGATCATCCTAACCCTTCAATCTTTGGACGAACCTTCAGCAGTTCAGCTGAGGGGGCCTACCTTAAACAAATTGAAACTACAGGGGTGTATTTGTCACATTTTAAACTATAGGGGTGGAAGTGGATGTGTCAGAAACTAGAGGGGGTGTAAATGTAATTATCCCTATTATTTTAGTGTCCATTTGATATTCTATGTGTTGTGTCTCTCAGTCTCTGTGAAGGCCGTTCAATACCATAGTCATACCATCTAATTACTGATTTACTGGGGAGTGGGGAAATGACACATCTCAATCTAATTACTGGGGAAATGATAGAACCATCTAATTTGGGATGATTTTTGGCCGTTCAATACCATACCAAATTAGGGACTAGCAAATGAACAATCCAGATCATCCGAAGCGAGTCATGTTCTGGGTTGTTGTTTTTTGTGATCTAATGTAGTAATGTGGTACGTGGCACACACGCAAGGTGATCCGAGCTGTTGGTATGGTTTGGCAATTGGCACTTTGGGCCTTTGGCCACCGCCTGCTAGATTTGAGATTAGCTGATCCACAACTAGGGGGCGAAAAATCATCTCCCACAAATAAATTGTACATTTTTATTGTGGGTCTAGGATCGTTCAGATCAGTTTTAAGCCGTTTCTTTCGTGGGAAGGAATTAAGGAAACCCTAACTCCCTAAGTCCCTAACCAAAATAAAAATGCAATTTATTATTTTATTTTCGCCACCGATATTGGGCCTGTTGGCACTACGATTTTTTGATAATTGCATACACTCAGCGTCTCAGCTTGTCTTTATTATTTCAACATCTGTGAAAAGGTTATTATAGTTCCCAAAATGCTCTCAGAAGCTAATTAAAAGGAAAAGACAAGCTAAGTTTATGTTTGGGGGAATCTTGTAGCCGATCCACAGAGTTTCTAGTAGTTTTCCTTAAAAAAAAAAACTTAAAAATTTACAAAAAAAAAATGGCATTGATTATTTGATTAACGGGGCGGGGCGGGGCGGGGACAACTCCACAATTTTTATATTCCCATTCCCCTCTCAAATCGGGGAATCCCCTCCCCAAACGGGACGGGGCGGGGCGGATCCCCGCTTTTTCGGGTGAAATTGCCAGCCCTACACCTATTAGCTAATGAAAAATTTCTCTTCTTGAGTCGCTCGAACGTGTTGATCCTTTTGCATGCCACCGTCAAAGCAAAGGCCACGATCCGAGGGGGAGCCGTGGCTTGCCATATTCATGATGTTTTAGACAAGCACCCATCCTCCATAGCCAAATGCTAAAAAAGGAGCAAACGGAAAATGATCCGGTGGCGTTAGATGTCCAAACTCTTTGGTCATGAGATAGAGGGAAATGTTGGTCATGGGATAGAGGGAAACAACACTGGGATTCTAAGACATGTTGCAGTTTGGGCCAGTTAGGTTTAAGAGAGAAAAGAGATTAAGAAAAGAGGAGAGATACATGAGAGAGAGAGAGAGAGAGAGAGAGAGAGAGAGAGAGAGAGAAGAGATGAAACTGCAATAGGAGTAATCATGTTCATTCAGAACAGTATAGATACAGACGTGGACATTACAGCTACATGACAGTATCAATCATTCCTCAAGGAGACATTATCGCTACATAAAAATTTGAATACTTCCCACACCACACCAAGAGTTCACCCCTTTCAAGTTGCAATATTCCCCTTCTTTTTTCTGAGTGTGTTTGTTATTATTACATATGATACTCGGACATTTCTTTCGGCGGTTTCCAAGATCATCATATAGTTGGGGAAGGGGGTCAGAAGTAGAGAGAGAGTATCAGCGTCATCTCCTTGGCATCAGCGTGTGCCTACACATACTACACAGTTGTACTGAGGTATCTTACCAGCTGCACTTCGGTGATGGAGGTTTGAATGTATTCCCTTCAGTCAGAGCTACTGAACAGCTGGCGAACACCTGTTCAATTGTTGTTCCCTATGTTGGTGATGTGAGATGCGTGTGTGTGAGTGGGTTGGGTGTTGTGTGTTGTGTGTGTGTGTGTGTGTGGAAGAGGGAGGGGGGGCTTTTCACACTCCTAGAATCGGTATTTGCACCCAGCTTAGATAAAAGTTTTTTACCATGTCCTCAGGCCAAGCAGTATACATGGAACCGCCCGTGGGAAAGGCAAGTGCACAGTAGGGCCCAAATCCATATTTCGGTGGGCCAACGGGAGGTCGTAGTTCCTAGTCATGGAACCTTGGATTCTGGTTCTGGTGTCGTTGACAGGCTGAGGTCTGTTAGGACTCAGGAGGCCCCCTGCCCCCTGCGCCCCCCCCCCCCCCCCCCCCCCCCCCCCCCACACACACACACACAGCAGTGTGTTTCCAGAGTTCAGCAGTGTGTTTCCAGAGTTCAATCCTGTGTTCTTGCGAGGGCACATACCACCATTACAGGTTCACGTGCGAGATTTGGACGTTTGTGTTTAATCTTTGTGGGGTTAATTGGGGTCTTCCAGGTCATATGACCAATTTATTTGCGGCATGGAAATTTGCCCCCTGGCTGTCTAGATTTAGATTACTCTGGAAGCACACTCTTGTTTCTATAATCTGGTAGGTCTGGAAGGAAAGGTATAGAAGAGTCTTCAAAGGAGTATCTAGTCGCAGGAACAATATCCAAAGGTAATTTCTTGCAACAGTATTCCATTGGGCAAGTGCCTCACTTCGTTAACATCCGATGACTTCCTTCTAGAGGCCTTAGGATGGGATCCGAGGAATGATAGGCAGGAGCGCCCTTGCCCTAGGTGGGATTCCCTTCGAGATAACTAAAGTTGAAACTTCGACGGCTCTAGCATTGAGAATCCAGGCCGGACTGGAGTTAGGGGTCTCCTGACGACCTTGGAGAGAGACTAGGTGGGAATTCTCGAGGCCCATCAACGAGCAAGATTCCAAGGACTAGGAAGTGCATGCCCTTTATTTTGGCACACATCTTGTGGATCGGTCTTTGCTCGACCACCTCAACATGGAGGATGACTGCCTCAATGTTGTTAGATGGTTGAAAGTGGGATCCAACTTCCCATGTAGATTTGAAGACACGATTGAGGATATCTGTGACTTGATCAAGGTCAGGAGACATTGAGGTCAGAGATTTGTGGTAATCCCCCAATAGCGATGCAGACATGCTTTCCCAATCCTAAGTTGTCAAAGATGAGATACCGACTTTTGACTTCTTCCCTCCCTGATCTTCCTGGTCCTTTTTTTTCTTTTCTTTTTCTTGTAGCTCTTGCACCATTTTGTTTTATTGAGATTTTCTCGGTCTCCTTGTTTTGTTTTAAATTTTTAATACAATCACCATTTAAAAGAAAACAATGTTTGTTACCAACTTAAGATTCACAATGGAAGGCTTGAAGGTTAAATGCTTAATATATATGTTTTCAAATGCAAATTTACTGAACAACCTAGAAGAAATCTTGACTGATAATTAAAAAAAAAAAACAATAGAAGTAACAATAGAAGTTTCTACAAGAACATCTTCCTCTATGATCAACCAATGTTGCGTAGTCGAGAATGCTAGGTATCACCAAACACTGAGAAGTAGCCTTAAATATTGAATTGTGAACGTAAATAAAATAACAAAAGTATTGAGTGTATCCATTCAGTTATTTCTAGACAAGAATACCAGCCTTAAAAATGTAGTAGTAAAGTGTGATCGTAGATTAACAAATCAGAAGTAGCCCAGAAAAAATCATAGAGAAGACATCCGAAGTATTACAAAGTTCCATAAAATTTATCTTAAAATTGAAATAAGAGCTGATATGCAACAACGTATGCCCAAATCCTCAAAAGACCAAAGAAGATACAATAAAATTACCAACACAGCATGTACTAACTACTAAGGTCTCTCTATGTGTTACTATTACATACAAGATTTGAATAAAAAATATTGATCCCGGTCAAGAGCATGTTTCATATAAAATAGTTAACTAATATTTAGGAAACAAAAAAAGATTTTACCATCTCATAGCCTAATCAGAAGAAAAAAAAATATATAAATGTGACTGAACTGATAACTTCAAGAGTCAATTAAATTTCAGCAGTGTCATTATGCCATTTATAAAATATTAATCATTGGGACAGAAAGCAAGAACAAATTAGGCAAGAAAGCATACTTTTCCTGTCGTTCATCTCTAAAGAAACCATTTTGTTGATTTTTAGACAGAGCTGGCAACGTCACACGTGAATATTCTTAGCTGCAGAAGAAGAACCAAAGTCAAAATTACGATTCACAATGGGTCAAAAATCACAAAATAAGGAGCATCAATTTAGACATTATTTGTATGAGCGACTGTGTGTACTTTTTTTTTGATGGGTTGACTGTGTGTACTTGAAAGATAAACAGTAACATAAAGAGAAAATTGGCAACAGTAAAAAACAAATGCAGTTGAAAAATCAAGATATTACAACCACAATTCGGAAGGCTTGGCCGCTTGGGGGTATTGAAGAGTTTCTAAATTCTTACTTAACTAAAAAAGGGGTATTGGAGGCAATGCTAAAAAAGTAGGAAGCCTGGTACCTTAGCAGAAATGTCAAGACTTGAGGCAAAATGCCAAGAAATGATGTAAGAAACATATATGAAATGCTAAAAAGGGTATTCACCAAAAGAGGTTTATTTTAAAAGTAACAAAAGCTTTATTAAAAAGAACAAAGCAGGAAGGAGGAGCCTAAACTAACTGGTCAAAGGCTACAAAAAAATGCGCAAATTCACCAAACAAGGGAATTCAGACCAAAGTATTCAATATTGTCTTCTAGTTTTAGCATATTCACCAAAAAAGGGAACTCAAACCAAAGGACTCAATATTTTATTTGGTGACTTATACATTTAATTTTTTTAAAGTATAACGAAACTTTTGTTAATGAACCAAAGCGATAAAAAAACTAGATCACTATCTTCCTCCGAGAGAGGAGGAAGAGAGGAAAAAAACTAAAAAACAGGCAGCTAAGGATGTCCAAGTAATTGGCTGCAGTCCACAGCTGGGAGAGTCATGCTAATGATGAGACCTTTTTGCTTTGCCCTCTCCACAGACCTTCCTAGCACCTCGGCAGCCAATATGAAGAGGTTACGGAACTTTGTAATTACTTAACCGGCTGGGGTAGTGCCGGTTCTCCCTTGTTTGTTCCCCTATTAGTAAGCAGAGTGGGGATCATCTTGTAGCAGTTCATCTCTAGCTAAAGAATCTGCCACCGGATTGGTATCCCTCAAGACATGCCCAACCTCCAAACTGGAAGATAAATTCCAAATTTTCATCAAGGAAGCTCACCAATCACCACAGACCCAGGCTCAGATCTGCCCCACGTAGTAATATAAAGAACTAACATCAAAGTTGAGATTGATGAAACCCTATGGAGGCTATGACCATCTAGGCCCTTTTCGAACATTTGTACACTGTCTCATGCACATAAGGTGATCAGTTCAAGGGGCATGTTTTTTTTTAAAGGGAAAATAGCAGCCAATTTATTAAAAGCAAAGCAAGATAACAACAATGAGAAAGCACTACGATAACAAAAACGAAATAAGGAGGAAGCAAGTCATAAAGAGCCAATTCATCCTTTGAGACACCATCTCTGGCTAGCCTGTCCGCTACCAAGTTAGCGGAGCGCTGAACATGAACAGACTCTATTGAATAAGACGTCACCCAATCAAACATCTCGTCAAACCACCTAACGAAGAGTCCATTTAACCATCCGGTGACATTCCAAGAGTCCCCTTCTACGATCACATATTCCAAGGATATGTGGTCTCTTGCCAATAATTTCAACCCTTGGTACGCCGCTCTAACCTCCGCTTCCAAAGCGTCCCCCCACCCCTATAGGACCCGCAAAAGCCGATATTTTTGTAAAATCAACAAAAATATATGCTATGTTTGAAACAATTATATAGGGTTTTGCATCCAATACAAAAATTGAAACAATTATATGCTAAGTTTGAAAAAAATGACAAAGAAAGCAAATCGGTAGGATAAACCAATCAATAAGAAAAAAGATGAGAAAAATCAGAATATCAATGAAAAGGCAATAGAAAAGAAAAAAGAAAAAAAGTTTCAAGATTCCCAAGACCAGACATGGCATTAGTTATCTCGATGAACACTATGAAAAAAGAAAGATTAAAGAAACATGATCTCCGTCAAGAGATAAATAATTGAATAATAAAAAAGAAAAGAAACGTACGGATAGCAAGATCCAACATCGCACAAGTGAGACCCCCTTTTAAATAGCTAATCAGTTAAGTCTAGGGTTTAGGGTTTCGAATCGGAACAAAAACAAAAATAAGAATATTAAAAAGAAACATCTAAATGACTACCTTTAGAACTGAAAATTGGTGGGTAAGAGACTCGATCTGAAGATTGAGACGATTGATCTATCACGAACTGCAAGACGCGAAACACAATCCAATACATGTGAATAAAATATGAAAGGAATTAAGTAATTACGAGTTTCTCTTCGAGAATTTTGAGTTCTTCCCTAAAATAATGAAAACAAAATCAGATTTAGAGAGAGAGAGAGAGAGATTTTAACCTGTTTCAAAGAAAATAAATGCAATTGTGTTGGATATCTCGGAGTTTTCAGAGCAAGAAAAAAAAGTAGAGAGAGAGAGAGAGAGAGAGAGAGAGCGAGAGAGAGTGAGAGAGGGTTTGGGAAATGAAATGATGAAGAAATGGGAAAAACTTCTGTTTGCAGCACGAAATTATTATGATGTTAAAAACTTTCTGATTTCTTAGAAGGTAAATGATTGTTTCGCCCCCTGTGTAGGATTATACCTCCCACTGCTAAAGTGATTTGACGTCAAAAAAACGTTAGTCTGCCCATAATTAACGTCACAGTGGGGTGAATAATCCTACAGTGGGGCGAAAAAATCAAATCCCTAAATCTTGTAGCCTTTTATTTTGCTTTTTAGATAGGAGATTTTATAGGGTGCCTGGACCTTTTAATTGTAGATAAGGGACCTTTTACTTATTTTAAGCTTTGCTTCATGAGAAGTGTGGTGTGTCCCCCGTTATTGGAAGATCCAAACCGTTCATCATCTCCATACTATGATAATAACCCTCTCTGATCTGTGGAGGTTTATAATGGATCACATTGTATTAGAAACTTCTACGTATCGGAGGGTTAGGATCATCCTATGGAGATAACTTTTTGGTGCACTGCCTATTTAAGTCTGGTCACAACAAATGAATGGTTTGGATCTACCAACAATTTGGGGCCCATTTCATTGACTGTGACTACTCATCACAAACCCTGAGTGATAAATAATAACTGAAAAAAGATTAAAAACAAACTAGTATTATGCCCCCTTGTTATGCACGGGATAGGCTGGGCGTAAAATGGTAGGCCCCACCCCATCAAATTATGAGGTGTAAAATGGTGGGCCCGCAGAAGGCATATAAAGGAGTTTGCTAGGGACCGGAGAAGGCATTTTGCGAGCCTAAGCAGCCACGGAGGCTAACTTTTCAGCAGATTTTGTCTTATTCATTTAATTCATCCATGTGGCTGCTCTCTAATGCAACAGCCAGTTCGCAAAAAAACTTTTCTGATACTCCCTAGCAAATCTCCTCTATAAAATCTCGCGGTCAGCCTACTTTCTTCTACTCGTTTTCCAAGGGCTATAATTTTTACACGGCATTTGCTAGAAGGTATTTTGCAGGCCGGCCGTTTCGTGACAAGCAGCCACCTCAGATGAATAAGATGTGGCTCCTCTGTCATGCAACTGCTAGCCCACGAAATGACATGCGCGGTTGTCCCTAGCACCCATATTTAGCCTTTTCTCATTGGGCGTTATTAATTAAGCTGAGAACGGAGAATAAGAAGACCAACAAAAGAGTGCCGATATCTTCTGCCTGCTCCAAAACATATCTTCTGATCATCAGTTTCTTCACTTTCTTCCTTCATCTTAAAGTTCTTCGCGATCTCTTTAATGGCTACCGTTTCTCCTCTCGCCAAATACAAACTGGTTTTCTTGGGCGATCAGTCCGTAGGAAAAACAAGCATCATCACTCGATTCATGTACGATAAATTCGACACCACCTATCAGGTAAAAAACTGAAATTAACGAATCATTTCTCCTTCTTCGTTAGGTTTTTTTTTTTTTTTTAATCGTATCGTTTTCTTCGAATTTGGGGTCAAGATCGGATTATAATCATCTTATCTTAATAGATCTATAGTTTAGGTTTACAATACTCCATTTTCGTTGCATAGGCCGGAATTTTAGGTTTAGACTGCTTATAAATTCGACACCATCTATCTTGTAAATGAAATGAACGAATCATTTCTCGTTCTTCGTTAGGGTTTTTGATCGCTTTCTTCGAATTTGGGGTCAAGATCGGATTAGAATCATCTTATCCTAATAGATCTAGGGTTTAGGTTTACTGTACTCCATTTTCGTTGAATATGCCGCAATTTTAGGTTTATGATGCTTATAAATTCGACATCACCTATCTTGTAAATGAAATGAACGAATCATTTTTCGTTCTTCGTTAGGGTTTTTGATTGCTTTCTTTAAATTTGGGGTCAAGATCGGATTAGAATCATCTTATCGTAATAGATCTAGAGTTTAGGTTCACAATACTCCATTTTCGTTGAATAGGCCGCAATTTTAGGTTTAGAATGCTTATAAATTCGACACCATCTATCTTGTAAATGAAATGAACGAATCATTTCTCGTTCTTCGTTAGGGTTTTTGATCACTTTCTTTGAATTTGGGGTCAAGATCGGATTAGAATCATCTTATCCTAATAGATCTATAGTTTAGTTTTACAATAGTTCATTTTCGTTGAGTAGGCCACAATTTTAGGTCTATAATACTTCATTTTCGTTGAATAAGCCAAGTATCATCAATCGATTCATGTACGATAAATTTGACACCACATATCAGGTAAATGAAATTAACGAAATATTTCGCCGTTAGGGTTTTTGATCAATTTCTTCAAATTTGGGGACAAGATCGGATTAGAATAATCTTATCCCAATAGATCTGTAGTTTAGGCTTATGATACTTCATTTTCTTTGAATAAGCCACAATTTATGCTGTTTCAGATCGGATAAGAATAATCTGATCATAATAGATCTATAGTTTAGGTCTATAATACTTCTTTTTTCTTTGAATAAGGCACAATTGACGCCATTTCAGATCGGATTAGAATAATCTTATCCCAATAGATCTATAGTTTAGGTTTATAATAGTTCATTTTCTTTGAATAAACCATAATTTATGTTTTTTTTTTAATTTTTTTTTGCATTTGTCGTCTATTATGGATGAGACTTAGGGTTTGTAGAACAGTTGATTTTGATTCTTTTGTGCTTAGTTTTCATGACGAGTCTGTTTGCTAATGAAATGAAATGAACAAAACATTTATCGTTTGTCGTTAGGGGTTAGGGAATTCGATCACTTTCTTCAAATTTGGGGACAAGTTTGGATTAGAATTGCAGGGATTTTAACCGGGTAGAAGTCACCCCTAAAAGCTAGCCATTAGAGGGAGGGTGCCCATTCTCTTATAACCCATCCACATTCAACCGATTTTTCCGATGTGGGATGATTTGCTTTTGCGTGGAACCCCAACAAGAATAATTTTATCCTAATAGATCTATAGTTTAGGTTTACAATAGTTCATTTTCGTTGAATAAGCCACAATTTATGCTGTTTTTTGCATTTGCCGTCTATTTTGGATGAGACTTAGGATTTCTAGAATGGTTGATTTCAATTCATTTGTCCTTTGTTTTCGTGGCGAGTCTTTTGGTTATTTATGTCTGGTCTGGATCTTTAATTTCGGGTAAGGTTAAATTTCCAGTTGATTGTGATCTGAAACCTGGTTCTTAGGAATTTCAGAAAAATCCTGGTTTGCTTCCTCATGATTGCATTTGAATTCTTACACTAGTGTGATTCTGGTGGCTAGATCTCATTCAGATGGAAATATATGGCTTCTATAATTTATGCTGCGACATTCGCTCCATGGCCTGCTTATGGGTGTTTTTAATGTTTAATTAGAAGAATATCATAAATTTTAAGTAGAACTGCCTTTTTATGTCTTCTACTGTATTTCTAGTGTTCCCTGAGATCCATGATAGAAGCAGCCAAAGTAACTTGAATGGAGATCTTATGAAGATCCCAAGGGAACAAAGCTTTCTTAATTTTGAATTTGAATAGAGATCTTACGATGATCCCAAGGGAACAAAAACCAAGCATTCTTAGTTTATCTCTGGTCAAATGCTGTTAACATCGGTATAAGAATGTGGATAATTTAAATCCCCAGCATAATCTTTGACGAAGTAGTTATTATTGTTTATATTTAAATGTCTTAATGGACTGTTTGAAGGGAGGGTCAAGTTTGTCCAGGGAAAAAGCAATTGCTTATAAGAAGCCATAGAAATACAATGGGGATTCGAAAAAGTGTTTGTGGATCCTCATGTTCTCTGTTATTCATATCCGAGGTTACTCATTGGGGAGTAGAATGTTTTTGCGTCAAATCTGCTGGTTGTGGTTCAGGATTGATGGCGAATGCATGGTGTTACATAGAGGACATAGTTACTCCTTGTTTCATTGGTGTTTCAGTTATTTGGTCGGCTAGTGACTACTTACTACCAACTGTTGCGACTGCTTTGTGTGCATAGCTTATTGATTTCTCTCTTCATGATTGGGGTTCTTCTTCACTAGGGATGATCAGCTTAGCTCTAATGTAGTGGCTGCTTTCTATTGCTTATTGGACCAGGGCATTGATGACATGCCGGTTAGCAAAATATCAGTGTATGAGCTGACATTTTGGCATGTTGTGAATTGAAAAATAATATCATCAATACAGTCCTTTAGCATAAATTAGTTGCACCTACAAGTGTAGCATGGATATATTGGGGGCACTTCTGTACTTATGATTTTGAAGCCCCCAAACTCTCTAATAACATAAGTGGATATTGAATTAAGGATATGGTAGAGGGCCTGCTTGATTTCATGAAGTATTCACATTGAGGAGGACCACAGGGTTTTAATTTTGTTTAACATGACAAAAAGGTCCATGACCTTAGATGGATTAGCATTTTTTGTTTCATATACCACATTGTGGCTTTTTAATGAGGGAATACGATCAAATGAATTACCCGAGATGGTGGCCTTCGTTGGCAAGTTTTGGTGGTCTTCCCCGAGGGATTTTTTGCATCCTTGAGGGAGGGTACATCGGGGTTACCGAGATCTTCCCCAAGGGATTTTGTTTCCATCCTCGAGGGCACACTAAAGTCAAACTAACTTCTGAATGATGTATCTTTGTTTACTATCATCACCGACGTAATTGATATGTTTCAATCCATAATACAACTTTTACAACAAATTATTATTTATCAACATATGTTCCATGATACCACATGCAGACCCCAAGTAGTTTGGGACAAAGGCTTAGTTGAGTTGAGTTGAGTTGGTGTTACATTATACCACATGTGAGTATTTTGACCTCTCCAACCTTGCTTTGCGTTAGTAAAGAGACATCCTCATATTTTAAAATTTTATCAATGAGTAATTCAGTGTTTTGTTTATTTATTTATTATATATCTACATATTTGAAATTCTCATCAATGGGTAATCCAGTGTTTTGTTTATTTATTTATGATGCTTATGTTGCAATGATAATACCATGGTCCATTTCCAATTGGAAAATCTTGAGCAGTAGATCTCCTTGAGGGCAGTACATGTGGATTTTTTTAATCATTGTATACGCCTCTTAAATTAGGAGTCAAGTTTGTACGGATCTGGATTGGTTGTTTGTAAAAGTGTTCTCTATGTGGTTTATATTTTCATACTTTGTCATGGATACTGTTATGCAAGTGCAAATACAATTTGCAATGTTTGCTTTTAAGCTACATCTAGTTTCCCGTATGCAATAGTTCTTTTACCTTTTTGCCTAAGCTTATACATTTGAATTTGATTGACAGGCTACAATTGGCATTGATTTTCTATCCAAAACAATGTACCTTGAAGATCGAACAGTTCGTTTGCAGCTCTGGTAGGATTCACAACTTTGTGATGTATCTCATCTATCCATATAAATTAAGCATTTGATATTTCATTAGCCTTGTGTCATTTCCCTGTCCATTATGAGGTTCCTATACCTGTAGGATGTTGATAAATAAGTCAATAAATGTAACTGTTCTTTTCTCGAAACATGTCGCCGTCTTTGTAATATAACTTATATTGTTTATAATATGGCTACATGCCTACATAGTTCAAAATATCATATATCTTAGTGTATTGTCTAGTGACCAAACCGATATGTATCAGGTGTATCAGTCAATACGTAACATGTCTATCTTTCCAAAAAAAAAAAAAAAAATCTTTCTTTTTTGTTTTATTTGTCACTTGGTCTGGCAAATAGGCCGATAAGTGTGGTTTCCATTGCACAAATTATTTTCTTTACTTTCATTGTGGCATATTTTCTTTAGCAAATGTGTTTGGTCGCACAAATTATTAGGGCAGAGGGCAAGTTTTGTCTATCTGAAGTAACAATTCATAAGGTGACATAAGCTGGTGAAGAATGAAAAATGAAATTAGAAATCGAGGAGTGCCTTCTTATGGGGAGACTATTGTGAGCTTTGCTTCTGTTTTAGTTGTATAACTGTTTAATATGGTGGAAATGCAGAACTAGTACATCTGGTCAACGTAAATGTATATTCATGAAATGTGATGGAAATCCCAAACTAAGATGTTCCCAACAATTTTTCGGGTGGTGGGGTGGGTGTCTGGGGAGAATATCCCAAGTCCCAAATTGAAACTTCTTGTAATGACAGATGCTCTTTGACTGGCTATCAACAGGGTGTTGGGTTCCCTGGTGTAAGATGCCTGGCAATCTCCAACTTGGATTGAATCCCATATGTCTCATAACTTGCAATTCTTTATGGCAGATTTCCCCTAGAGTACCTGTTTGAAATTGTAAGGGGAATCCATTCCACCTTATGATAAAAGCTTTCTTTTTGTAAATATGGAAGGCTGTGACGATGGTTTTTCCCATATATCAGCAGAGTTACCATAAACTTTTGTGTGTGTGTGTGTGTGTGTGTGTGTGGTTGGCGGGGGGGGTACGCATGTTTGACTTTTCCTTTGATATTGTTATGATAACTGATGAGACCTACCATTCAAAAAAAAAAAAAAAAACTGATGAGACCTAAGCCACGATTTGCCCATAGTTAGATACTGAAGATTCAGCATTATAGCACAACTGTCTCGGGACTTGAGAAACAACATCCATTGGTGTTTTGTATTTCTCTTTATGAAGATATGTTACTATTATTTTTTCTGTTTATTACCAGGGATACAGCTGGACAGGAGAGATTCAGGAGCCTCATTCCAAGCTACATCAGGGACTCCTCTGTTGCAGTCATTGTATATGATGTTGCAAGTATGCCACTTTCTATTTTTATTGTTAGGATGTTTCCTATGCCATTTGCTTATTTATTTTTATGGGGTATTCATCCATGTTTAGAATTTGCATCTTTACTATTCTAAAACTTCTTGTCCAAAAAGACTGAGAGGATTAAAACATTTCTATTATGTTACTTGTACCCCATTGGCCTGTACATGCTTCAGCCCTTTTCCTGGCAAGGATCTTTTGTTGCAGTGTGTACCGAGCCCTTGAATAAACACTCCAATGCTCTTGCATTTATTACTGCCCCAGATGCAGGCAGTGATACTACCTGCTATGCAGGGGCGGAGCCAGGAATTTACACTTGTGAGTGTGGGGGTGGGGGCTTACTAACTTTCTGTAATAATTTCTGCAACGTATATTACCGGCGTTTAAAAACGCCAGTAAATATAACACCAGCGTATATTCCTTTTAGTTGGGTAAAACCCTTTTTTGTTGTAGTGATAAAAGGGATTTTGAAAGTCATTGGTGGTGGTGGTGTGTGTGTGTGTGTGTTTGGGGGGGATGGGGTGACGCTATGTGTCTCTCCGCCCCTGCTGCTATGGTCACATCACTTATAATAGCTTTTGCAAGGTAACAGTTGCATGCCATAATTCATGCTTACAATCCAGTTTTGGTCCTTGTTCTATAACTTTTCACCTTGAGTATTTCTAAATTATTATTATTATATTATATATCCTATACTTTCTAAAAAAAAATTATTATTATATATCCTATACGTTTTCACTCCAGGCTTCCTAAATTTTGTATGTAATTTAATTTTCACTTTGTGGTTGCATTTCATTCTTTTAAGCCTGAGGAATTTGCTGATTACCTTGGCCTCTTTGTGTGGTGTAGGCCGGCAGTCTTTCCTAAACACATCGAAGTGGATTGAGGAAGTCCGCACTGAGCGAGGTAGTGATGTCATCATTGTCCTTGTTGGGAACAAAACGGACCTTGTGGACAAAAGGTAATTATTGACTGTCTGGATGTCTCACCGGTTCTGTAGAAGAATCTATAAGCACTGTCCAAGATGAACTTTGATGATGAATATATATTAGCCATGGCAAGCTACAATTGAACCAAGGCTGAGAGCACTAGAATTTCAGCATCTTGTACGCACACATTCAAATTAGACTGTCATTTACCCAGTATTCTGTTTTTTGACCTTTCCCCCTTCCCATGGTTTGAGTTATCTAGCATGGTTTGAGTTATCTAGAAACCGACACAAAAAGTAAATGGTTGTTGGTAATTTCTGTAGATACTAAAGATTTTGTGAGCACAAAAAGGAAATATCTAGTATATGGTGTGGATTGATAGTAGTCAGACAGGCGTTACGTTATTAAGCCACTCTCTCTTTTTTTTGAATAGAAAATCGTGTAAGATAATGTTAAGATCAACGTTGTTTCTGTTATTGGAGCATTCTTAATGATCACCTGCCTCTTCTCATCTGTTTGTTGAAGAAAACATGTCGCCTCTTTCTTATATTATGGTGATCCAGTTTACAGTGTATACTGTAAAATTGTTGCAATTATTTTTCAAAGCCCTTTGTTCATGTGACTCGATAATAGTAGTAAGTCACAATAAGGTCAAAGATCTGTTCAGTGGACTTTTATGTTCCTTGTTTCTTTATGTGCTTCTAAGATCGGTAGGACTTTTGAGTCTAATAAGGATTGTTATGTGCACTAGTAAGTCACAATAAGGTCAAAGATCTGTTCAGTGGACTTTTATGTTCCTTGTTTCTTTATGTGCTTCTAAGATCGGTAGGACTTTTGAGTCTAATAAGGATTGTTATGTGCACTACTCTGACGGCCTCATCAACATGATTGGTGTTGGTCCTTATTAAGTTCTTACAAGTTATAACGTAGTGATGGGTGCCTGAGGTTGGCTACACTGACTGACATTGTGCCATACCTATCTTGATCACACCACAACCACTGACGTGGTCCCAAATTATTTACTTAATCATTGTTATATACTTTTTTTTGTGAACGACAATCATTGTTATATTGTTTCATTGGTATGTTTTCCACTTATGTTGGTTGCATGGATTTATTGGCACCATTATCCTTAAAGTCTCCTCTATTTTGTACTTCATGTATTTTTGTAATTGGATTTGAACTGCAACTTATGCACAAACATTACATGGTTATATTGGTATGTCTTCCGTAGATTTTCGCTGTATGGATTTATTAACACAAGTACCTTTTTTTATTAGAATTTGAAATTCGCAACTTGTACACAAACATGAGGAGTTAGATATATATGGAAAACCTGACCAGAGAACACACCCATGCAGTTATGTGATAATATTAAAAATGTTGTATAAAAATTAGTTCCTAAAAGCACCATATGGATGAAATGTATACAGCTGAACGGAAACGTAAATAGTACATAGATAAGGGGGGATTGTATTGCCAAACATAAATTTTGGCACTTTCTTGCTATGATATCCAATTACTTGTGGATGTCATGTCCAACACGATATGATATTGACACTTGCACACAGTAACAAATTTTTTTTCTTTTACACCATTGTGCTCACATTAATGATGAAACAGGCAAGTGTCTATAGAGGAAGGGGAGGCCAAAGCCCGCGATTTCGGCGTCATGTTTATCGAGACGAGTGCCAAAGCTGGTTTCAATATAAAGGTGCACCTCTTGCTTGAATAGTTCTCCCTTTCACATATTCTAGTAATTTCGTAAATTCCTTGGAGTTAGTTTTTATATCATTTCCGGAAATGGTTAAATTTTATTAAGAAGCATTGAATTTACAAAAGGGGCAGCACATGCATCTCTGCTAGCTCCTCCTTTGGCTAGAGAGTCTTGCACCACATTTTCATCACACAAAACATGATAAAAATTAGTAACAATGGCGGTGATTATCTCAAAGATCTCACTCTGAATATTTGCAAGCCTCCATGGACCATCATTCCTGACAGACCACTGTTTCGCATTCAGAGAATCACATTTGACAGACAAACTCTTCCCCCCCCCACTCAGGCCCTGTTTGTTTTTTATTTTGAGAACTGATTATGAGAATTTTGAGTCCAATAACCAGTGTTGGACTCGCAATCAGTTCTCAAAATCCAAAACAGACAGGGAAGGCTATCCCCTTGGTTTCTCGTCAAATAAGGAGCAAATCTCCGTGGGAAGGCTAGGAACCCCTTAAGCCATCTTATTATGTTGAAGGATTTGGCGATCTTGGTTTTCTTTCTCTTTATTTGAACCATCTTGTATTTAAAATCTGAATAAGAAAGTTTTTTTTTTTTTTTTAATCTGAGCAAAGAAATATTATGTATTTTCAAGCGGAAATCTAAATAAGTGTCTTTTCCAGGCTTTGTTCCGAAAGATAGCTGCTGCTCTTCCGGGAATGGAGACACTATCATCAACAAAGCAAGAGGACATGGTGGAGGTGAATCTAAAGGCCAACAGTGCAAGTTCATCACAGTCGCAGCAACAAGGAGGGGGATGTTCTTGTTAGCGCCCGATTTGATTTCTCATTCCTTTCTTCTTTTCCTCTACAGCGCATGATTTGCTTGGCTCTTCTGTATAGGACATGTTTGGCAACCATGAAAAAAAAATCATGGAATATTTCTTTACCCAATGTGAGAGAAAGGTAGAGAGAGGGCTGATAGGAGGGAGATTTGAGAGGGTCAGGAGGGGAGCATGCCATGGGGTTGGTAAACAAAGAAAAAAAAGTTCCCCTGTTTTAAATAGGAGTTTTGTTTTCCATGTTTTCCAACCTTATCCCATGTTCTCCTCACTCACGACCCCTTAAATCCTCCTCTTTCCCGCCCCTGTGTTTCTCTCTTACTCTAGGTAAACAAATATTCTATGATTTTTTTTTCATGGTTGCCAAACATACACCATTTGCCATGAGAAGTTTAAAGAAAACTTTGGTTAAAACTTATTTGATATTTACAACTTTGTGGAAGCTATGGGGGGACTGAAATTTTTGTACTAAGATGCTTAGGAGCTTTATAAATTCTTTAGCAATTTGAGATACAAGTGATTTTTCAGGTTTGGAAATTGCCACAGGCAAATGCAGAGTTCTTGGAACACTGAGAAATATATAGATCTAGCAGATCAATCAATCTTAAACTGTATTCAATTGATCTATCTGGCCTGATCAATGGCCCATATTGTCTTGCTGCGAAGAAATCTATTCCTCACTGGTGATGGTAGCAAGCCTCAATTTCCAGTGTTTGAAAGTTCCAACCAAAACTATTGGGCACCTTCCCTCTAATTGATGTAATCATTGGGACCGCAAGGGCAAGCCCGTGGGACCCACCAATGGGAGCTCACCAACTCACTCATTCTATCCTCAAATTTCCCTAATTTTATGCCGTTAGTATAACATCTCAAAACGACCAAAAATTGAAGAGATTTTTTTTACGAGAGTGAGCTCAGAGTAACAATAAAAAAAAAATAACACGATTTCTTGCCCAAAAACATTGTTTCTGTATCCAATGGAAATTTCAACTTTTTTTTACTAAAAACGGGGAGGAGAAATACTAGTAAAACATTTATAGATTAATGATTTAGGGAAATGTTATCAGCGCTACTCTATTTTGATGATTGCAGTCCTCACTTTATTAAAAGTACGTACGGTATGGCCCGCACCATAGGATGATCCAAACTGTCCATTAGATTGGCCACAGCCTAAATAGATTGTGCCCTAAAAATCATTTCCATAGGTTGATCCTAACCCTCCGATCTGTAGAGGGACTTGATTGTTAGAGGGATGATCCTAACCCTCTATAGATCGGAGGGTTGAGGGTTAGGATCAACCTATGGAAATGATTTTTGAGGCACAATCTATTTAGGCTATGGCCCATCTAATGGACAGTTTGGATCATCCTATGGTGCGGGCCATACCGGACTTTTAATAAAGTGAGGGTTAGTGCTGATAACATTTTCCATGATTTATTTCGAAAAGTAACAGTGTAACACCCCACCCCCTTAAAAAACCAAGCAGAAGACTTTTCAACGAAGACTCGACAATCTCTCAACAACCCTTCACGCCATGAGCAATGTCTCAACCGAGCTGCTGTTGGATCAAATATCAAGGGTGGTACTTCCATCTTACATTTATACTCACATTCATCACATAATTTCTCGTTTCAACAAACCCCCTCACTAGGCGTACCACCTTTCCGTGTTTATACGCACGCACATTCATCATATAAATTTCTCGTTTCAACAAACCCCCCCCCCCCCCTCTCTCTCTCTCTCTCTCTCTCTCTCTCTCTCAAATGGACGAGGTTGAAGAAGGGCATCTCCACATCAAAGGTCAGTACCCACCCTCACCTAATCATTAGATAGAAAAAAAAAAACTAGGTTTTGATCCAAATTATTCTCACTTGATTGTTGTTTTTTGAAGAAGCATGGAAGAAAGTAATGAAAGCCCATTTAATTCATTCCCTCAACCATGGAAAAGATAGCTTAATTTATATGTCCTTCTAAAACCCTAATTTCTTTCCCTGATTTCTGTCATGATGACATCAGCAAAGTTGCAAAACAACAACCTAAATATGTCTTTATTCTCTTTTGCTAAAAGTATAGCCCTGTAAGGCCATTCCCAATTTTCCGGCCATCCCCTTGGCCGGATTGATGAACTAAGAAAGTGTTCTACGTCTTGCTATCTCATGAAGAACAACCCCAGAGGCTTCAGTATCATGTTGTTTTGTTTAGTAATTCCATTAGATACATTTACAGGAGAGTTCCCATGAAATGTAGTGTTTGGGCCCACCCACATGATGTCTGGAAGACCCGAAGATTCATCCATCGCTCTCTCTTTTCTCAACTCCCCATTCACTGACCACTTAACGGTTAGAATTTTCGGATAAAAGTGATTTTCTGGCCATAGCATCTCCACAGCAGTGCTTGTTTGATGAACTGTTTGGGCCATTCTAATATTTTTCTTTGAAAGATGACATATATATTCATACTAAACATTACTATTGGGCCATTCTAATATTGTGTGGGTTGGCCCAGATTCCATCCATTCGAAACTCTTAAGATAACTACATCCACAGTATACTTATTTCAATTACTATATTATTTTAGTTTTGTGCCCTGATCTTCTTCCTGTAAATCTTTATGTCCATTGAATATGCCCACATTACGCAGAAAATCAGCAGCTCCTTTATTCTTATAAGACAAGTTTTAATCGTTCCAAGAGGAACAGGACAGTCACCCTTGTCTTGTATCTCGCGGAAAAAAAAAAAAAAAACTGATTTTTCACACCAACATAAGCCTACCTATGTGATGACAATAAGCTGTTTGTGTTTTATAATCTCCCGTGAAAAAACAAGGCACAAATAAAACAGCAAACTCTTCAAAATATTGTATCTGGATGGTCCTGCCCGATCAGTATCTAATGGGGGACCATCCAAGATGACATGAAGAATCAAGGAATTAAGATGAGTCATGGATAATTAAATTTACTCATGGATAATCTTAAATTCTATATTGATTAATCATATTTTCGTGGTCGAATCATAGGAGTCACATGATGTCCAGATCTACAGCACGTCTGTTACTATCATTTTTTATTCCTGGACGTCGAAAACTTGATAGTTTGTCACCCTCGTTCCAGTGTTTAGATAACCCCATACAAGTGATCCATCCTAGCTAAGTAACTCTCTTGGTTCATTACTTTTATGAATTGGGATGTTTAGATATCAATATGTGTAAGATTTCATCTTTTTCTTGCAATGCTTCTGGCCATATACCTTCTTGTTTACGGTAGTAGGGCCCTCATCATCTAACCACAAATACACTAATCCTCTTTACTCTATGTTATTGCCATTGCTAGATGCCCAAGAACCAAGCTCACCCAAAGATGCAAACCAACCGTCACCTGCTAGACTGAAACACTGGAAATGGTGGTTCTTGGTGATCGTCAACATCGTCTTTCTTCTCGTTGGCCAATCCGTAGCCACTCTACTTGGGAGATTCTACTATGACGAAGGCGGAAATAGCAAATGGATGGCAACACTTGTCCAAACTGCAGCATTTCCAATCCTCCTCCTTCCCCTCTTCGCCTTTCGTTCCCCAACCATAACTACCATAACAACCCCTCAAACCACCATAACTGCCATAACCACCCCATCATCTCTAGCCACCGTCATATTTGTCTATGTCTCCCTCGGTTTACTTGTCGGAGCCGACAACCTAATGTATTCATATGGCCTTTTATACCTCCCTGTCTCTACATATTCTCTCATATGCGCAAGCCAATTGGCCTTTAATGTTCTCCTCTCCTACTTTCTCAATTCTCAAAAGTTCACCCCATTCATAATCAACTCTGTAGTCCTGCTCACCTTCTCCACAATCCTCCTCGCAGTCCGTGGAGAGTCATCAGGTCCTACGGGAATGTCCGTGGGAAAGTACATGGCTGGATTCCTATGCACTCTTGGGGCATCTGCTACTTACTCCCTAATTCTTTCGCTTATGCAACTTTCCTTCCAAAGGATTCTAAAGAAGGAGACCTTTTCAGTGGTCTTGGAAATGCAAATCTACACCTCGGTGATTGCCACTTGTGTTTGTGTGGTGGGTCTTTTCGCCAGCGGGGAATGGAGGGGTTTGGGGGATGAGATGGAGGGGTTTGTGAAGGGAAAGGTGTCTTATGTGATGACTTTGGTATGGACAGCTGTGGCTTGGCAGATTGCTGCAGTGGGAGTTGTGGGGCTGATTTTTGCGGTGTCATCTCTCTTTTCTAATGTGATTAGCACCTTGGCTTTGCCTATTGTTCCAGTTCTTGCTGTGATTTTTTTCCATGATAAGATGGATGGGGTGAAGATAGTTTCTATGTTGTTGGCTATTTGGGGGTTTGTTTCATACATTTATCAGCATTATCTTGATGATTACAAGTCCAATATGACAAGAAGTGATGTCAATGAAGTCTGTAATGCTACTGCTTGAGAGAGGTTGAGTAATGAACTTTGTAAGAAGATTGGTTTTGGGTTTAGGTTTTGCAATTTTGGATTTCAATGGGTAAAAAGATACACAAGCATTTGCGCCTGAACATAACCATTTTCCTACTTCTTCTTCCTTTTTAATTCATATTAGTACTACAGGGGTTTTTAGAGAGGAGAGGTCATTTGGGTGTTTGGAGTTATGGTTGGAGGAAAGAAGCCAATCAACAACTTGTACAGATTAGTGATCTGAAGAAACACTCAGATGAGAGGAGGGATGTTTGGAAGCTGAAATAAGACAGTTCAAATGGTTGGGATTTCAACCACGGATGTTTGGAAGCAGAAATAAGAGAGAGAGAGAGAGAGGTTTTTTGAATTACTTCTGAAAAATGGTATTTTAGTGTTTTTTACCTTGAGAACTTGGGGTGTGTGTCTAGACAACTTAATAGTTTGTCCGACGATTTTGTCAATGCCACAGCTTTTTTTTAAGTATTTCGTGATGATACCAGCTCACTTGTCTTTTTTGCTCGTGTGTTACAAGATGAGGATACAAGCTAACTATTTTATTCATAAACTGTAAGCTTATTATTAAGCGAAATTATATGATGAATGGGAGCATATAAACCTGTACTCATCATCAAGCAGTTGTTGGATCAAATATCAAAGGTGGTACTTCCGTCGTACCACATATACGTGTTTATACGCCCATTCATGATGTTTTTTTTTTTTTTTAAATCTCAGCTTTCTTTTTTCCTCCCCCTCCAGAAGGAAACTGCGAAATTATATGACGAAAGGCCGTGTAAACACATAAAGGTCGCACGACAGTAGTACCACCCTTGATATTTGATCCAACAGCAGCACCTCAAAAGGTGAGCTCATATTGGATCAGATATCAAGGAAGGAATGATGGGTACGTGTTTATACAGCCCTTCATGTATAATTTCTCAAGAAAACATGAGTTTTCTTAGAATACAAAATCAACTCACTTTTAATGTGAGTGAGACATGTACATATAGAGCTTACATTACAGAGAAAACAGAAGCTGACCTATCTTGAAATGGTCGTTTTCCTCAGTATAAACAAAAAACAAGAGAGATTGAAGAGCCGTATCGAATCTCCCACTCATCCATTTGACTAACTTATACATATGAATATTATCGAATCTCCCACTCCATGGACGAGGTTCAACAACACCAGCTCAACGTTACTGGAAAGTTATGTCTTCAAGGATACAGTTATTGGGTTTTGAAGCTCTTTATTTTTCACATGTTGGTTTCCCCAAGAAAATAAAGAATGTGCACAAATTCATCTTTTTATTCACCCCCATTTAGATAACAAGAGAAAGGAAAACCAATGAACCAAGTAACATATGTATAGGGAAAAAAAACAAACAAACTTTGGCATGTCTGGCAACCTTGAAAAAAAATTCCATGTAATATTTGTGGGGCCAGTTATGATAGATGGGCTGGTGGGGGAGAGAGTTGATAGATGGGTGTGAGGGGAGCTTGAAGAGGCCCTAAAAACAGGAAAAAAAAAACATGATTTTAAGTAGAGTAGTTTTTAGGACTTCCCATATTATATCCACTCCTACCCTCTCAAATCTCTCACTCTACTGTCCTCTCCACCTCTTTAACAATTGGGCCTACTAATATTCCATGGATTAAATTTTCATGGATGCCAAACATGCTCTTAAAGTGAATCAGTGATTAAGAAGGCGCGTTTCTATTGGCTCAGTCGATAGGGTGGGTATGAGGGGAGCATGAAAAGCCACTAAAAACAGGGAAAAAGACAAAAATTTTAAGGAGAGTATTTTTTTTCCACAGTTTTTTAGGATTTCCGATACTCTCCACTCTTAAAACTCTCAAATCTCTCACCCTGCTTCCTCTCCACCATTCTCTCACAATTGGGCCCACTAATATTCCATGGATTAAATTTTCATGGTTGCCAAACATGCCCTTGAAATGAGCTAATGATTAAGTGGTTGAGCTTTCCATTGACTCAGAGTTTGATTGACTGGATAGGATCATATGTACTCAGGTGAATCAGTGAAGGACCCAAGTGATTTTAGGCATTGGTTCAAACAATCAAACATAAAAAGTACAGAAAAAGGCCTCCAAAGACTTGTAGATGACATTATGTGAAAATTATTCTAATCAAACATTTACAACCCATTTGATCTCAGACCTTGAATGGGAACCCTTGTTTATTTTTTCTAACATTCCATTTGCAAGCCTTTGATTTGACAATGGGAGGGTGTGATTTCCTGGTCATCTCCACAACAAGTCCTACCAACAACATCATGTGAGTAGGCATAGATCAAGCTTCTCATAGAATCATTACCCAAAAAACAAAGATCAAAGGATGTAAATAACAATTACCTTTGAAGCTTGAACCAATGCTTAAAAACTCTGGCTTCCACCAGAAGTTGCCAGAGGGCAAAAGGTAGTCAACAAGGGTGAGTTAATGATTGATGCAGTCAATTTTTCATTGACTAGGGCAAGTCAAAAGAGTTTTAATTGACTCCAAAAAGAACTCGGCCAAGGTATAACCGATTTGACACGGGCTAGTCAATGATCTAATCTAGTTTTTAAACAACGATTTGGATTGCACCCACAAATACACACTAACCCATACAGTGAAACAACCAATAACTACAAAAAACTTAAGCTGATAGGGTTGGTGTTATTTAATCATTTATACTTCAACACTCCCCTCACATGTGGCCCCTCTTTTTTGGCCCTACATATGGCACATGTGCCCCTCTTTTGGGTTGTCGTGAATTTTTAATATCAAGGAGTTGTTGGGTTTCGAACCCAAGGGCCTGCCATGGGGCAATAGCTCGGATACCATGTGAAACAACCAAGTACTCCAATCTCCAAAAGCTTAAGCTGTTAAAGTTGGTGTTATTCAATCATTTATATTTCAACACATATTATTACAAACAAATGACACTAATCTTCCCAATTTTATTCTTTCCAGTTGGAGAATCCAAAGATCCAAACTCATGGACAGATGCAACTAGCATCAACCAACCCCCTCCCCAGAGAATTAGACATTTGCAATGGTGGATCTTGGTGGCCATCAGCTTCGTGTTCGTGCTCTCTGGCCAATCCATAGGCACTCTCCTAGGCAGATTTTACTATGAAAAAGGAGTGAATAGCAAATGGATGGCAGCAGTTGTTCAAACAGCAGGTTTTCCAATACTTTTACCACTCCTATTCTTCTTCCACTCCTCCCCCATCAAGCCTTTGATCCCCACCACAACAACTAAATTCACAACCATTCCTAGAGTCACCACTCTCGCTGTTGTCTAAGTCTCCATTGGAATACTTGTTGCCATTGAAAACATGTTGTATTTGTTGACTTTTTATGTGAAAAAAAGGTCTTTTTGTAATTCAAACTTACAATGGGGTGTTTTTAGTCATTTTGTATATGCTTTTGGGCTTCCTTCCAAAAAGACTATAGTCATGAGAAAACTTTAGTCCTAGATGGGAAGTGTGAGAGAATGAGAGTGGCCATATATATACTTTCACTCTCTTAACCTTGTGAATGAGCAAGAGGTCATGGGGATCCTACGCGCACGGATCGCCCACTTGGGTCCGGTGGGCTTTTGATCTAACACACACGCACGCCGCCCGGCCGCGCGCGTGGACCTAAGGCTTTTCTTTTTCTTTATTTATTTTTCCTTTTAACGGTCAAGAATTTATTTATTTTTGTTTTAACTCTTTTTTTACCGTTTGAGATTCCTTAATCGTGGTTTAGTGACAGTTTGGAAAACGTCTCTCACGCACTAAATGAGTGCGACGTTTCACCCTAACGTGTCGATTACCTTTCTATATAAATCGGTTTTAGAGAAAAACAGAAAGATATCCTTCACGGATTCTTCTTCTGCTCTTTCTCTTCTCTGGCTTTCTCTCTGGTTTTCTGATCAAGGCTTTTGGCAAATATAAGCGAGTTCTTAGGCATCCGGGCTGTGTGAGTGCACACCCCTGGAGCGAGAGTTGTTGTATCCTGGAGGCATACGCCGAGACGTCCATCTGCACCGTTGATTCGTCATAGTGGGGGCGAAATTTGCCTTAAGGACAGTGAAGATTCTTCGTGCCTCAACTCGATAAGTGATCTAACGATTTCTTTTTTCCTTTACAGATTATTATTGCAGAAAATAGTATTATTGATCTCTGTCTTCAACTTGTGAGATTAATTTGTTATAAGGTATTCTCGAATCCTAAATTACAGATTTGCACATCAATTTTCTAACATTATTCTTATGGTCTCTTATGCCTCCCAGTCTCTACCTATACACTCATCTGTGCAACCCAATTGGCCTTTAACGCGCTCTTCTCCTTTTTCCTTAATTCGCAAAAAAATCACTCCTCTCATACTCTTCTATTGTCCTCATCACCATCTCCGCCGCTCTCCTTGGGGTCCATGCTGATTCTACAGACTCAAAGAGAGTCTCCACCGGAAAGTACGTTGCTGGTTTCTTATGCACCCTCGCTGGATCGGCCTTGTACTCCTTAGTACTCTCTGTAACACAATTTTTCTTTGAGAAGGTGATGAAGAAGGAGACCTTTTATGCGATCTTCGAAATGCAAATTTACCCGGAAACCATTGCAACTGGTGCTTTGGCTGTGGGTCTTTTTGCGAGTGGAGAATGGAAGGAATTGAAGGGAGAGATGGAGGGGTTTGGGAAGGGGAGTGTGTCTTATGTAATGACTTTGGGTTGGACTGCTGTGGCTTGGCAGGTCTTCTTATTTGGTTGTTTGGCATTGATTTTTCAGGTTTCTTCTCTATTTGCCAATGTGATTAGCAAGTTGGGCTTGCCTTTTGCTCCTGTTCTTGCTGCGATCTTTTTCCATGAAAAGATGGATGGGGTGAAGATTGTTGCTATGTTGTTGGCTTTGTGGGGGTTTATGTCTTATATCTATCAGCATTATCTTGATGATTATAAGTCTAAGATAACAAGAAGAGATGTTGTCAATGAAGTGTCCAATGACTACTTGACAGGGTAGTTGATGAACTTTTTAGTAAAGTGGTGTTGATTTCTGTAGAAAATGAATACAATCTTTTGTTGGTAAGCTTGGGCTTTGACAGGCGGAAAAAGAAGAAGAAGGAGGATTGCAATATTTTTTGGTATGCTTGGGGTTTAACAGGCAAAAAATAAAAAATAAAAAAAAATACTGACTTTCGTTGGTAAACTTGGGGTTTGACGGGCAGGCCACTACATGTTCATTGATAAAGAAAGGTAATAGTTTAAAATCATGGGTCTTTGCATACACACGAAAGAGAGGGAGGGTTTGGATATATATTTTTGAAAAAATGATATTTTAGTCTTTCTACCCTTGAAACTATTTTTAAGCTTTGCCAGTTAGTGGTTTTGCCAAAGTTCTATGGCAACTTGATAAAATCAAACTTTTTTATTAAATTGTGATTTGTCTTGGCATATATCAGCCCCACGAGAACTTTAAGAAAATCAACTTGATATGTTTTTCAATTCGACTGAGACATGTATATATAGCTTACATAAAGAGAAAACAGAAGCTGAGCTATCTTGAAAGTTGGTTTTACATAGAAAACAAAAGAGATTGAAGATCCGTATCGAATCTCCCACCCATCCATTTAGCGGACTTATATATGAATATATGATGATGGTTTCTCCTAAGCTCTCACTTTCTCTTCTTCCGTCTCCATGGGCGAGGCTCAACAACTCCAGCTCCACATTACAGGTAAGTTATGTCTTTCCATCATTGAAACGAAGGTGTGAAGTGTAAAACAAGGATACGATCATTGGGTTTTGAAGCTCTTTATTTTTCTCATGTTAGTTTCCCTAAGAAACCAAAGAATGTGCCTAAAACCATTTCCCATTCATCCCATTTAGATAACAAGAGGAAGGAAACCCAATGAACCAAGTAACATAAGACTAGCCTTTGCCAAACAAAGGTTTGAAATGTAAAGAAGGATACAGTAACAGTTGGGGCTCTAACAATTAATGCTTCATAAATTTATAATCTCTTATGACTTATTGCTTAGCACGGTTCGAGAGAGCAAGAATGTACAAAGAAGAAAAATAATAGAACATAAAAGCCAAGAGAGAATTAGGGGGAAAGAAAATAAAAAAGCTCGAAATCCTCCTTATGAGCCCCAACCCTAGCAAGCATATTCGCTGCCCCATTAGCCGATCTTTTGATATGGCGGAAGGAAACACTCACAAAACCGATAATATCTTTAATCTCATTGAAGACGGCTGCAAATCTCCAAGGAAGTAGATGGAATCTGGATAACCAACGAAAGACATTCAAGGAGTCTCCTTCAACCACCATTTTATTAAGATCCTCTCCCACAAGAAACTTAATCCCTTTATGGACGGCACACACCTCCACCTCATTAGAATCAGCTATGCCAATAGGGCCTGCGCCAAAAGCCCACCTAAAAACACCTTCATCATCCCTAAGGACACCCTCAATACTAGCTGGACTGGATTTCCGAGGCTGGAACCATCAAAGTTAAGTTTTAAAAAACCACTAGAAGGAGGCTCCTGATCATGAACAATCGAGGGGCTCCTCTCTAAGCTAAAACAAACCCCGTGCCACCCATGCCATAAGTCATTGGCAGAGACAAACTGAAAGCTAGGAAGAGATTTGGCCCAAAAGACAGTCAAAGCTAATACCTTAGAAAATAAATAAGAAGCACTCTTAGCACTTTCCTTAAAGATCCTATCGTTTCTCTCTTTCCACATCACCCTATTAACCGCAAGGAAGGAAATATTCCACAAAATCTTTCCTTTACTACGCCAGGGACTAATTGCCAACAATCTAAAACATCAATGAGATCCTTTGGGGAGACCCAAGAGATACTGAATCTAGCCAAGAAGTAGCTCCAAATCTCCCAAGCCATCTTGTAATGGATAAACAAATGATTCACCGATTTCCCCATCTTGGATACACAAGGCACAATGATCTACGATCCACTGATAATTTATACTCACTTATTTCTAATATGTAATACAAAAATCTAGTTATATGAGGTAGTATCTTCTTAGGAAACGTTTTTCAAAGTATATACATGTGAACATTGATGATATTCAAAGTGCATATTGTAAGTAATTACTATATGTATGTAGGAGGTTACCAATTGCAGTAGCTATGGAGCAGTGGCAGTGATACCAATGAAAGATGCAAGACAAATAGGTATAAAACTTGGTGCACTAGAAACACGTGCAGAGCAAAGAAAAAGAGTTGGATGAAGGATGTGTAGCGTGGTTAGGGGTGAAGGCTGTGGTGGAGCCAGGATTTGTACATAAATGGGGCAAGCTTATACATCAAACGGCAGGCTTCAGATTTTAAAGGGGGCCGGGCCCAATTGAGTTGGGCCTATTAAGGAGTTTGGCCCAACTCAACAGGGGCAACTGCCCCCATATGCTACATGCAGCTCTGCCCCTGGGTAAAGGGCAAGAGTGATGGACAACACATATCGGTAATTAATATTTTCTGATACCTTATACAAAATAGAACTACCACCAATATTAATTAGGGAAGTGATATATCCACCACCTTTTTACTTGGGACAGCAAGCTCCAGTGTATCTACGACTGCAGAGGGGCTGATGTACTTCACCTGGGAAGGAATCAACGGGCCTGATTGCCACGTACACTGGAACTGGCCGTCCCATGTAAAGAAAAGGGGTGGATTTATCATTTCCCTATTAATTATTAGAACCCCAACTGTATTGTGTTTTGAAGTAAACTCAGGCTTCCACCTATCAACAAGGGCGATTCAATAATTGACGAAGTCAAATTTTCAATAACTAGGGCAAGTCAGAGTTTTAATTGATTTAGAAGAGTAAAACTCGAATTCGAACAAGAACTCAACCAAGGTAAAACTGACTTGACTCGGGCTAGTCAATGATCAACTCCAGCCTTAAAACAAAGATTTGGATTGTACCCAAAAATGCACACTAATCCATGTTATTACAAACAAATGACAGTAATCCTAAAAATATTATTCTTTCTACTTTGTAGACGCCAAAGATCCAGACTCATCAAAAGATGCAACTAGTATCAACCAACCCCCACTCAAAGACTGAGAAACTTGAACTGGTGGCTCTTGGTGGCCATCAGTGTCGTGTTCCTTCTCTCCGGCCAATTTTTAATGAAGTGTGGATTTTCATTAGAAAAGGAATACAATCTTTTGTTGGTGAGCTTGGGGTTTGATAGGCTAAAAATTAAAAAGAAAAAGGTAATACAATCTTTTGTTGGTAAGCTTGGGGGTTGATAGGAAAACCACTACATGTTCATTAATAAAGAAAGGAAAGCTTTGATAGTAATTACAGATGTATCATATTTTCTTGTCCACACACATAGTAGTTCAGAACCTCTCTCTCTCTCTCTCTCTCTCTCTCTCTCCATTATATATGTATGAATGTGTCTGTATGTGTATGTATAATCAGAGAGAGAGAGAGAGAGAGACATAAACCATTGAGAAAAACTGGGTTTGAACTTTTTTTAAACACCTTAATTGGTTTGACAAGGAACCCAAGAAGCTCCTTCATCCCCTACAGCCATTAAATGAAGAGGAAGATGAAAAAAAATCAACGGTAAACATGTCTGAGGAAATTCTAAAAACAAACCCAATCAGGACTACCACCATAAACAAGAGTATTTTTTCTTGAAGGCTGTAAGCTTACCATCTTGGTCTTTGGATCTTCCCTTTGTTTTCTTCGACCAATTAAATTCTCACTGCCATTCAAAAGAGAAAAAAACATCTATTCATGAGATACCAGACTGGATAAGTAAAGATCCATGAAAGGATATGCGGGCCCCATATGAGTGACAGACCATCCATGGTATACCCCAGCAAATGACTAGATCA
Source organism: Tasmannia lanceolata (assembly GCF_043159265.1). Taxonomy (NCBI): domain Eukaryota; kingdom Viridiplantae; phylum Streptophyta; class Magnoliopsida; order Canellales; family Winteraceae; genus Tasmannia; species Tasmannia lanceolata. Next base: position 24,493,143 of record NW_027518685.1, read on the forward strand.
GATCACTGAACAAATGCCACCCGTTTAGTGGTAATGGATATGAATTGGGAGTTTGGGAACTACCTTCACTGGTCTTTTGGGTGTGTGTGGGTGGGTGGGTGGGGGGAAGGGGGTTGTTGAAGTTTGAAGTTTGAACTATAAGCTATCATTAGTGCATAAATCTGCCTCACCTAACCCCACAAAAATGAAGTGGCCCCTTTCATGTCTGTCATTGGCAACATATCAGAATTTGAAAAAACTTGAGTGATAAACAGTAGAGTCATTTTCATCTTTCAAAAAAAAAAAAAAAAAAAAAACAGTAGTCATTTAGGTGTTCACAAAAATTTCACTGTTACCAGACATGATAAGAAACCTCACCAGGCAACAGATCACAAACTGATAGAAGAAACTTTAAAATCATGATGAATTATTAATTTCTTATGCAAGAGAATCTCTGCCACAATCTATAATACCATTACATGGCTGAAAAAGTTAATACTATCCAGGACCATAGCTTTACTATTAGTGGTCTTACCACTACACCAACAAATGCTTGGGCAGTGGAAGCAAAATTTGACTTTGTCGAGATGGAGTGGCTTTGAGGTCCCACACAGAACATTCATCATTTAATCTTTAAAAAGACTTCAAAAATACAGATGTACGTGGAGGGCCATGGATAGAAATTCTAATGCGGGATGGTAATTGACAATGTAAGTGTGATTAGTGAAAGGAGACGACACGAAGAAGCTGATAAGACTGAAAAACGTGTCAGCAACTCAGTGGACGAGAGAGAGTTACACCTGTCACCAAGAGCAAAGCCAACTACATGAGACAACCAACATAGTGAGCTCTAGTATATTTCCTTTGTAGTTGCGGCCATTGCACGAAGAACTGATCAGCCAGGTGTGACTTGTATAACAGCAGGCCACTGAGAGAGAGTTTCCTCACTCTTGCAATACTCTCAACATAAAAAATGGAGGACCATCGAATACCGACTACCTGCAGTTTAAGCCAGGTAAAGGTTCAGTGATGAATTTCTAGCTCACATCATAAGACAAATAGAATTTAGCATTGGAACCAATCAAGGATAGAAACAAACTAAAGATTTAAATATCCATCCCTTATTTTATTTTTTTCAATGATAGCCATCCCTTATTTCTATATGGACAAAAATTAGACCCTAAAATTTTCCAAAGAGGGCCTCAACTCAAATGAATTACAAGCAGGGCCTCAAGACTTGGATGAAACATTTTTTCACTGTTAACGTAAAAAATAAATACAAGAATAAAGGATCCTTTGAATTTTGCGATTAGCTATCCAAATGAACTGGAATAAAATCCCAACTTCCAGTAATCATTCAGAAAGTACCACTTAGAAGGAAGATAAGTCATTGATTGGCAAAATGTAGCTGAATATCTATATCTAGCACAAACAGTGGTACTTGGCGGTTTTATTAATATGGAGAATGGCATGTTTCATTCAGAAAGAATAATGCCATCCTATCCAATTGAGAAAAGGCACAGAATGTGAAATGAATCCCAAAGAACAAAATTACCATAATAAATACTAACCTTAAAAAGGAATGCAGCTACACCAAGCGGAATACAAGTGCCGGGGCCATTGCAGACAATCTGACAAAAATTGAAAACGGCCCAAATTATCTTAAGTGAAAAATGTAGTAGCTTCAATCCCAATCGACATAATAGGACAATGCAGCAAGAGTTAAAAGATAACAACAATACCACTTCAGGTCTGATTTTAAATGTTAGCCAAAGGGCATGGACCATAGCAATTAGAGTTGTTCCAACAGAAGTTAAATAAGATTGGCCCACTTCCCGGCTTCGATAAATCTTCATGAAATAAGCAGCCTTTATCATCTTCTCTGAACCTGCCTGCATCAAAAATTGATTTCTGAAGATATGCTGGAAAACCAGAGATAATGCAAATGTAAGTCTATTACATCCGAAAGTAAAGTAACAAGACACATTGATAAGTAACCATGCCAGAGATATCTTCTTCAGAAGGATTTCCCGGTTCCAATTGAGAACTAACAAAATGAAGCAGAGGATCATGGGAAGAAACTAGTTTCTTGTATCAGGAAGTGTTGCAAGAATCTGTAGGTATAAGCAATGTAATGGTGTATATTTTATTTACTATTCATTTGGATTAGAGATGGTCTAATTTGTAGCTTTCAAGACTGCTGTTTACATGAAGGCACAGTAAAAAGGTGTTTAATAATAGTTGGGACCTACATGATATTAGAACCTAGCACAGGCAGTGTATGTCCTATAATGCAGGTAGTGATGGTTGAGACTTGAGACAAAGACACATGAGTTGAATGGAATTTTTTAGCTATTGTACAAGTTGAAAAGTGAGGCTTGTTTTGTAATGCATACTGAGAGGTCTATTCATTAACCAAAGTTGAAGGAGAATAATGATTTTGTATTCTTCCCTACTCCATAGTGATATTCAGTTTACTTATTCATGCATGAATGTGTGTTGCTTATACCAGTGCAACGAATGAGACTACATAAATAAAGCAAAGAGGCAATTCAAAAGGGACTGAATTCAGCCCTCAATCAAAAGTGGTCAAAGGTCTACATCAAAACACATAGGATTATACCATAGGCAACCCGACCGACTTACTTTTGCTCAAGAATTTATGTTCCAGTTTCGGTATGCTTTACTGTGGTGATGGAAATGGAAACATGTTGGTTTCGGATGGAAATTTCAATAAAAATCTTGTAAAATTACGGAAATATATGACAACCAAAGCAAATGACAGACCTTTAAGATATAACTTCGGGAGCTGCTAGCATAAGCACGAATACACACTAAAAATCATCACATAAGCATAAAAAAAACTGCCTCTAATAGTTTAATAACATCAAACACCTAGTGACATGTATTGTCGTGCATGTCTGGCAATTTAGTAGATACCTCATTCAACAGATATGATGCAGGACAATACCTAAACGAGGAAAAATCATACACTCCTAATGGGATAATGGGTTCTAAGAAAGTTTAGGGCTAACTCTTAAGAGGCTAAAGACACCTACTGGTTAACTAGGGTTGATTTAAGGTAGAATTAATTGGCGAACAGCAGCAATATTGAGGCTTAAATTTGCATTAAATAATGAGAAAGAACACAATTAGTATGAAATAAACCTTAAACAAATTAGTCGATAGTTAAAGGGTCCTTTGGTAACTAGTTAAGGGCAAAATTAGGCTAAATCGGGGTTTTAAACTTGCGACCAAGTAGAATAATAAAAACAGTACCAAAACCTATGAATTAAACCTTATTTTGATGAGAAATCAGCAATAATCCAATGAAAAAAAACAGTAATAAATTTTCGCAGCAACAAAACGGGGTCAAATCGGTCCAATTTAGGCCAAAAGGGTATTTTGGTAATTTGGACAGATCTGAAAATTCTGGGTAAACTATTGTGGGTTGAAAGATAATAGGTTTAAATGATGAAAGAAATCAGATTTTCAGGTTTAGGAGGCTGCTACGTTGGCCAATTACGCTTTCAATCTCCAAAAGCAAGTTTTGAGGCTTGAAAGGAGTGAAAATTTGATTGGCCTCGAAAGAAGTTGTAAAACTATGAATTTTGATTGCTATGGCTAAGGTTTAATCCCAAAATAAGTCCTTCAAAGTTTCAAGATGAGATCTTAAACGATGTAGGAGATATTTGGATTTTGGGTTTTTGTATTGTAGGGTTCAAGAACACACAAAAATTGAAGAACTAATAACTTACTTGTTTATGGCTGATTTGAGAGGAGAATAGAAGTGAGAAGATGAGAAGGGATTGAGAAGAATGGCTCGAAGCCACCAAGAAGAGAGAAGAGAAGAAGTTCGAAGCTTCAATAGCTTCTTTTGCAAAAACTTTAATTCCTTATTCAATAGTCAAAAGTCCATTACGATGCTTACATAACATATATTTATAAGCAAAAAAACCCTAAAAACTAACTTAACACCCAAGCAACTAATCATAGCCGTCCATCTAAAATAACATAAATAAAACGTTGACTAAAACTTACCTAAAATAGTAAATCCCGTAATAGACCCTTACCATATTCTGAAACTGCCTATAACTTAGCCAAATCAAGTCCAAATCGCGTAATCTTGGGCTCTTTAGATAGGTAATCGAAAAACCTTTCTAAAAATACCAAAATCAGCCCAAAAGAACAAGATTTGATGCCCTAAAAAAATACTGCAAATAACATGACGAAAATAGAAAGTAAATAATAAAAAAACAACTAAAAGAAAAACATCAACATGGAGTGGACGCCATGTAGCATGTGTGAACGTCCATCTCTCATGCAAAAATCAGTCATTCTCCTTCCCACGATTCTTTCTTCGCTTGTAAACTTTAAATCCTCCTCCGTTGATGTCTCCATCATTTCTCCCCGGCTTGGAAGAATTCGCCTCCGGTGAATTAAATTGATTAGGTACCGCTCCCATAAGTCTGGATGGAGCTCCTGAAGCTCATCGGTTGTGATCCAGGAATCATCGATATGTGGTCCTCCTCGCCATCGAACTAGGAACTTTCTGACTCCGCCTGTGTGAGTGGAGACAATCTTCTCATCCAATATGTCTTCTAGTACCTCTTTTCTTTTGTCAAATCTGGGTAATGGTGGGGCAGAAGATGGTAGCACTGGGATGGGCGGTGATGAAACATATTTGGAATTTTCAACAGCAGAAAAGAGTTCATGGTATGGTGCAAGGTCTTCAACATTAAATGTACTACTAATTCCCATGTCAGATGGAAGATCTAAAAACATAAGCATTAGCACTAATCTTTTTAATTATTTTAAAAGGTCCCGCGCCATGAGCATGTAGTTTGCTAACTACGCGCTTACCATAGCGTTCTGGCCTAATCCTTACCATTACCACGTCACCTTCTTGGAATTCCTGTAACCTTCGATGTACATCTGCATAATCCTTACCATTACCACGTCACCTTCTTGGAATTCCTGTAACCTTCGATGTACATCTGCATAAGATTTATATGTTTCATTGCTAATTATAATCTTTCTTCCTATTTCTGCATGTAAGTCTCGAATGTGCTGCGCAAAAGACTCGGCAGACTCAGAAACTCTAGAACTGGCAATAGCTACAGCAGGAATAAGGTCAACTGGTTTCCTAGGGGAATAGTAGCTTGTGATAATCTGAAAAGGGGAAAGACCTGTACTATGGTTCACAGAACTATTATAGGCAAACTCAGCTTGAGGTAGAACTCTATCCCAACTAGAAAGGTTGTCACCAACAAGACACCAACTAGAAAGGTTGTCACCAACCTCAAATAATGACAGACCTTTAAGATATAACATCGGGAGGTGCTAGAATAAGCACGAATACACACTAAAATCATCGCATAAACAAAAAAAAAACTACCTCTAATAGTCTAATAACATCAAACACCTAGTGACATGTATTGCCGTGCATGTCTGACAATTTAGTAGATACCTCATTCAACATATAATTCATATAAATATTTATGCATTATAAATATACCATATTTCATATACAATTCATATAAATATAATTATATAACACATATTGATATAGTATACCAGTACACCACTATTACACTTGAAGTTATGGTTTTGCTATGTATTTTGGTTTTAGTATGTGATTCGGGTTGGATGGAAATAGAAATATTTTGGTCGTTTCGTATCAGTTTTGGTGAAAATTTAAAAGTACACTTTTGGTACAGGGTAATCTATATGATATAGACTATCATTTATATGTTAGGGGAGGAAAAAGCTTACATTACAAATAGACAAGAAGTAACTAGCTTCATAATTCTCAGAAACGCTAGAAAAATACCAAAATTAGCACGAAAAATGTAATGCTTTTCTCCACAGATTCAAAAAACACCTAAGCATAGCATACAAAATAAAAAATAAAATAGAAATCAAGAAGGAAATGAAATGTACCTGACAAATCAAGTGTTCCTCTAACATCTGAGCTTTTTGAAGACTCATATTATCAGTTGCAGCAGCAACATAAAATCTTGGCGTAAATCGGTCCTTTTGAAGCACGGCTATAAGATTAAGCATCTCAGCTGTGTGACCCCCTGCTTGATCAGAAAGGATGGTGATGATTGTGAAACAACCAATTGCTCCAAAAGCTTAAGCTGTTAGAGTTGGTGTTATTTAATCATTTATACTTCAACATTCCCCCTCACGTGTAGCCCCTCTTTTTTTGGGTTGCCCGTACACGGGTGGAGAAGTAGAGGATACAGGGGAAAAAGAGAAGTAGAATGAGAAGAGGAGAAGAATTGAAGGAGAAGATAATAGAAGAAAGAAGAGTGAAGGCAAGAAATTAGAGAGGAGAAATAGAAGAATAAGAGGAGGAGGAGGAGAAGAGGAAAGGGAAGAAGAAGGGGAGAAGAAGATTGGCATAGGGGAGAAATCAATTTTCTCAATTCATTAATTCATCATCCAAATCTGAAAACCCTAATACATGGGGCCTACATATAGGCAATTAAAATAATCTGGAAATAGAATAACATGGAAAATAAAATCCCTAAAATCTAAATATGGAAATAAAAATCCTTGAAACTGCATGACATGGAAATAAAAATCCTAAAAGTTCTAATGGGCAAATATGCCACTTATTGGGCTTCGAATACGCATCAATAGTGGCACATGTGGCCCCTTCTTTGGGTTGGCTGTACACTTGGATTTTTAATATCAAGGAGTTGTTGGGTTTTGATGCAACTACAATGATGATGATGGAAGAGCATACCTGATCCCAATATAATGAGAGTTCTAAATGGTCGTGCAGATGAAGTGTGAAGAGGCTTCCCACTATGATATAACACATAAGCAACACGAATCATGAGACCAATGAACACACTTGTTAAAATGATGGGAAGCATCAATACAGGGTAGCAATTTTCATTGCCCTTCTCCATGGCGACGAGGAATAGTTTCAAACAGCGATCTTTGCTAATTTGGAGTTCAAATCTATATTTCTTCCACTAACAATAATTTGCAGATTCTTCACCTAAATCATCTGAAATGGTTTCAAATATCTATCTTTGCTAATTTTGATTTCAATAATTAGCAGGTTCTTCACCTCTTAAAAAAAATCTGCACATGTAATACCCACACAAGAGTACAAAAATATAAATCAACACTGGGGGAAAATTTCACTAAAACTCCAAAATTATGAAGGAAACTTGATAAATAATTTTTACCTAAGTGCCAAAAAAATCGAATTGCAATTTCGTTCGTTGATTGATTCATTGTTCTTGGAGATAGAAATTCTTTAAATCAAATCCATTTATAAATCGGCATTGACACACCGAGAAATCGGATTCTTAGATTTTCTAGGGTTTGAATAGTTTCAAATATTCATTTATTTATAAATATTTAGAGAGAAAGAGAAAGGGACGATTGTTGCATACCTTTCCGGAGAATTTACACGGTTGCCGGAATCAGTACCGGAAAATCCCCTCAGAAACTCGTCTTCTGCTATGGGTTGAGAAGCAGCACGTTAAAAGAAAATCTGACGGGGTAGGTTAGTAGCGGGCTCCTCCCGGCGCACGTTAGTAAACGTCGTATCTAATGAAGGTTGGAGGAATCTTCGAATCTCAGCTTCCAAATTTGTGCCCCATAAATGGTCGAAAGACAAGCATATCCCTTCGGCTCTCAACATATCCGAGAGTTAGGATCACTGGATGGAGGAGACTTAAGACCCTTAGTAGTGTAATAGCAAGTGGTGTGGAAATATCAATTCCTTTTGGTTGCCGGACTTTTTTTATTCTTGGGATTTTTGGGCTCTGTTCACTTGCCTTCTTGAGAAAGGAAATGAGAAGAAAGTAAGCCAAATTTTCCCGTGATTGGACATGATTTGACATTTTCCGTTGTTCACTTGTTTTCTCCGGAAAGCATAATTACACAGGTGGAAAATATAAATAATGATAAATAATGACGTGGAAAACCAACTTTCTTGCACTTTCCCTCTAAATTTTCTCACCAAAAGAGTGAGAAAATCATTTTCATGAGAAAACCACTTTGCCTGCATACTTTTTTTTCCTTTCTCGGCCAAGTGAACAACGGAATTTTCTCACAAAAGGTATTTTCTCACAGATTCTTTTCCTTTCTTTTCTAGTTTTCCACGTCAGATTCTTTTCTTTTCTTTTCTTTTCCTGTAGCTAGAAAACAAGTGAACAGAGCCTTGTGGAATTTCCGCAGGAAACCCACGTTTGGTTGGTGGGACCAAAATAATCCTAAGAACCAAAATAACCTCGCACGAAACCCTAGGAAGGAAAAAAATACTCCCGGGTACCAAAATAAAAACAGGAACCAAAAATAAGTTTGCAGAAGAATTTTTTTTCTTCTCAACAGTTCAAGCAACCAAACAAATCCGATCAACCAAACATGGGATTTTTATTTTACCGGAATACTTCCAGGGCCTAGGAAGTTTTTTATTCCACAAAAATCCCAAGAATCAAAAAAATTCAGGCAACCAAACGGAGCTGATCAATATTTCCACGCACCCTGCTATTAGAAGGGCTGGAGGAACTTCCTTTGGCTCCAGATTGGTTTGGACTTTGGAGGAAGTTCCTCGAGACCCCTTGCTAATAGTGTAATAGCAAGGGGTGTGGCAATATCAATTCCTTTATAAAATAAAAAGTAGGCATGGATTTGATATTTCCACACTCCCTGCTATTATAGGGACCGAGGAACTTCCTCCAAACCGGAACTTCCTCCAAACCGTTTGGAGCCAAGTTATGTTCACAACCATGGGCCCACTTGTACTAGCAATTTGCAAGGAAAAATGTGTGACAGTTCCTAATGTACCCTTCGCGGCTGGCTTTTGCCGCCCGTAATGGCATTCGTCATGATGACATTTGTTCAGAAATTTAAGCCTTGGCAAGGGTATTTTAGACATCTTAATCCATCGTTTTTATGCAGATGACAATGTTCGTGTCAATTACTCCCCCCTCTTTCCTTTCAAATATCAGTACCTGAGGAAATGATATATTCGCCCCTTTTGGTACTTAGGACAGCCTCCTCCAGTGTAAAAGGGTGGTCATAAACTCATAATAACTCATAAATACACTTACGGTGGCTGTCCCAAGTACAAGAGGGCTAATATAAAAGTTTATAATCAATCGCAGGCGCCAATGAAATGAACGTTTTCTACGAAGCACTACCTTGTCTTACTACCTAGCACTATCATCCACTAACATGTACACGTGTACAGTGATCAGAACCATCTGATTACTGGCTACAAGTGGACGGTTAAGATACAGTCCGTGTTCTACGGCCGATATTGGGCCCATCATATTGGAACAATTAGACATTCCATCACATGTGATTGCCAAATGTACAGCGTAGATTTGGTGGAAGATATAGAAAACAACCTTAAGACCAATGTTTGGCAACCATGATTTTTTTTGGGAATTGCTAGCGTCCATCGCAAAAGGCATTTCGTGGCTGGTCTATCGCATGTCAGATCACCCACCTCATGAATGGAGACAAAAGCTGTTGTCTGCATTCACGAGGTGGCTGGTTTGACATAGAATAGACCAGCTGTGAAATGCCTTCCATGATGGACCCTAGCAAGTCCCATTTTTAATCATGGAATATTAGTTTGCGAAGTGGTGAGGGAGACGTAGGAGGGGTAGGGGGAGGTGGAGAGGGTGAGAAGTGGCTGAAAAATAAGGAGAAGATAATCCCCTCTTGCTCATCTCCCACAATTGGATAAACTAATATTAAGAGGAAAAACTTTTCATGGTTGTCAAAACTGTCCTACCAGGATTTGCTAGTGACAATCACAGAAGGCATTTCACGGACAGGCTGTTGCATGAGAGAGCCACCACATAGGATGAATTAAATGAGAAATTATATGGTGTAAGGCCTTACAGCAATAAGGCCTTTGTACGGTAGAAGTACCACCTTAACATTTGATCCAACAGCAGCTCCTCAAAAAGTGAACTACTGTTGGATCAAATATCAAGGGCGGTACCCCTACCGTATTGTTGTAAGGCCTTACACCATATAAAATCTCGGATTAAATAAATGAAACAAAAAGTGAGCCCCTATGAATGCTCTCTCATGCAACAACCTGTCCTCTTGCAAAATGCTTTCTGGGATGGTCCCTAGCAGATCCCTTTTATTAAAAGAGTAAAAGATATATTTGTTCCCTTTCTCTTCCCCGGGCCACCACCCCAGTAGTACACCAGGGGTTGCCTTGTGGAAGAAAACAGGGTGAATACATCACCACCCTAAAATAACACAAATAAACATTTTGAAGGGCCACGCTTGGGGCTCTAATGTCGTCGATGTCACCTTTATTGAATGATCCTTAGGCCTTTGATCCATGAAGCCTTACTTGGGTTCCACCGAAAAAAGCTAAACCGCTGAGTTTTTGTTGTTCATTATCATACTCATGGGATGCGTGGGGATGAGACCAAGATCATACGGATCACCTAACATTGTTAGACGAGATCAACGGCCTCAATTTAACATACATGTCCCCATGTCTCCCCCTCAAAATTTTAGCAGCTTATCATGCTCCAATCACTCTCCCCTTCTCAAAATTTTCCCTCTCTCACAGGCCCTATAAAAATTTCATGAAATATTTTTTCCCTACTGCAAACGTTGGGTGACACATAAATCATCGTAAAAACACGAAAGTTCCCCTCCTGACCTCGTCTCCATGTGCACTCCACTTGAGAGACACTGGCACTAAAGCACAAAAGCTTTCAGGCTTCTACTGTTTCTCAAAGAGACCCTACAATAGTTGACCTACTCCAAAAATGGCCTTTCCTTTTTATGTATTCTTGTACATGGAATTCCTCTATTACAATTATGTAGAGCTTTGAATAACCCAACAACCTCCAACCTTCCACTAGAAAAGTCTTCTCTTCCCACTCATTTCATTTCAAGGAACCTCCACCACTTGTTTCTTTCTCTGCCACTCATCTGTCCCGTAGAATAATATTTCTCATTTCTTCATACCACACGTTTTACAATCATTTACAAACCTCTCCCTCTCTCTCTCTAACATGAACTGTTGGTGGGCCCAACAATTAATTTGATTAAATCTTTGAACAAGGTGGGCCCGACTATATTTTCCAAAATGAACTGTATGGCCCACACCATAGGATGATCCAAACTGTACATTTGATGGGCAACAATGTAAATAGGTTGCGCCCTAAAATATCATTTCCATATAGGATGATCCTAGCCCTCTCGTCTAAAGAGAAACTTCATATTACGGAAACCTCTATAGATTGGAGGGTTGCAATCATCATGTGGAAATGATTTTTGGGGTACAGCCTATTTACATTGTGGCCCATCAAATGAATGGTTTGGATCATCCTACGGTGTGGATCGTACAATACATTTCAAAAAAATACTTTAATGGGCCTAATAAAAATGGCATTTCCCTGGAAATCATTCGTCACTATATTGGAATAACATATACAGAAGTGCAGGTATTCTTTTAAAAATAAAATTTCTCTTTAGATGGCTAGGATCATCCGAATAGTTTGGATGTGATCCTAGTCCGTACCATTCATTTTTGAAAAACTAGGGTGGGCCTACTTGCTCAAAGATTTAAACAAATTAATTGTTGGGACCACCAACAGGAGAGGGAGGGAGGAAGTGTGAAACCAGTTTATAGTTGTGTCGTACTGGTGGTTGTGGCTTTAACCGGTAGAAGGGGATTTATTTCAGAAAGGGAGGAATTTATCACTGTCCAATTTGGCCCTGGTTGTTTTGGATTTAGAGAATCTCTTTCACCCCAAAACCGATTATTGAACTCAAAATTAAGGTTCTCTTTGTTTACAATTATGACAACCAATTGTAAGTCCAAAATTAATCATTTTAGTTCTCATAATCGTAAACGAACTGGGCTAAAACGTTCCCGGTGATAATACAAGAAAACTACGAACAATCATACGGACGATAGGGCAAAGGATAACAAATTTTGAATTCCAACTTAAAAACTTTTAGCTCTAATACATATTTTTCACCTTTCATATATATTCAGGCCATATTGGCTTTGTTCGTTTAAGATTATGACAACCAATTGTGAGTGCTACACCAATTATTGGACTCAAATTTAAACATAATTTTGATTCCAATAATTGGTTTGGTACTCACAATCGGTTATCATAATCTTAAACGAACAGGGCCTAAGATTATGTCAACCGATTGCGAATCCAAAAACAAAAACCAATTTTGAGTCCAATAATTTGTGTTGGACTCGCAATTGGTTGTCATAATCTAAAATGAACAGGGCCTTTGAATTTTGATAATCGATTGCGAATCAAAATCCAACTCTTGCAGAATTGCATGCATGTTTGGCAATTGTAGGATACAATTTGGAGACAAATAAATTCCACGTCTCGGTAAAGGCCAGTTCGGTTTGGAATTTGAGTCCAAAACTGATTATTGGATTCAAAATTAAATGGAGATTTGTGTTCATAATCGATTTTTGGTTCCAACTAAAGAAGAGGTTTTTAAAATCTCGGCCAGTCATGAGAAAGTGAATGGGTTGATTTTGGGCAACGCACTCAGTGGCCATAGAGGTGAAAAATCCACCAAGGTTATTTAACACCTTAAAAATTCTTTCTTGCTAGCGGTATAAGCAAGCCAAGCTCGGGAACTATGAAAAATTCTTATAAATGTAAGTTTCTTGATAGCTATAGAATTTATTATTCACGCAACTTTCTACATAGCTATTAAATTTTGTACGATTGTAATTTGCTAGGCATTTCGCGGACAGGCTGTTGCATGAGAGAGCAGCCACATCAGATGAATTAAATGAATAAGACAAAATCTGTCAAAAAGCTAGCCTATGATAATAAGACAAAAATATGTTGAAATGTGAGCCTACGTGACTGCTCTCTCACGCAACAGCCGGTCCGCAAAATGACTTCTGCGATGGTCCCTAGCAAATCCCAAACTTATTTATTATAGCTATTAAATTACATTACAATTTAGAACTCGACTTTGTTTTCCTCATAAAAGCACGCATAGTAAAGTGAAATAGAAATAGAGGAATTCTGCATAAAAAAGGATGGTGGAAGTAGTAGAAATGTGAGTGGCATTACCAGTTTCCTAATTCTAATATCTCTTACGCCTAGGGGTTGCAAAATTGGCCGAACCGGACCGAAACCAAGCCGAAACAGAACCAAAAATTCGGTTTCAGTTTGGCCGATTCAAATTTCGGTTTGGTTCGGTTTGAGGATCAAATCGAACCGAAACCGAATATTTCCAATGATTATGAGTAAGGGGTGGCAACATTGGCGGAACCGAAATTCGGTTTGGTTTTTATTCAAATTTTGGTTCGTGGTCAAACCGAACCGAAACCGAACCATTGCCACCCCTACTTACACCCCACTCAAGTCCTTTTCTGTTTTGACTTCTGATAGTGTTAATTTAGAAAAAGAGCAAAAAAAAATGAAGAAGGGTATTTTGGTATGAATTGGTTGCTTTCGGATCTGAGAGTCAGTTCAGCAAAGGGGCAACGAGAATTGACATATCATAGGATAAGAAAGTACATAGTTTATAGATTTCGAACCTAACCTAATAATTTCATAAAGACGGAAATACCCTCGCCTCTTGTAAATGAGGGTACAACGATCATTTACAACAAGTGACAACTATTTTACTAAATTGCCCTCAACATCGACCGTTATAAATACTGTTTTTCTTAGCTAAGAATGAGATGAACAAGGGTAATTGAGTCATTGTGCATTAACCCTTCGTCCTTGTCAGAACTGTCTGAAATTTAAACCATAAAACATTCCTCCATGTGTACAACAGTAAAATCAATCCTTTTTTTTTTTCTTTCTTTGTTTCGAAGATTGCAACATCGATTTGTGCATTTCATTGATTAATCTCATAAATTTCCCACCTTTTGATCTATCTATAATTCTATACAGACATTCAAATCAGACAGAGGAATCTGGATCTAGTAAAAAAGGAAACGAAGGGGAGGGCAAAAACGTCAATTTATAAAAAATCAGGGGTACCTTCCGAAATCCGAGAGCTTTCTCGATCTGTTTGGCCGGAGGGAACACGCCGACGATAAATGGTGCCGATTCGCGCTCCGAATCTCGCCGGAAAATCCGAAATCTTGCCGTTTATTTCCGTTAGGGTTTGCCCTAACCAAAGGACTCAAACAGAAAGCCATATTGGAAACATTATGAGCGTGTTGACTCGGCACTCGTCGTCTCGCCGGAGTTTGTTTTCGCCGTCCGATAGAAGATTCCGACGAATATCCGCTCCCGATTGGAGATTCGTTTCCTTCTTCTTTCTTTCCTTTCCTACTCGCCGGAGACATTCCTCGATCTCTCGTCCGATCCGATTTCCGGCCGTCGGGAACCTCATCGTCCATAGAGAAAAGCCGCGATTTCTTTTTCCGGCGACTTGGAAAGAGATTTGAGAACCAGGAAGAGGAGGAAACCCTACGATCTGGAGAATCTCTCACGGATTCTTCAGATCTGGATCCGAAGAGCGATGAGAACAACGAGAACCGATTAGTTTTCTTCTCTCTGGAAAAAGTCGGACCGATCTGTGGAGTACTGTAGAACAACTGTGGCCGGAGACACGTGTCTCCGGTGGATCTACGGCTGACGTAAGGAGAAACCGAGCGAGGGAAAACGAGCGGTGGTGGATCAGATTTCCGGCGATCCTCGGCAGCTTGAGCTTCTTTGGCTTGAAAGGCGATCAGAGCCAAAAGACGCTCTGAGAGACAAAAAGGACAGACTCCGACTCCGCCTTCCTCGCGTGGATGCTGCTTACACCTCATTCTCTTCATATGATTTTTCTCTCCTTTGTCATTCTCTTGTGTTTTCGCTTCGGAGATCTTGAAGAACTAATACAAAAAAAAAAACAGGAAAAAAGGCCTTAAACTGAGAAATTAGAGCTCGATTTTCTCTAAATCCTCCGTCTTTTTCTTCTTTCTCCGTCAGAGATCAGAAAGAACGGCACAAATAAAGCCCGAAACTGAGAAATTAGAGCTCGGTTTTCTCTTAATCCTCCGCGATTTTCTTCTTTCTGCGTCAGAGATCAGAAAGAACGGAAACAAATAAGGCGTGAAACAGGAAAAAATTAGGCTTGAAACTGAAAATTTTGAGCTCGATTTTCTCTCAATCTTTACAAATAAGGCCTGAAACAGGAAAAAATTGGTCTGAAACTGAGAAATTAGCGCTCGATTTGCTCTTAATCCACCGCCATTTTCTTCTTTCTGCGTCAGAGATAAGAAAGAACGGAAACAAAAAAAAGAAAGAAAATTAGGGGAAGAAAATAGCTCTGAAACTAAGAAATTAGGGCTCGAACGTCTCTCAATTTCTTCGCAACTTCGAGAGAGAGAAGTTTTTTTTTTTCTTCTGCACCTGTCTATCTCTATTTGAGATGCTATTCATTTATATTGGATTTTTATTTAAAAGAAACGATATATTCGCCCCTTTTCTCTCTCCGACCACCCTCTAAACTCATAATTCATAAATGGAGGACTGACAAAGCACTGCCAAATGATTAAATATATTAGGGAGGACTGGCCCAGGGAAGAAAAGGGGGTGAGTATTTCACTTCCATTTTATTTAATTTAATTTAATGGTGTTTACTGGTCAAAGCACTGCCCGATAATTTATTTTAAAAACGCGGTTCGTAAACGGGCCTCTGACAAGCATCTATTAAATTTTGACGGAAAATCCCTTGACTAAAAGACCCTGCAAATTTACGTTATCGCCTCGAGGTTCGGGACCATGGAACAGGGGTTTTTTGGTCAATTGACTTGGGGTGTGACAAGGCTTGCAAATTACCAAAATACAGAAGCATGTTTGAACTTTGAAGCTGTGGTTGAGAGGATTTTGGTAATTTTACATGTTCTACTATTGGCAAGTTTGTAATTCGGTTTTTTTTATTTGGGGAAAAATACACTTAGACCCCCTGTGGTTTCGACACATTCAACTTAACCCCCGATGCTTAAAAAGTTACAAGTAGACCCCTTGTGGTTTCAATTTGTATAAGGTAGGCCTCCCCAGTTGACAGTTCGTCAACAGATTGAAGGGTTAGGATGAACCGATGGAGCTGATTCTTTGGGCACCCCCATCTATGTCAGGGCCCATCAAATGAACACTTTAGATCATCCAAACAATGTGGGCCCATACCCGAATCCAAACATTACCGAAAACACAGTGGGTCTAAGTGTATTTTTCCCTTTTTTTTTCAATTAGGGTGATGATAAATTTGCACCCCCTGTGGGATATTCGCAGCCTTTAACGGTTTTTAATAGGGTTGCAACTTGAGCCGGGTTTTACCCGACCCACATCGACCCAAAAATAGCTTGGGTTGGGTTCAGGTTTCATAGGTTTCGGGTCGAGCCGGGTTTGAAGGGGCCCGACCCGACCCGAGTTACATAAGTTATAGTATGTACATTTTTTTCTATTGTTAGTTAAAAGTTAAAAGTGAAAACCCACGCACCCACTGTTATTGTATGTGAGTGTAATTTCTGCTTCTATGAGTTGAGTTGATTCAAGTGTTTGATTCAGCATTGTTTGATTCAAGTATAATGTGAGTGTAATTACATCACTGTTTGATTCAAGTGTAATGTGAGTGTAATTTTTGCTTCTATGAGTTCAGTTGCCTTGCCAAACAAGAATTTTCTTTAAAAAATTGCGTCAACGTGAAAAAACCCGACTCGACCCGAGATTTATCATGGGTAGGGCCGGGTTTGGGAATAGTGGGTTTTCCGAAAAAAAACCCGACCCGAGATATTTCTCGGGTATGGTTGGGTTATCCAAAACCCGACCCGAGTTGCAGCCCTACTTTTTAACATCAATTCACATTAATGTGGTTTGAATTATCGTACAGGGGTGCGAGGTGCGAATTTATCATTTCCCTTTTGTTGTCGTGAAGAGACCGCCAAATTTGCCCTTTTTTCTCGGAAACTGGAGTCTAGTCAAATGTTCATAGCGGTAGTTCAAAGTCTAAACTCAGTCTCACGGGAGCGCTCAAATTAG
The DNA here is from genome assembly GCF_043159265.1 of Tasmannia lanceolata. Taxonomy (NCBI): domain Eukaryota; kingdom Viridiplantae; phylum Streptophyta; class Magnoliopsida; order Canellales; family Winteraceae; genus Tasmannia; species Tasmannia lanceolata. Next base: position 24,510,128 of record NW_027518685.1, read on the forward strand.
ACGTGAAAGATAAGACAGACTGAACATCTGAACCAATGGCATTTATGATTTGAGATCAGGACCGTTGATCTGATGGACCATCATAGTATGATAAGTGGGTCCGATGCTGAAATGGAGATCTCATTCACAAGATTAAGGCCCCAAAAATAAAGAAAGGCCATGTTGCTCGATCAAAGGTGTTGAATTCTTCGATGAGAGGCTAATAGTAGGGCAAAAGATTTGTGACGGCTAATAGTAGGGAAAAGATACATTCGTACGCTTTCTTCCTAGGGCCACTCCCTTGTTGTCGTGTCAAAAATTATTTTAAACTGCTTCGCTTTGCAAAATATATCTATAAATGGGGAATGCTTAGTGCAATTGGTCCCACCTTTGGTTAACCGCAAAACCCTCTTTTTTCATAGGTCTTGAGTTGACGCGAAATCCGGGTTAATCATCCAATTGTAACATCAAATAATGTGAACATAGCTCGTTAAAAACAATAGAGAGCTGCTAGGAAGACGGGAACCTATTTTACTTAAAACGAGAATAAGGGCTTGAGATGGTGACAAATGCGCAACAAGACACAAAAACAACTGTGGGTGAAGATTTAATCAACGCAGACAAGATAAAAACTAAGGGGCCGTCTGGATACTCGGATTTTAGAATCTTGGGTTCCCATAAAATCCTGAATGGGAGACGAGAGAAATGGAGACCGTCCGTTTCGCTTCTCTTTAGAATCTTGGATTTTAGATAAGAAATCTAGGTTTTAGAAATCTATCATCCATCCTAAGATTTCTAAAACCTGGAAACGTAGGATGATCTCCTACTCTCTCGATGATGGAAAGAAGGGTGAGAAATCAGAAAACGACGGTTGGTCTGCTTCTTCTCTTGTCTCCCATCTATAATTTTTGAAGAAATCCAAGATTCTAAAATCCGCATATCCAAACGGCCTTTCAGAGACTGCAAAACCCCAACTGACCCAGGCTCTTTCTTGTCTTTTTGTACGCGCCTGCCTATCACTTGTGCCCCTTTTTTTTGACAAAACGGATTCCCATTTTGCTATCAAATTATTTTACAAAGTCATTATAAAAAAGAGTTTAAAATAGGATTAAAAAACATTAATGACAAATAGAAGTGGGTTTTAAACAACATGATGTTAAAACAATTTTCCAATGGGCGGCGTACAATTTTGAATTGTAACCAGGCATTTGAATAAGCAAATGCTATCCACTAGCTCTATGCCCAGCCAATACAGCATCAGAGGAGAGTCCATGGTCGGCTTAGCACTAAGAAACCGATCTAAGACCTAAGTAGATTTTGGAACGCTTTCCAATGCACGGCATACAAATTTTTTTAATTGAAAATTTAATATAATTTAATGTATAGTAATATAGTAGGGTATTTTTGTTATTTTTTTTCAATACAAGGTTCAACCCCATCTTACCTAGGGGTGGCAACTGTTCGGTTTCGGTTCGGTTTGACCCCCAAACCGAAATTTGAATTCTTTTGGTTCTACCGAACCGAAACCGAACCGAAAATTCAAATTTCGGTTCGGTTTCGGTTTGGTTTGAAATTTGAATCGGTCTGAAACCAAACCGAAACCGAATTTTCGGTTCGGTTCCAGTTCGGTATCGGTTCGATTGCCATCCCTAATCTTACCCCGGTCTCTTTCGTTTTTTTTTTGTACGCGCCTACGTAACACATGTGCCCCTTTGTTTGACAAAAATGGATTCCCATTTTGCTAGCATATTATTTGCAAAATGGGGGTAAAAAAAGTTTAAATATGATTAAAAAAACATTAATAACAAACATAAAATTGCCTGTCAATATGAGTCATTGGCTTCTAAAATATATAGTAGCATTCCATGATATATCCGTTACTCAACACTTTTAAACTAACTAAATTATACATTAAAAAAAATTATATGTTCACATGATCAGAAGGATGTCAACGTCGGTATAATAAAAATTAAACTATTATTAGTAGAAACTAACTCTGATATAAAATGTCAACTTTCGTATATAATTAATTTTGGAATTGGAATCAGAATTAGAATCGGCATCGCATTCTGGTTGAGTCGGACTAAGAATACCACGTCTTAGGTGAAAAACAGATGTGCCATAAATTTTCTCATCTATTCTCCCTCGGATTTGATTCTGCCCTATATTTCATTCTTTAATTTGAACCAAACACAGAAATAGTATGGCAATTCCGATTCCTATCCCAAGGGCGCCTATGAAAAAGATTAGTGCAACGGTCCACTTTGAACAGGCTAAAGTCACCGCGGACAGGGGCGTGTACTCCTAGCAGCTTTCTTTGAGCATAATAAGGCTGAAGGGAAGGATTTTTAATTGGAATGAGCCCCAAGAACGATGCTCGTGTTAACCACACACGTTATCTTTACAATGACCCCCAGTCATCACTCTGCACCACAATATTCGCATAAAATGCTCCTCAAGGAGAACTAGTCGAGTAGTCGCCAAAGGGTGATTTAAAATTAGGGGTTCAACTCGGGTCGGGTGTCGGGTTGAGCCCAACCCGACCCGACCTAAGGAACCCAATTTTCCAACCCGAACTCGACCCGACCCGACTTCAACCCAAGTTTTTAAGCTTAAAAAGATAAAAAGTTATAAAAAATGTCGGGTTTCACTCTAGTCGGGTTGTAAAAACCCTCAAACCTAACCCGACCCGGGTTGGTAAAAGTCAACCCGAAGCCGAAACCGGGTTGCCGAAACCCAAGCTCAACCCAACCAGACCCGATCTGTTATTGGGTTGAACCCGACCCGAGTTGTAGCCCTAGTGATTTTGTTTTGGTAGGCTGAAGGATGACTTTTGGCACCAAAAACGAGAGATTTTATATAGTGTGTGGCCCATGTAGTTCAATATTTTTTCAAAAAAATAGTGTAAGACCCGCTTCATAAGATGATCCGAATCATTCATTTGTTGGGCTACAAGCCTACAACGCACAGGATGACATTATGGAAACTTCTAGATCGGAGGGTTAGGATTATCCTATGGAAATGATTTTCGGGCCGCAACTTATTTACTTTGTGGACTAAGAAATGATTAATTTGGATCATCCTATGAAGTGGGATGTACAGAGATAATAATACGTTAAAAAATATGAGAAATTACATGTGGCCGACCGTCAAAGTAACAAGGGCCAGGTGGCAAACCATCTAGCCCTTGATTTTTGATCCTGTCAAAACACCTTTTTTGAGTGTTTTGACGGGATAAAAAATCTAGCCCTTGTGAATCTCACGGTCGGGCATCATATAAAAACTCAAAAAATATATATATAACGGACTATACAACCATACACCATGTAAAATCTCCCATAAGATTTTATATGATGCATGTGTAAAACTAAAATTAAGTGATTGAATTGATAAGCAAACAATTCAAGAAATTAAACATAAGTAGAGATCGTGCATATGTACCTCTGTTCACGGCTTTTGACCCTTTAGCAAATATGATTTCTCGATCCTGGGATGATTTCCCAGGATTTCGATCCACTGCAAAATGAAGAATGATGTCGGGTGGTCTTCTGCTCTCTCAACGCTTCCCTATGTATATACCATTGGGGAGAAATAACAAACTTATGTGTGATAACAGGGACTCATCCCATATTTATAATAATTAATAACTCAAAGGAAAACCCTAATGTCCACCATTAAGGATTCTTGTTACTCAAATAAGCCCACATACCATATTTGACCTACATTGAACCCACACATGAACTACTAACCTATTACCATATACCCTTTCCAATGTGAACACACGTAGTTAAGGTGTTCTCAGGTCAAAACCTTCTATTGATCACTAACCATCAATGAGTCTATATGAATTATGATAAAAAATTCTCTATGATCCAGTTTTAACAAAAGCCAAAACATGTGCTATGCAAGTCCATTAAAAGCCTTACAGCAGGTGTGAAGTCCAGTATTTTTCAAAATGTATAACTGGGCTCACTTCATAGGATGTTCCTAACCCTACAATATCATTGGTTAGCCCACAATGTAAATAGGTTGTATCCCATAGATCATCCTATGACGATGATCCTAGTTAGCCCTCCGATCTATAGAGGTTTCTATAATATGCAGTCCCTATGTAGATCTAGGAATGGGGGTTATCAACCCTCTAAATGGGGTTGTCAAACTCTCAAAAGGGGTTATCAACCCCCTTTTGAGAGTTTGAAAAAAAATGCCACCACTCTTGAGGTGAAACTAAGCAACTTGTAATTTTCCTTTCATTTTTCTTGGCATCAACTTTCTTTTTAATATATTATCAACCGTCACGTACTTTCAATTTGTTGTATGTGGGCTCTAGATAAGTATTTGGTTAGGGACAGTACTAAAGTAAAGTACTAAGCTTGGAATCAATCTTGGAATCTCTTGAAAGTCAGACTCAGTCTTCATTATAAATACTAGTAAGACAGGCAGCGTACACGCAAGATGCAACAGATAGAGAGAGATGTCAAAGGGTTATATAGGTTCAGTTTGTTTTGGATTTTGAGTCTAAATCTAATTAAACTGAATTGGAATTTTTTTCAGGAAAAAGTCGATCATATTTTGAATAGAGTTCTTTATTTTGTGACTTTTAGCCCCTTCTGTTTCCTGATTTTCCCTCATCTCCACTTGAAGACACGGATTTATCATGAAAACAAACTCATGGTTACTTTGAAAAGAAATTTCGTGGAATGTTTATTTACCTAGTGTAAGTGTAAGTGTAAGCAACAAGAAAGGGTCCGAGGTGGGATAGAAATGGAGATTTGAGGGGACGGTGAGTGAGGAGAGCATGAGATGGCGTAGGAAAAAGGGGAAAATAAAATTAGTATTTTATACAGGGGATCTTTTTCTTGTTTACCAAACCCAATCACATGCTCTTCACACTCAGAGCCTTCTCAAACCTCTCTCTAACCTCTCTCTCACCAGCTCTCTCTACCCTTCTCTCACCTGGGTCTACCTAATATAAACCAAAACCTTTTTTTTTTTTGCACCTTAAAATGTGGAAGTGGGCTTCCCTTTAATTATTGATGGATATGCTAATAATTAATAGAGCCTGGTTTCGATTAGACTTACTACTCCACGGTACAAATGGTGTCACGATCAAAATACCAAAATTGTCAGTTTTGTGGGCATTACCATGGTTTAAAATTTCGGTTTCGGTAACCGTTTTGGACCCCACCGAAAACCAAAATTTCGGCGAAATCCGAAACTTGGTTCAAAATTCCGGATCGAAATTAAGAAATTTCGGACTGAAATTTAGAAATTTTGTAACACTTTTTATTATTATTAAAAAGGGCATATAATCGAAATTACCGAAATTTGCTAAAATGGCAAAATAATGAATTTCGGCATATTTCGGTTTCGGTCCCTACCGAAATTCGGATTTCGGTCGAAATTTAAAACAACGAGCATTACTATAGACGGACCATGGCCAAAAACATTATCAAGTGAATGGTTTAAAAACTAAAATTGGAAGGCCAAATTGATTGAACGGTTAGGATTGTCATTTTATAGTAATGTTTGGACTTTGGTCGTTAGACAATGGAACCCATGTTACCAACTTTTTTTGGGGGTTTGCAAAAGAAATCTTCTACTTTGCTTTATTTACAAAAGACAGTCTTCTTGATTGACAATTTATAAATAGAGTCTTTACATTTGTGTGAATTTTGCAAATCCAGTCATACAATCAATGTGTGACCAAAATAACCATGATAGATTTTTGAAAATTTGACAGAGGGGGGACAAATAAAAGAAATAATATCAGAGGGGTCAAGTGTATGCTAAAAATGACAGAAGGGGGTCAAATTTTGGTTTTCAAAATTTTCAATGACGAGAATGCCCTTGTGGCAGAAATATGTGATATGACTTTTAAGAATAAAAAAGCATTTCAGTTTCCCTCTCTTTCTCTTCCCTCTTCTCTCCTCCCGTATGTGTTTTTTTTTTTGCCGTCCTCTTCTCCGGCGATCTCTACGGGTCTGTTTGGTTCGTGAATCTCGGCGGGAAGGGGAAGGGGAAGTGAAAGGGGATTTGTGCAGAATGGCAATGAAAGGACCTTATGGGGGTGGGGTTTTGAAGTAACGTTTGGTTGTAAGGATGCTTACTAGGATTTTGTTGGAACTAAATTCCCAAATGCCATTTGGTTACAAGAATTTAGCGGAAGATATGCGACAAAGCAGTGCGTGGAGCCTCATCCGTCGTTTGAGAAGGCCATTCCTGTTGAAATTCTAATATAGAAACTCGGTTTTGGGGGTTTGCCATTCGGTTCTCATTGGAGAGCCACGTGGGCCGACCGTATCCCGACATTGTTGTGGGTGTTTTGACCATCGGGTTTGAAAAACACAACCAAACAACGTGCCGGCATCTAAAATTCCCACGAAATTCTAATGAGATGCCTGATTTTTGACAACCAAACAAAGCCGTAGGCAATCTCTCCGGCGATCTCGACGAAGGTGAAGCACGTATGAAACCTGGAAAACAGTAAACCCTACCTGGTCTCAGTTTATTTTTCATGATTTGTCTTCGGTGTGAGTACGAAGTAGAGATGTAGTTTGTAGTCAGTTGACAAATTTGTATTCTCACCTGTCATAGTAGAGATGTAGATGTAGTTTGTAGTCACACCTCTCATACTAAAAGCTTTTGAACTACATTTATGCTTTTGAACTTTCCATGAATAAAAGCTTTCTTAACATCCATTTATTTTGAGCAACAAATTCTTGAAACTAACAAATAAAGATTAACATTAAAGAAATTGATGCTTTAACAATAGGAGTTGAGTGTATATTTAGAGAAAAAATAAACCATTTGTGGCAAACACACCATTCTTACAGTTGGGGTACATGTTTCCAGATGGCATTCTTATACAATCACATATCTTTCTCCGTTGCCTTCACCCCCTTGTTATCTTTCATATTATTTTCTTTACTATCTGAAAGAAATAATTTGCAAAGATTTTATTTAAGAGAAATGTGGCAGTGTGATATGATAATGCGCAAAGGGTGGTTGTGCTCCATAAGATATTGCTATTATTAGTAATTCAAAACTCATGCTATCCCATTTAGCTTTGGTGTTAAATGTGAAAGTGCTTGCGAAAAGAAGACAGACATGAGTTTGAAGAGTGTAGGGATTGAATTTTTGAGGGCCCATAATCCCTTCTCTAATACCATGCATAGCTTCCCTCTGTTGCCCTTGAGAAGCCCCCCTTAGGTACTAATAACCCCTTCTTTGTAGCTGAAAACCCATGCCTTTGAACTTGAGGACCTTCTTCTGGATTTGATGGACCCTCCGAGGGTACTTCTCCTACCCCATTTGAGGGCCCATAATCCCTTCTCTAATACCATGCATAGCTCCTCTCTGTTGGCCTTGAGAAGCCCCTCTTAGGTACTAGTAACCCCTTTTTTGTAGCTGAAAATCCATGACTTTGAACTTCAGGACCATCTTCTGGATTTGATTGACCCTCCAAGGGTACTTCTTCTACCCCATTTGAGGGCCCATAATCCCTTCTCTAATACCATCCATAGGTCCCCTCTGTTGCCCTTGAGAAGCCCCCCTTACGTACTAATAACCCCTTTTTGTAGCTGAAAACACATTCCTTTGAACTTCAGGACCTTCTTCTGGATTTGATGGACCCTCCAAGGGTACTTCTCCTACCCCATTTGAGGGCCCATAATCCCTTCTCTAATACCATGCATAACTCCTCTATATTGCCCTTGAGAAGCCCCCCTTACGTACTAATAACCCATTTTTTCTAGCTGAAAACCCATGCCTTTGAACTTCAGGATCTTCTTCTGCAATTGATGGACCCTCCAAGGGTACTTCTCCTACCCCATTTGAGGGCCCATAATCCCTTTTCTAATACTATGCATAGCTCTCCTCTATTGCCCTTGAGAAGCCTCCCTTTGGTACTAATAACCCCTTGTTTGTAACTGAAAACCCATGCCTTTGAACTTCAGGACCTTCTTCTGGATTTGATGGACCCTCCAAGGGTACTTCTCCTACCCCATTTGAGGGCCCATAATCCCTTCTCTAATACCATGCATAGCTCCCCTCTGTTTCCCTTGAGAAGCCTCCCTTAGGTACTAATAACCCCTTTTTGTAGCTGAAAAACCCATGCCTTTGAACTTCAGGACCTTCTTCTGGATTTGATGGACCCTCCGATGGTACTTCTTTTACCCCATTTGAGGGCCCATAATCCCTTCTCTAATACCATGCATAGCTCCCCACTGTTGCCCTTGAGAAGCCTTCCTTAAGTACTAATAACCCCTTTTTGTAGCTTAAAACCCATGCCTTTGAACTTGAGGACCTTCTTCTGGATTTGATGGACCCTCCGAGGGTACTTCTCCTACCCCATTTGAGGGCCCATAATTCCTTCTCTAATACCATGCATAGCTCCCCTCTGTTGCCCTTGAGAAGCCTCCCTTAGGTACTAATAACCCCTTTTTGTAGCTGAAAACCCATGCCTTTGAACTTGAGGACCTTCTTCTGGATTTGATGGACCCTCCGAGGGTACTTCTTCTACCCCATTTGAGGGCCCATAATCCCTTCTCTAATACCATCCATAGCTCCCCTCTATTACCCTTGAGAAGCCCCCCTTACGTACTAATAACCCCTTTTTTGTAGCTGAAAACCCATGCCTTTGAACTTGAGGACCTTCTTCTGGATTTGATGGACCCTCCGATGGTACTTCTCCTACCCCATTTGAGGGCCCATAATCCCTTCTCTAATACCATGCATAGCTCCTCTCTGTTGGCCTTGAGAAGCCCCTCTTAGGTACTAGTAACCCTTTTTTTGTAGCTGAAAATCCATGACTTTGAACTTCAGGACCATCTTCTGGATTTGATGGACCCTCCAAGGGTACTTCTTCTACCCCATTTGAGGGCCCATAAACCCTTCTCTAATACCATGCATAGCTCCCCTCTATTGCCCATGAGAAGCCCCCCTTAGGTACTAATAACCCCTTTTTTGTAGCTGAAAACCCATGACTTTCAACTTCAGGACTTTCTTCTAGATTTGATGGACCCTCCAAGGGTACTTCTTCTACCCCATTTGAGTGCCCATAATCCCTTCTCTAATATCATGCATAGCTCCCCTCGGTTGCCCTTGAGAAGCCACCTTAGGTACTAGTAACCCCTTTTTTGTAGCTGAAAACCCATGACTTTTAACTTCAGGACCATCTTCTGGATTTGATAGACCCTCCAAGGGTACTTCTTTTACCCCATTTGAGGGCCCATAATCCCTTATCTAATACCATCCATAGGTCCCCTCTGTTGCCCTTGAGAAGCCCCCCTTACGTACTGTAACCTCTTTTTTGTAGCTGAAAACACATGCCTTTGAACTTCAGGACCTTCTTCTGGATTTGATGGACCCTCCAAGGGTACTTCTCCTATCCCATTTGAGGGCCCATAATCCCTTCTCTAATACCATGCATAGCTCCCCTCTATTGCCCTTGAGAAGCCCCCCTTACGTACTAATAACCCCTTTTTTCTAGCTGAAAACCCATGCCTTTGAATTTCAGGATCTTCTTCTGCATTTGATGGACCCTCCAAGGGTACTTCTCCTACCTCATTTGATGGCCCATAATCCCTTTTCTAATACTATGCATAGCTCCCCTCTATTGCCCTTAAGAAGCCTCCCTTAGGTACTAATAACCCCTTGTTTGTAGCGGAAAACCCATGCCTTTGAACTTCAGGACCTTCTTCTGGATTTGATGGACCCTCCAAGGGTACTTCTCCTACCCCATTTGAGGGCCCATAATCCCTTCTATAATACCATGCATAGCTCCCCTCTGTTGCCCTTGAGAAGCCTCCCTTAGGTACTAATAACCCCTTTTTTGTAGCTGAAAACCCATGCCTTTGAACTTCAGGACCTTCTTCTGGATTTGATGGACCCTCCGAGGATACTTCTTGGACCCCATTTGAGGGCCCATAATCCCTTCTCTAATACCATGCATAGCTCCCCACTGTTGCCCTTGAGAAGCCTCCCTTAGGTACTAATAACCCCTTTTTGTAGCTGAAAACCCATGCCTTTGAACTTGAGGACCTTCTTCTGGATTTGATGGACCCTCCGAGGGTACTTCTCCTACCCCATTTGAGGGCCCATAATCCCTTCTCTAATACCATGCATAGCTCCCCTCTGTTGCCCTTGAGAAGCCTCCCTTAGGTACTAATAACCCCTTTTTGTAGCTGAAAGCCCATGCCTTTGAACTTGAGGACCTTCTTCTGGATTTGATGGACCCTCCGAGGGTACTTCTTCTACCCCATTTGAGGGCCCATAATCCCTTCTCTAATACCATGCATAGCTCCCCTCTGTTGCCCTTGAGAAGCCTCCCATAGGTACTAATAACCCCTTTTTGTAGCTGAAAAACCCATGCCTTTGAACTTCAGGACCTTCTTCTGGATTTGATGGACCCTCCGATGGTACTTCTTTTACACCATTTGAGGGCCCATAATTCCTTCTCTAATACCATGCATAGCTCCCCACTGTTGCCCTTGAGAAGCCTTCCTTAAGTACTAATAACCCCTTTTTGTAGCTGAAAACCCATGCCTTTGAACTTGAGGACCTTCTTCTGGATTTGATGGACCCTCCGAGGGTACTTCTCTTACCCCATTTGAGGGCCCATAATTCCTTCTCTAATACCATGCATAGCTCCCCTCTGTTGCCCTTGAGAAGCCTCCCTTAGGTACTAATAACCCCTTTTTGTAGCTGAAAACCCATGCCTTTGAACTTGAGGACCTTCTTCTGGATTTGATGGACCCTCCGAGGGTACTTCTTCTACCCCATTTGAGGGCCCATAATCCCTTCTCTAATACCATCCATAGCTCCCCTCTATTATCCTTGAGAAGCCCCCCTTACGTACTAATAACCCCTTTTTTGTAGCTGAAAACCCATACCTTTGAACTTGAGGACCTTCTTCTGGATTTGATGGACCCTCCAAGGGTACTTCTCCTACCCCATTTGAGGGCCCATAATCCCTTCTCTAATACCATGCATAGCTCCCCTCTGTTGGCCTTGAGAAGCCCCTCTTAGGTACTAGTAACCCCTTTTTTGTAGCTGAAAATCCATGACTTTGAACTTCAGGACCATCTTCTGGATTTGATGGACCCTCTAAGGGTACTTCTTCTACCCCATTTGAGGGCCCATAAACCCTTCTCTAATACTATGCATAGCTCCCCTCTATTGCCCTTGAGAAGCCCCCCTTAGGTACTAATAACCCCTTTTTTGTAGCTGAAAACCCATGACTTTCAACTTCAGGACTTTCTTCTAGATTTGATGGACCCTCTAAGGGTACTTCTTCTACCTCATTTGAGTGCCCATAATCCCTTCTCTAATATCATGCATAGCTCCCCTCGGTTGCCCTTGAGAAGCCACCTTAGGTACTAGTAACCCCTTTTTTGTAGCTGAAAACCCGTGACTTTTAACTTCAGGACCATCTTCTGGATTTGATAGACCCTCCAAGGGTACTTCTTCTACCCCATTTGAGGGCCCATAATCCCTTATCTAATACCATCCATAGGTCCCCTCTGTTGCCCTTGAGAAGCCCCCCTTACGTACTGATAACCTCTTTTTTGTAGCTGAAAACACATGCCTTTGAACTTCAGGACCTTCTTCTGGATTTGATGGACCCTCAAAGGGTACTTCTCCTATCCCATTTGAGGGCCCATAATCCCTTCTCTAATACCATGCATAGCTCCCCTCTATTGCCCTTGAGAAGCCCCCCTTACGTACTAATAACCCCTTTTTTCTAGCTGAAAACCCATGCCTTTGAACTTCAGGATCTTCTTCTGCATTTGATGGACCCTCCAAGGGTACTTCTCCTACCTCATTTGATGGCCTATAATCCCTTTTCTAATACTATGCATAGCTCCCCTCTATTGACCTTAAGAAGCCTCCCTTAGGTACTAATAACCCCTTGTTTGTAGCTGAAAACCCATGCCTTTGAACTTCAGTACCTTCTTCTGGATTTGATGGACCCTCCAAGGGTACTTCTCCTACCCCATTTGAGGGCCCATAATCCCTTCTCTAATACCATGCATAGCTCCCCTCTGTTGCCCTTGAGAAGCCTCCCTTAGGTACTAATAACCCCTTTTTTGTAGCTGAAAACCCATGCCTTTGAACTTCAGGACCTTCTTCTGGATTTGATGGACCCTCCGAGGGTACTTCTTGTACCCCATTTGAGGGCCCATAATCCCTTCTCTAATACCATGCATACCTCCCCACTGTTGCCCTTGAGAAGCCTCCCTTAGGTACTAATAACCCCTTTTTGTAGCTGAAAACCCATGCCTTTGAACTTGAGGACCTTCTTCTGGATTTGATGGACCCTCCGAGGGTACTTCTCATACCCCATTTGAGGGCCCATAATCCCTTCTCTAATACCATGCATAGCTCCCCTCTGTTGCCCTTGAGAAGCCTCCCTTAGGTACTAATAACCCCTTTTTGTAGCTAAAAGCCCATGCCTTTGAACTTGAGGACCTTCTTCTGGATTTGATGGACCCTCCGAGGGTACTTCTTCTACCCCATTTGAGGGCCCATAATCCCTTCTCTAATACCATGCATAGCTCCCCTCTGTTGCCCTTGAGAAGCCTTCATTAGGTACTAATAACCCCTTTTTGTAGCTGAAAACCCATGCCTTTGAACTTTAGGACCTTCTTCTGGATTTGATGGACCCTCCGAGGGTACTTCTTCTACCCCATTTGAGGGCCCATAATCCCTTCTCTAATACCATCCATAGCTCCCCTCTATTACCCTTGAGAAGCCCCCCTTACGTACTAATAACCCCTTTTTTGTAGCTGAAAACCCATGCCTTTGAACTTGATGACCTTCTTCTGGATTTGATGGACCCTCCGAGGGTACTTCTCCTACCCCATTTGAGGGCCCATAATCCATTCTCTAATACCATGCATAGCTCCCCTCTGTTGGCCTTGAGAAGCCCCTCTTAGGTACTAGTAACCCCTTTTTGTAGCTGAAAATCCATGACTTTGAACTTCAGGACCATATTCTGGATTTGATGGACCCTCCAAGGGTACTTCTCCTACCCAATTTGAGGGCCCATAATCCCTTCTCTAATACCATGCATAGCTCCCCTCTGTTGCCCTTGAGAAGCCTCCCTTAGGTACTAATAACCCCTTTTTGTAGCTGAAAACCCATGCCTTTGAACTTGAGGACCTTCTTCTGGATTTGATGGACCCTCCGAGGGTACTTCTTCTACCCCATTTGAGGGCCCATAATCCCTTCTCTAATACCATCCATAGCTCCCCTCTATTGGCCTTGAGAAGCCCCCCTTACGTACTAATAACCCCTTTTTTGTAGCTGAAAACCCATGCCTTTGAACTTGAGGACCTTCTTCTGGATTTGATGGACCCTACGAGGGTACTTCTTCTACCCCATTTGAGGGCCCATAATCCCTTCTCTAATACCATTCATAGCTCCCCTCTATTGCCCTTGAGAAGCCCCCCTTACGTACTAATAATCCCTTTTTTGTAGCTGAAAACCCATGCCTTTGAACTTGAGGACCTTCTTCTGGATTTGATGGACCCTCCGAGGGTACTTCTTCTACCCCATTTGAGGACCCATAATCCCTTCTCTAATACCATCCATAGCTCCCCTCTATTGCCCTTGAGAAGCCCCCCTTACGTACTAATAACCCCTTTTTTGTAGCTGAAAACCCATGCCTTTGAACTTGAGGACCTTCTTCTGGATTTGATGGACTCTCCGAGGGTACTTCTTCTACCCCATTTGAGGGCCCATAATCCCTTCTGCTGTAATTTAATTTAGAAAATATTATATCCTTGCCGGATGTAACATGTTAAACTAATTTCTCGTAGATTTCGTCTTTAAACTAGATTTCGTACTGTGATCTGTATACTTGAAATGCAATGTTCACTTATGTTAAATTATTTCCATGCTTCAGTCTGGTATTAAATGTACTGAGAAAAAATATGTTATCATCTTCTTCTCATGTTTAAGTCTTAACCATATCATATTGTAGACACCCCATTTTGACAAGGCCCTAAACCCGCATATTCGAATAAAATCCCGAGGTCAGACGGAAAATGAATGAAATTAATCCGAGCAAAAGAGAATGTGGGGCCCGCTTGTGTGGGACCCGTTTGTGTGGGACCCGCCTGTGTGGGACCCGCTTTTGTGGGGCCCGCTTTTGTGGGGCCCGTTTGTGTGGGACCTGCTGATGTGTGGCCCGCTGATGTGGGACCCGCTTGCGTGGGGCCCGCTTGTGTGGGGCCCGCTGTTGTGGGACCCGCTTATGTGGTCAAAGAGAGAATAAGGACGGTCATCATTTTCTTCGTTTTTAAAGTGGGCGTAATGAGTGGTTTTGGTTTTCGCATGGCATCCAATGCCATTTGAAAATTATTTTTTATTTTTTATTTATTTATTATTTTGCAAAAAAATGGGAAATGGGGGGGGGACAAGAGGGGGACAAAAAAAAACCCATCATCCTCTCTCATGATGAGTCATGAGAACCTCCCCAGTCTTCTTCTCTCTCGGAGAGAGAAAAGACCAGAGGAGAGAAAAATCCAGGGGAGGGAACTGGAGAAGAAAAAAACCAGAAAAAAAAGAACAGAGAAAAATGAGGGGAGAACGAAGGAAAAAACCAAAAAAAAAAAAAGGAAATCGACAGTGGAGAAAAAGGAGGCAGAAGAAAAAAAAAAAGAAGAAAAAACCAGAGAGAGGGACCAGCAGGAGAAGAACGAAGAAAAAAAGAAAAAAAAAAGAAAATCGGTAGAGAGAGAGATCCGGCCAGTCATCTTCTCCGGCGAATTCCTTGCCGGAATCCGATCGCACATCTCTCATTACCAGTCACCTTCTTCATCTCCATCTACGCCACAAGCGTCTCAGATCCGGTGGTTTTATATTGATCCGGCGGATCTCCGGCAAATTTCTCCCTTCTTCGGTCAGTATCATCGGATTCCGTCGATTTTTACTACCTCCTGCAATGATTCCATCTCCGGCCAAGATCCGAGGTCTGCAAATCTGAAAGGAGAGAGGATCAAGCTGCTGATTTCAAATCTTTCCGAGCTTTGATCATTTTTTTTAAACTCGATTAGCAGTCCATGTAAGTAGTTTCTCTTGAATGTTTGTTTTTGTTCTTGAGTTTTATTTGGAGGCTTGAGTTGCTTGTGATTGTAGACACCCCGCTGATGTGGGACCCGCTGATGTGTGGGACCCGCTGATGTGTGGGGCCCGCTGCTGTGTGGGGCCCGCTGTGTGTGGGGCCCGCTGCTGTGTGGGACCCGCTGATGTGTGGGGCCCGCTGGTGTGTGGGGCCCGCTGATGTGTGGGGCCCGCTGCTGTGTGGGGCCTGCTGATGTGTGGGGCCCGCTGATCTGTGGGTAGACATCCCGCTGATCTGTGGGGCCCGCTGATGTGGGACCCGCTGATGTGTGGGACCCGCTGATGTGTGGGCCCGCTGATGTGTGGGCCCGCTGCTGTGTGGGACCCGCTGATGTGTGGGGCCCGCTGGTGTGTGGCCCGCTGGTGTGGGGCCCGCTGGTGTGTGGGGCCCGCTTATGTGTGGGGCCCGCTGATGTGTGGGCCTGCTGTTGTGTGGGGCCTGCTGATGTGTGGGGCCCGCTGTGTGTGGGGCCCGCTGATGTGTGGGGCCCGCTGATGTGTGGGGCCCGCTGTGTGTGGGACCCGCTGTGTGTGGGACCCGCTGGTGTGGGACCCGCTGGTGTGGGACCCGCATGACGTGTGGGGCCCGCTGTGTGTGGGACCCGTTTATGTGGGGCCCGCTGATGTGGGGCACGTTTGTGTGGTTTTCTTCTTTTTTTTTAGAGTCTGTCATAGAGAGTTTAGGATTCCGTCCTTCCATCTTTCAGAGTCAGTCTTCAGCATAGGAGTCAGTCCTTCAGTCTTTCAGGGGTCTGTCATATCATCATAGGGGTTAGGATTCTGTCCATCCCCTCATCCAATCACGTGATTTTATTCACTCCTGCAAGGTATAGGATGCTGTCCAACCCTTGCAGAGTTGTTATTCTGTTCATCCCCCCCGCAAAGCATAGGATGCTGTCTAACCTTTGCGGGATATCAGGAGTCTGTCCTCCCCTTGTGATGATAGGATTTTGTCCTCTTGTGTCGAAAAATTCAAAAACATCTGAAAAATCAAAAATCTCAAAAATCTCGAGTCAGTAGAGTGTAGTTAGGAAAATCTGGTCCGAACTACGGATGGCTTGATCCCTAGCTGAGGGGTACGTAGGCAGCTCAGGCGTGCTGCTGGCACCCTGAGTTCAGTCACCATTTTTACACCCTTTCACCATTTTCAGTCACCATTTTTGTAAATATTTCTCACAACTTTCACCATTTTTCATAACTTCAAAACCTCCCAAAAATACAAAAAACTTCAAAACCTTTTCAAAAAGATCTTCCCCTAGAGTTAGGAGTCTGTCCTAGATATTTAGGGTGTTTTAGAGTTAGGAGTCGGTCTTGATTTGTATTGATGTGGTGTGTCCTGTCGTGTGAGTGTCCCTAGAGTTAGGAGGCCTCGAGTCGATCGGTCAGACACTTAGTCGAACCAATGGCTAGACTAGGAAGCATATAGTCAGCCCATGGTTTTCTTTATGTTGCACAGCCTAGATACACATAGGATGTAGGGCCTACCTGCATTAGCTTAAGGCTAAACAACCTGCATTAGTTAGGACATATAGAGAGTCGTAAAAATCACAATCCACTTGAATTTAAGCAATCGCACAAAAAGCTTTAAAAACTAGTCGAGTCTAGTTGATCGAGTCTAGGATAGCGGTCCTAGAGGTTTAGGCATTGTAGTTTAGCATAGGACACCGAACTACGTTGGCTCTGATTCTTCCCGAGGCCGGGATACGTAGTGCAGCTAGGATGGATGGCCATCCTGGTCCGAGTCAAGTCCTGCATTAGAATTTTAGGATTTGTCTTGTTGAGTCGTGTGTTGTGTGTTTTGCTGTGTTTTCTTATTTTTATGTACAGATCCTATACCTTTAGCTGTAACATGCATGTGCTTGTCCACCAGAACTTAGACACCAATTAGGCATGGCACTCATAACCTAGCTATTCTTAGGCGACATATCTTTCATTTCTTTTGTGTGTGCTTCTTATTCATCTCCGAGACATGCATGATTAGCTAGACGTTATCTCGGAGATATTCGTTCCCATTTCGCATGATTTTCGCCCAAAACTCTTCAAAATTAATAATAAATGGCATAAGAGACCAGGTGCTAGCACTTGGGCGAATTGGGGGCGCCTAATCCCTTCCCCATTCGTCATCAGGCACGAACCCTATTTTATATCTCTGGTTATCCGTTGCAACAGAGCACAGCATGGGATCCAGGGCCCACTTCCTTGGATGGCGACTCTTCTTTGTTTAAGATACGCCTCGAATCTGGGCTAGTCCCCGAATCGAGAGGTATCTCACTTTACATCGCCGCTCATGCTGTGAGGGGCACTCTTTCGAGAGTTCCTTGGTGGGGCTCTCCTTCACGTGGACGATCTAGAGAGACTCGCGCGGGGGCCCGTCCTCCCCTCACGCCCGTCCCGGATCGCGGGTCCACAGGCTGGCGACTCTGCTGGGGAGTTCTTGAAATATTGCCTAACTCTATATAAATGCCATTTTTGCTAACTTCAGAGAAATTTGAGCTAAAATCATTTTAAATGGGAATTCTATCGTTAGAATCCAGGGGCACCAGATAGGTGCGTAATTAAAACAAGGGATTCACACACTGCACATCATATGTTATCATATTGTTTATTCTTTACTTATTTCATTGTTTTTCATTATTATTGGCTCCACGGGATAGATTGAATGCGTGCCCGACTGGGATGTCATTACACCCTGATGGTACTGTTGAATCTATTTCCAAGCTATGCGCCGGTGCTGCAGCCGTAAACACTGGGCGTACTTGTGTTTACAGCAGCCGATGAGCAATGAAGCATACTATGTATAACATTGGGCGTACTTTTGTTATACATATTAAGTATGTTTCATACGCATAGTACCCATTAGATTGAGTCCGGAGCCCTATTTTGTTTTATATATTATGTATATACGTACTGACTTAGTGAAACCCAACTAGGAAGTACCTGTGTTTATATAAGTATATTGCATTCATATAAGGGTCGAACATGTGTTGCTCACGCATGTGAAGCCTAGAGTTAGGAGCCTTGTCCCATTTGTAGACTAGGGTAGCTCACTTTATGTGGCTACAGCAGTCCTAGTACACTCACGAGTCTGTCGTGAGTCGAGACTTTCTCGACTCCGCTAGATCAGGTTAGGGCTGGTGCCCCTGGTTAGGGTGTATATATATATATATGTGTGTGTATAGTATATTATTCTTAGATTAGGGCTTATCCTTCCGAATAAGGTTTCTCTATCTAGTTCAGTCGTACCATTCTTTCAGACCCGGTCGATGACTCTTGCTCTTGCTTGGTCATCATCCAGATCGCGGTCTACCCTGTCATCTTTATCATATGATTATTCCTATATCTCGGATTTATATCTGTTTTTGTCGGCTGTCTGATCAGGGCCGACTTTCTACTGAGGTTTTCTGGTCTATTATCACCGATCAGAGTTTGTTCACTATTTCTTTTTTGGATCAGGCTGATGATTATTGTTCACCACCTTTTATAGCCTGGGTTCATTTCTTGATTCTTCGTTATCCATTCTTCTTGCTAGCTGTTAGACCAGGGCCTGTCTATCAATGAAGTTTTCTGGTTTATCCCTTAGCCACATTGTTTCATTCCCCAGCCTTCGGACCTGGTCAGTAATTTTCCTCTATCATTATTCTGACCATGGTCTGCCTTTTGTCTCTTGAGTGTATAATTGTGTCGTTCCTTTGTACATAACTTATTTGCTGAGTCGATTTCTAGTTACCTTCTTGTACCTACACCATTTGTTGAGCTGATTGTCTAGATTAGGACCCATTTTCAGTGGGTATTCCTGGTCTAATTCATCCTATCTACATTCTCTTGATTTGGTTGGTGGCATTTCCTTTGCCTTTGTTGAAACCATTATCTGTCTTCTCGTCATCGGATTGTACATATCTCTTGTTTGTATATGATTCTGCCGGTTGATTAGATTAGGACCCATTTCTAGTGGGGGATTCCTGGTTTAATCATTTGTATTCACATTCCTTCAGATTCACTTGACGGGTGGTCCGTACTTGTCACTCTCATGGCCACAGTCTACTTGCTGCCCTTTTGATTGTATATCTATTCTGTTGTTATGTCTTAGATCTGGTCGATGGCTTGTCTGATGTCTCTATATCTTTTGGTCCCAAATCCAACCCATGACCAAGCGTCGTCATTCATGGTCAGTCCTTCATGTGATTACATCTTCGTGGTGGCCATATTCTGCTTGCTGATTGTGTGCTTATCTTGCCATCATTATTTGAGTGCAAGTATCCTTGCTGAGAGTCCCACAGTACTGAGTTTCTATTCATTTACCCTTATGTTGAGTTGTGAGGATCACCTTATATAGCCGTTATGCTGCCGGATTTTATATAAACACCTTGAGCGTGATCGCTATCTTTTCAGAGTTATCGATAAGCCATGACTTTACTCTACCACGATCCTTTTAGGGACGTCATGCTGCCGGATTTTACTCAACTCATTTTCAGTATGATCGCTATCCTTTAGGATTATTGATAAGTCATGTGCTTACCCTACCATGATCCTTCTTACAGTTCTGCTGTTAGTTTTATTCAAGGGAGAGATGTGTTTGTATTATCTCTTGTTTCAACTTGTGTATAACATTTCTATAAGATTGCCTCATACTAAAGTCAGTGTCTGTCAATTCCATGACATGAGTCTGACCTAATTGACCTCATCCATTTGTTGAACCAGTCTCCTTTCATTTCACCTAATCAAGTCAACAGGACATATATCTGGGTTGAACCCCAAGTCATTGACATCATGGAAGAAGGTGTACTACTCATATTTTCAGTGCCAGTTCATCTGTATCGAAAAAAAAAAAATGTCATGTGTTGTTAAGGTTTGTCTTTCATTAAGTTTGTACCAACTTTCTTCTCTTAGAGTTGGTAAGTCTTACTATGTTAATGTCAAAAAAAAAAAAAAAAGTGTGTCATGTTTGTCAGTCGTGTTCATTCATAGTCTGTTGTTTCCATCCTTTGTCAAGTTCAATGTAAAGCCCATTGAGGCGTGTCGAAAAAAAAAAAGAGTTACTGATGTACTTAAGAGTCTTCAAGTCAATAAAGTTGTTGGTTTCTAAATCTTTGATGTTTTATGATTGACTCTTTAGATCTAATGTTTAAATAACTAAAGACACCCTCTTGGATGAGATTGCAGATGAAATTCCCCTCGAGATCTGAAAAAGTCAAACGAGAGGAAGAGCGTCTAGCATAACCACTTGAAGAAGAAATCGAAGCTATCGATAGTGGTATCGAAATCCGAAACTCAAGAAAGATGGAGTGACAAAACTTTATCTCCCGAGGAGAGCAAAGAATTGATAAACCTGTTTAGGGGGGTTTAAGGTAGTCTTGCTTGATCCTATAAGGATAAACCAGGGGAATGCCCTGTCGTTGCTCAGAGCAAGATTTCATTGGCTTTAGACATCCAGTTGAAAAGTGAAGATTTTAAAAAGCGAAACATCAGACATCTTTTGGAGCTGATCAAATATTGAGAGAAGAGTTTCTGGCAAAGAAGTATGATAAATTTGAGTCCTAAAAAAAAAAAAAAAAAAAAGAAAAAGAAAGAAAGACAAGGGGTTGTGAAACCTTAAGCATAAATTCAAGATCTTCGAGATGGGAGTGGAGCGCAGTAATTGAAGTTTTGCCAGAAAACCGCCAGACTCCTTGAAAAAAAATAAAAAAATAAAAAATTTTCAAAGGCTTTGAACCTTAAGCAAAAGAGCTTGTACATCAAATACATCAGGAGGCCATCATTGGACGTTTGAGCCTTAATAGCCAAAATCCTAACGTTTTAAAATCCTTTTGAGAACCCTTTGGGCCAACGATTTAAAGCTAATACTTCTTTTCAAACACATTATAAACCCGGGGCATTTATGCACCCGAACTACGTCGGACCTGATCCCCAACTCTTCAGGGGTACGTAGGCAACTTGATTTATTCAGGTTCGGTCAAACCTTGGGATAAAAATCCTTTTTTAAAATTTTGAAGCTAAATGCTAAACCATTCTTTGAAAAACCCCAAGGCGAACTACGCGGGCCTGATCCTCCATTTTTGGGGTACGTAGGTAGTCTGGCTAGACCAGATTCGGTCCAAATCGTTTGAACTTCAAATATCCCCCTTTTTTTATCCCAAGCCTTCCTAGAAAGTCCTTCTGGTAAAACAAGCAAAGGTTCAAGGCAAATGAAAGCAAAAACAGAAAAAAGAATGAAAGTCTGAAGACCCACTAGGTTGAAAACCCGAAAGGGCGGCCTAGAGAAAGGTGAAAGTTGTTTTCTTGCTAAGTCAATAACCAAAGAAGTTAGCTAATGCAAAGGTAAGGATAGCGGTCTGCTGGATTGAAAATCTGAAGAGGTAATCTAGTCAGAGGCAAAGAATTCCCATGAAGAGAGAATGGATGAGATATCGAAGGAGTTCTTCAGTTATGCAGAATTTTCAAAGTTTGAGTTGTGACTTCTTTTGGAGAGAGAAATCAAGGAGACAGAGAATCATTCTCAAACAGGGCAGGATCCCAGAATCCGAGTAGTGTCGGCAAGACTTGTTTTGATACTTTTCTAAATTAGGGGCATTGAAACTGAGCAATCCGAAGGTGGTATAACCATGACGGAGATCCCGATGGAGGAAATTAGAACTTCTTGACATGGTTTTTCGAGATTACTCTAAGAGTGGCTAGCCTTAACATGAAAAAATAGCACATTTGATCTAAGGGTGAATCAGAATGTAGTCGAGTCTCTTGAATACTCTACACCTTCTTTGATGGAGTCCTTGGGAGTCTGTCCTTCATTTATATTTGTTTTCTTTCAAGGTCTAAGTTGTATGGCACTGGAAGGAAGGGGTGTATACCTTCCAAAATGAAAGATCCTGGTTTAGGTATCCTACTCTGACAGACTGAATATGTCAAGTTTCATGCAGTTGGTGTCGGAAAGAGCGAACCTCAAATAGTGGTCAATGAAAGGAGAAGTCTTTGAGCTTAGCCATTTTCCCATCTTTACTCCCAAGAAAGAACCTATGCAAATCCAAAAATTTCCTTATCTATCCTTGTTCTACTTTTCTTGAGACTCTTGTCATGGAAGTACAATACACTAGGGGCATCTTTTATGACTTGCGTCATAAAAGATATCAAGCATCAAAGGCAATCAGTGCCAATGTTTACAACAAGTTGAAGTAAGAGAGATGCGAGCACGTCTTGAGCCAAATCTCCGAGCTCTTCAAATGAGCCATCTTTCTTAAAAGAGTCAATTCCCAAAGAAAATCAATTTCCCCACCGGAGTTTAGAATTTGCTCCCGCAACCTTCAAACCTCAGCAGAATGCTTTTCACTTGTTAAAGAAGGGTAAACACCTGAAAGCCCCGTCAAGTACTTAAGTCCAATTCTCAGCAAGGAACTCATACTCCCAATTTCCTCGGCAAGAGGCAATCAGTCTAAAAAAAAAAAAAATCATCATTCGAAATCAATCAATTCTCAGCAATATCATTGTCCTTCCAAGGCTCTTTGTGGTTTGTCAGGCAGGCACATCATGGACCCTTGCTCCCTGAATGGCTCTTCGTGATCTGTCCTTTAGGATATATCATGGACCCGCTCTCCATGCTCATTTCATTCATCTCCATTACTTGTTATTCTTGTTGGGCTCTTCGTGGCTTATTGTCATGGACCCCAAATTTCATTCTAGGCTCTTCGTGGCTTATTGCCATGGACCTTAGATTCATTGCGTGGCTCTTCACGGTTTGTTGTCGTGGACCCTCGATTACTTCTTGGCTCTTCATGGTCTACCATTCAGGTATACTACGGACCCATGCTCCCCGATTGGCTCTTCGTGATATGTCCTTCCAGAAATATCATGGACCCACTATTCATAGTCATTCCATTCATATCTTTTACATGTCATTTGTTTCTGCATGTTGGGCTCTTCATGGCTTATTGTCATGGACCCCAAATTCAATGTTTGGCTCTTCACGGAGTATTGCCGTGGACCCTTGATTCCTTTCTGCTGGGCTCTTCATGGTTTCTTGCCATGGACCTTAGATTCATTGCGTGGCTCTTCACGGTTTGTTGCCATGGACCCTCGATTACTTCTTGGCTCTTCATGGTCTACCATTCAGGTATACTACGGACCCATGCTCCCCGATTGGCTCTTCGTGATATGTCCTTCCAGAAATATCATGGACCCACTATTCATAGTCATTCCATTCATATCTTTTACATATCATTTGTTTCTGCATGTTGGGCTCTTCATGGCTTATTGTCATGGACCCCAAATTCAATGTTTGGCTCTTCACGGAGTATTGCCGTGGACCCTAAATTCCTTTCTGCTGGGCTCTTCATGGTTTCTTGCCATGGACCCTAGATTCATTGCGTGGCTCTTCACGGCTGGTCACCGTGGACCCTCGATTACTTCTTGGCTCTTCATAGCTTATGGCTATGAACCCTTGATTCTCAGTTTTTCTAATCCATTAATCACTCAATATCTTTCTTGCAAGGTTCTTCGTGGCTTATTACCACGGACCCCGGATTATGGCTTGGCTCTTCGCGGTTTGTTGCCGTGGACCCTCGATTTCTAGTTTCCTAAAAATAAAAATATATAAATAAATTTCGTTCCGCGAGGCTCTTCGTGGCTTACTACCATGGACCCTCGATTCCCGTTTGCTTGGCTCTTCACGGTTCACCACCGTGGACCCTCGTTTTCTGCAAGGCTCTTCATGGCTTATTACCATGGACCCCTGATCAAAATTTTCATTCAACTGTTGTTCTTCCTTGTCTAATTTGGTGAAAAGCTGGACAACAACTCTCTCTAGTTATTTTGTTGTCAAGTCATGGTCCGTCGTTCCACAGTGTGCCGTCACCCAAGTGCGGAGTCAGGAATACCTGTGTGACCGATGTGTTACTCGAGTGTGACCGATGTGTTACTCGAGTTATTTCTCTGGTGGGAGGCTATCTCACCAATATGTTTTGAATGCTGAGTTATGTGTCCAACATTTCACCAAATTAATATTAAGTCATGTTGAATGTGAAATTTTAAAACGAAAGTCTCTCTGAGAGCATCTTTGAGAGCATCAAGCCAATAATCAAAATCCTTTTCATTCAAAACCCCTGAGGCATCCCTTCCCTCCAATTCGAGTGAGACCCCTGAGACATCTGTTCCCTCCACGAGTTCAATCTTTGTAAAATAAATTTTGGGCCAGTCAAAATGTGTTGTCTGTTCAGCTTTGACATTCGCGCGACAAGCACACTCTGCCAAAGAGGGGCATCTGTAGACACCCCATTTTGACAAGGCCCTAAACCCGCATATTCGAATAAAATCCCGAGGTCAGACGGAAAATGAATGAAATTAATCCGAGCAAAAGAGAATGTGGGGCCCGCTTGTGTGGGACCCGTTTGTGTGGGACCCGCCTGTGTGGGACCCGCTTTTGTGGGGCCCGCTTTTGTGGGGCCCGTTTGTGTGGGACCTGCTGATGTGGGGCCCGCTGATGTGGGACCCGCTTGCGTGGGGCCCGCTTGTGTGGGGCCCGCTGTTGTGGGACCCGCTTATGTGGTCAAAGAGAGAATAAGGACGGTCATCATTTTCTTCGTTTTTAAAGTGGGCGTAATGAGTGGTTTTGGTTTTCGCATGGCATCCAATGCCATTTGAAAATTATTTTTTATTTTTTTTTTATTTATTATTTTGCAAAAAAATGGGAAATGGGGGGGGGGACAAGAGGGGGACAAAAAAAAACCCATCATCCTCTCTCATGATGAGTCATGAGAACCTCCCCAGTCTTCTTCTCTCTCGGAGAGAGAAAAGACCAGAGGAGAGAAAAATCCAGGGGAGGGAACTGGAGAAGAAAAAAACCAGAAAAAAAAGAACAGAGAAAAATGAGGGGAGAACGAAGGAAAAAACCAAAAAAAAAAAAAGGAAATCGACAGTGGAGAAAAAGGAGGCAGAAGAAAAAAAAAAAAAAGAAAAAAACCAGAGAGAGGGACCAGCAGGAGAAGAACGAAGAAAAAAAGAAAAAAAAAAGAAAATCGGTAGAGAGAGAGATCCGGCCAGTCATCTTCTCCGGCGAATTCCTTGCCGGAATCCGATCGCACATCTCTCATTACCAGTCACCTTCTTCATCTCCATCTACGCCACAAGCGTCTCAGATCCGGTGGTTTTATATTGATCCGGCGGATCTCCGGCAAATTTCTCCCTTCTTCGGTCAGTATCATCGGATTCCGTCGATTTTTACTACCTCCTGCAATGATTCCATCTCCGGCCAAGATCCGAGGTCTGCAAATCTGAAAGGAGAGAGGATCAAGCTGCTGATTTCAAATCTTTCCGAGCTTTGATCATTTTTTTTAAACTCGATTAGCAGTCCATGTAAGTAGTTTCTCTTGAATGTTTGTTTTTGTTCTTGAGTTTTATTTGGAGGCTTGAGTTGCTTGTGATTGTAGACACCCCGCTGATGTGGGACCCGCTGATGTGTGGGACCCGCTGATGTGTGGGGCCCGCTGCTGTGTGGGGCCCGCTGTGTGTGGGGCCCGCTGCTGTGTGGGGCCCGCTGGTGTGGGGCCCGCTGATGTGTGGGGCCCGCTGATGTGTGGGGCCCGCTGATGTGTGGGGCCTGCTGCTGTGTGGGGCCTGCTGATGTGTGGGGCCCGCTGTTTGTGGGTAGACACCCCGCTGATCTGTGGGTAGACACCCCGCTGATGTGGGACCCGCTGATGTGTGGGACCCGCTGATGTGTGGGGCCCGCTGATGTGTGGGGCCAGCTGCTGTGTGGGGCCCGCTGCTGTGTGGGGCCCGCTGCTGTGTGGGACCCGCTGATGTGTGGGGCCCGCTGGTGTGGGGCCCGCTGGTGTGTGGGGCCCGCTGATGTGTGGGGCCCGCTGATGTGTGGGGCCTGCTGTTGTGTGGGGCCCGCTGTGTGTGGGGCCCGCTGATGTGTGGGGCCCGCTGATGTGTGGGGCCCGCTGTGTGTGGGGCCCGCTGTGTGTGGGACCCGCTGGTGTGGGACCCGCATGACGTGTGGGGCCCGCTGTGTGTGGGACCCGTTTATGTGGGGCCCGCTGATGTGGGGCCCGTTTGTGTGGTTTTCTTCTTTTTTTTTAGAGTCTGTCATAGAGAGTTTAGGATTCCGTCCTTCCATCTTTCAGAGTCAGTCTTCAGCATAGGAGTCAGTCCTTCAGTCTTTCAGGGGTCTGTCATATCATCATAGGGGTTAGGATTCTGTCCATCCCCTCATCCAATCACGTGATTTTATTCACTCCTGCAAGGTATAGGATGCTGTCCAACCCTTGCAGAGTTGTTATTCTGTTCATCCCCCCCGCAAAGCATAGGATGCTGTCCAACCTTTGCGGGATATCAGGAGTCTGTCCTCCCCTTGTGATGATAGGATTTTGTCCTCTTGTGTCGAAAAATTCAAAAACATCTGAAAAATCAAAAATCTCAAAAATCTCGAGTCAGTAGAGTGTAGTTAGGAAAATCTGGTCCGAACTACGGATGGCTTGATCCCTAGCTGAGGGGTACGTAGGCAGCTCAGGCGTGCTGCTGGCACCCTGAGTTCAGTCACCATTTTTACACCCTTTCACCATTTTCAGTCACCATTTTTGTAAATATTTCTCACAACTTTCACCATTTTTCATAACTTCAAAACCTCCCAAAAATACAAAAAACTTCAAAACCTTTTCAAAAAGATCTTCCCCTAGAGTTAGGAGTCTGTCCTAGATATTTAGGGTGTTTTAGAGTTAGGAGTCGGTCTTGATTTGTATTGATGTGGTGTGTCCTGTCGTGTGAGTGTCCCTAGAGTTAGGAGGCCTCGAGTCGATCGGTCAGACACTTAGTCGAACCAATGGCTAGACTAGGAAGCATATAGTCAGCCCATGGTTTTCTTTATGTTGCACAGCCTAGATACACATAGGATGTAGGGCCCACCTGCATTAGCTTAAGGCTAAACAACCTGCATTAGTTAGGACATATAGAGAGTCGTAAAAATCACAATCCACTTGAATTTAAGCAATCGCACAAAAAGCTTTAAAAACTAGTCGAGTCTAGTTGATCGAGTCTAGGATAGCGGTCCTAGAGGTTTAGGCATTGTAGTTTAGCATAGGACACCGAACTACGTTGGCTCTGATTCTTCCCGAGGCCGGGATACGTAGTGCAGCTAGGATGGATGGCCATCCTGGTCCGAGTCAAGTCCTGCATTAGAATTTTAGGATTTGTCTTGTTGAGTCGTGTGTTGTGTGTTTTGCTGTGTTTTCTTATTTTTATGTACAGATCCTATACCTTTAGCTGTAACATGCATGTGCTTGTCCACCAGAACTTAGACACCAATTAGGCATGGCACTCATAACCTAGCTATTCTTAGGCGACATATCTTTCATTTCTTTTGTGTGTGCTTCTTATTCATCTCCGAGACATGCATGATTAGCTAGACGTTATCTCGGAGATATTCGTTCCCATTTCGCATGATTTTCGCCCAAAACTCTTCAAAATTAATAATAAATGGCATAAGAGACCAGGTGCTAGCACTTGGGCGAATTGGGGGCGCCTAATCCCTTCCCCATTCGTCATCAGGCACGAACCCTATTTTATATCTCTGGTTATCCGTTGCAACAGAGCACAGCATGGGATCCAGGGCCCACTTCCTTGGATGGCGACTCTTCTTTGTTTAAGATACGCCTCGAATCTGGGCTAGTCCCCGAATCGAGAGGTATCTCACTTTACATCGCCGCTCATGCTGTGAGGGGCACTCTTTCGAGAGTTCCTTGGTGGGGCTCTCCTTCACGTGGACGATCTAGAGAGACTCGCGCGGGGGCCCGTCCTCCACGCCGCCCGTCTCGGATCGGGGTCCACACATATACTCCTTTTGCAGGCAAGTTTTCAATCAGGAAGGTCATATTTTCTTCTTTCAACGTGTGCCTCCGAAGGTTTTGCTTATGTCGGCCTCTACTTATTCGCCTTGAGAAGCCCCCTTTACGTACTGGTTCTTATCATATCTTGTCTGCCATTTGCAGGTCTTCGTAAACTGGCACGCACAATGCTTTCTCTACTGTTACACTATGATGGCATACTGAAGGATGAAGTTAATTGGGAATATGTTGGTGGGAGTAAGAAATTGTTATTGGTAAGTCCCCGAATGAATCTTAAAGAATTGGAGGCTCTAATCCACAGTCGAATTGGGAGTATTGGAGGACGGGTGTCACTATCAATCAGATGTCGATATGTTGTTGATCCATATATAAGCACTCTAATCGACGTCGATAGCGATGAAATCTTCCAATTGTTGGTTAAGGTGCTTGAGAAAGATAATTTCAACTCTGTGATGCTATACATAACAAAAATTGACAATGGCCTAAATTCATCTTATTCTTCAATTCTGCCCACAAACAATGTCATACCTTCTACTTCCTTTTCACCTCGAAATCCCTCTCATAACCTGCCCATACGTTTGACTTCTGTACCACCGATTTTCTCTCAAAATCCCTCTCATAATGCATGCATACCTCCTACTTCCGTTCCACCGATTCCACACCTAAGATATCCATCGGAACGAGTAACTGTCACTCCCAACTCTCGTTTTGAAGTAGACTTAGAAAGAGAATATGAAACAGAATTGGGTAATACAAGCATAGGAGGTGACTCGGCACAATTTAGTTCAAGGTATGTCTTGTACAATTTTATTTATATTGAAGTACTCAATCTACTATCTTAATTTTATATTGTTGAACTGTGTAGGGTACGAGTTGACCTAAATGAAAACTTCTCGGACGATATGTATGAGAACTCTACCTCCGAAGATATCATTGTCCCCGGGAATGATGCAGATGTGCCGTTGGAGCATATTAACGTTTTGGAGGATGATTTTCATGTCTTCGGTTGTGATTTCGAAGAATTTAGAACTGAAGATGACAATGATGATGATCCTGCAGAGGACGATGATGAGGCTGAGGTTCAGGATGAGGAGGGTGATGAGGCCGCCCATGATCCTGAAAATTATAATGGAAATGAAAATCAGAACGAAGATTCTGGTGAAAATCTTAGGCCAACAGAAGTGGCTCCCCCTACCGCCAATGGTTGGCCATTTCTACCTGCTGGCACAAGTCGGCCGCTGGAAGTAGACGACATGTATGTTGGGGCTGATGAGGTAGATGCAGATAATCTTCAGTTCGATGAGTTAACTGTTGGGGCTATGTATCCAAATATGAAGCAGTTCAAGAAGGCCGTTAAGGAGTATGCAATTCGGCAGCGATTCATGTTCAAGAAGTCACGGTCAACTCCCAAGAAGTATGCCGTTGTATGCAAGGAACCAGGTTGCAAGTGGCGTATATCAGGCATTAGCCGTATGACTTATGTGTTAGTGAAGAAGTTTGTGAGCGACCATACGTGTACATCTCACTTAAAGGGCAATGATAATCATCTAGCTACATCCCCATGGGTTGCCGAGACATGCTTACCCCTATTTGACCGTCCAGAAGATGTGGGGACAAGGATCATAAGACAGTACATCAAGTCGCACTGGGGTATAACCATGACCTACCGTAGAGCACACCTTGCGATGAACATCATCCTTGAAATAAAGTGTGGAAATGTGGAGGACTCGTACCGCTTGCTCCCTGCACTGATAGTTGAGATGATGAGAACAAACCCGGGCACCTACATGCGTGTTTTTCGAGCGAGAGATCTACGTCCAGGGGGAGATGATAAATTTGCTCGCTTATTCTGGGCATTTGGTCCCAGCATACGTTCTTTCCAACAAACACTCAGATCGATAGTTTTGGTCGATGGGACGCATCTACGTGGAAAGTATCTTGGAATCTTACTGATCGCAGTTGGGGTAGACGGGAACAACGGATTAGTTCCATTAGCTTTTGGTGTTGTCGAGACTGAGAACGAAGATAGCTGGTGCTGGTTCCTCTATTTGGTGAAGCGGCACGTATTGCCTGAGGGGATAGGCGCATTGACCCTGTGCTCCGATCGACAAAAGGGGTTGATGCAAGCAGTGCCTAAAGTAATGCCTATTGCAAACCATAGCTACTGCATGCGTCACCTCGCCGCCAATCTGTACACCGACTTCAAAGACCCTTTACTTAAGAAATTGTTCTGGAGAGCTGCTAGGGCTTTGAGAGAGAGTGTTTTCATAGACACAATGGAAAAAATTAAGGCGAGGAATGAAAATGCACACAACTGGATAGCCGCTATTCCGAAGGAAAACTGGGCTAGTTTCTACTTCAAGGGGGAAAGATATGATGTGTTGACCACCAATAGATCGGAGTGTTACAATGCAGTGCTAAAGGATGCCAGAAAATTGCCGATTGCAGCTGCGGTGGAGCTGACTCGTTTTAAGAGCTCCGTATACATACAGAAACGTCAAGCGATGGGCCTTCATTGGGAAACAAAGTGCACGCATTATGCAGAAAAACATTTGGGACTGGCCAGGGAACAGGGTCGCGGATATACTGCTTATCGAGTAGGTGTGCACGAATTTGAAGTAAGGTCCCGTGATCATCATGATGTCGTAAACTTGCTGCAACAAACCTGTACATGTCGTGAGTTCCAAACGCTTGGGCTTCCGTGCGGACATGCCATGGCAGCCATTGCCATCACAGATTTTGATGAGTACGATTATTGCCATAAATGGTTTCGTATAGAGATGTATCGGGAAACGTACTGTGAGGTGCTTCACCCTACAGTAGATCGCACTCAATGGGAACTGCCTCCAGAACCTCTGCAGACTGTATTACCTCCAATAGCGAAAAGACCACCTGGACGGCCGCGAACGAGAAGATCTGACCGCGAATTGCAGAGTGGAGTGCATCGCAAATGTACGATTTGTGGAAAACTAGGCCACAACAAAAGGACTTACAGAGAACCTCCCATGGAGAGACAACTCCCTGATGAATCTGCCATTGTACCCTCTGCCCCCGTTTTCAATAGGTACATGATACGTAATATATTGAGGTCAATAAGTAGTATAGAACATCCCCGATTCCATACTTATTCGGTGTGGTGGTGGTGTTGTAGGTCGGGTGTACCTTGTGCAGCTCCTTTTTTCACGTAATTATTCCGCGGAGAATGCATTGGAGGCTCCAGTTGGATGAAGGAGGAGAAGTGGATTAATTGAAAGTGTGCACAGTAATTAGTTGCTGTATATAATAATTTTTTGAGGGAAACCCTTTTTTAGTATACTGTAATTAGTGGTGTGCATAGTTGAAGGCTGGCAAGTTTTCTGAGGAAAACCCAATTTTCTGAAGGTGGAATACTCTATTTTTTGTTATACTGTAATTAGTGGTGTGCATAGTTGAAGGGTGCCCAGTTTTATGAGGGAAACCCAATTTTTTGAAGGTGGAATACTGTATTCTTTGTTATACTGTAATTAATGGTATACTGTAATTACTGGTATACTGTAATTTTTTGAGGGAAACCCTGTTTTCTTAAGGTGGAATGGGTTGTCATAGTTAAGGCTGCCCAGTTTCCTGAAGCTCGAATGAGTTCTACCTTGCAAGCATTGTTAAAATAAGCTTTTCCCTGCTGGTAAGAAAATTCAAGAACTGGAAAATTAAATTGGTTGTATATATATATATATATATGCATATTATTGACCTTTTTGTTCATTTTGCAAAAAGTTTGTCATTTTGCAAAAAAGTTTGCAAAAAGCTTTTCCCTGCTGGTAAGAAATGACCAAAAAAAGTTTGTCATTTTGCAACCTATATTTATTGACCTTTTTGTTCGTTTGAAGGGCATTGATGTCCCAAAAAAATGGAACATAGAGCTTTACTCCCCCTTAATATATGCATATTATTATAACTTGGGAGCTCAAATATTCTCCCCCTTTTGTCATCACAAAAAAAGGTGGAACAAAAGGAAAGAGAGTAGGTGTGAGCCAATGAAAGTGCATACAACCACTCAAAGGACATAGCATCCACGACACATCATAACAGTGACAGAATTATATAAAACGGAATACATCCCAAAAAGATCCAACTGACTATTCAAGCAACTACCTAAATATGATCCATACAACCAACTGATAATCCAAACACTATAGAAACATATAGATAAGGCTAATATAAAAAGAAATCTGAACAAGACAGGATCCATCATCAGAGAACTAGAGCCATCTACTGCTCCGAAGGAGGCGGTGGGTGATGAGAAGAACTGCTCGGCGCCTGGCCCCACTGACCACTGGAGATGTAGCGATAATAGGCGGCCCACTGGTCATCAAAGTGGGAAGTCATGGTGTGGAAGCGAGTCAAAATCGCAGAGTCGACATGGGTAGACAACTGCTGAAACTGAGAGGCCATGAATCACTCAATGGCCTCCTGCATGTGAGCCAAATCCTGGCGAGTGCAGAATTGAGATGTATCTTCTGAAGGCTGAGGTGCCGGTGCAGGCTGGTCCTCGGCTTCGTAGCCTCCTCCATCGTGAACATCGATGTCAATCGCTGCTTCATTAAGAGCCATGCGGTTAAAGGTCGGAACATCAAACGGGGCAGTAGGAGTCATGGTCATCTCTCCATCCAAGGTGATGCCAAAGTGCCGGAAGACACGGGTGAGAATCATGCCATATGGCAAGGAAGATCGGTAGCGTTCAGGGGTCTGAAACATGAAGCGAAACATGATATATGGCAGACAAAGCTGGCGGCCCTCTAGGATGCTGTAGATAATATATGCCTCTAAGGGTCTTAGGGCTTCACGCATCCCACCACGAGGTATGAAGATGTGGTACATGAAGTTATGGAGCACGCGCGCAACCGGGATGAAGTCGGCAGATTGTACGGGCATATTAGGGTGGTAGCGCCGTGTTATCCGACCATAGACAGTGTCATGATCAATATTATCAAGTTCATGCGTCCCATCGTCCGGCCAAAAATAGTGTAATAGGCCCTCATGGCTAATCCCAAATACTGTGGCAAAAGTCTGATAGGTGAGTTTGATGACAGTTTTCTTGACCTTAGATTCGATTTTGAAGAAGGAAGGGGAAATGGTGAGATTGGCATAGAAGAGACGCACCAATCGAGGGTAAACGGGTTCGTTAATGTGAAGGATGGGTGTCCAATGAAGAGCATCAAATTTGGCCTTTAAATCAAAAATTTCAAGGACAGGGGGATGAATGTACCTACCGGTCAGGACGCGCTTAGTGCTGACGTCGTCCCAGAGTTTGTTGGCCTTATCCCCAGTGAAATAGGACTTGGGCACAACCTCGGCAGCCACAGCCTTCGCCTTCGCCTTCTTCCGTGAAGGCCCTTCTTCCATGGGAAGTACTTCAGGAACGTATTCGGAGTCTTGAACTTGGGAGGAGCCTCCGATGTTGAGATTTTTGGTCCTAGGAGGCATGGTGAGGGGAAATGTGGGTGGAGAGAAAAGGAATATGTAAAACAAATGAGGAATACCCCAAAAATGGAGGCAAACAGGAGACTTAAAGAAGGAAAGAAAGAAAAAATGAAAAATGGGTGAAATGGTAGGGTTTTAGGAAGAAGAGAGGGATTTGGAAGGGAGATGAGGCTTTTGTAGGATGATGTAGGGAGAAAACGACAGAGAAAACGAAAAATGGAGTTAGGGTTTGAAGGGAAGTGGAAGGAAGAGGGAAAGAGGAGAAGAATAGTTAAAAAAACGAACCTGGACGGTTATAACGTTGCTGGCCGGATCTCGGAGCTCCGACACATATTGTCGGAGTTCCGAGAATAGAGGAATTTCGTTCAATTCTACTGGACTCATTGTCGGAGTTCCGAGAAATGGGCTCGGAATTCCGACTTCCTTACGGTTCGAATCTTGGAGTTCTGGGATATTGATTCGGAGTTCCGAGAAGAGACGGAATACATTTATTCCTACTGGACCGAATCTCGGAGTTCCAAGATTTTTTCTCGGAGCTCCGAGGTTAGCTGGGTGAAATCTCGGAGTTCCGAAAATTTGTGTCGGAACTCTGACAAATTTTCCAGGTTCCTTCTGCCAATATTCTCGGAGATCCGAGACATATTGTCGGAGTTCCGAGATGGGACGGATGGAAATTATTCCTACTGGACCGAATCTCGGAGATCCGAGATTTTTGGTCGGAGCTCCGACGTTTGGTGGGTGAAATCTCGGAGTTCCGAAAATTTTGGTCGGAACTCCGACAATATGTCCAGGTTCCATCTGCCAATATTCTCGGAGATCCGAGACAAATTGTCGGAGCTCCGAGAATGTCAAAATTTTTTTTTTCACAAGAGCACATACGAAGTACAAAACATGATCTAAATGCATGAATTGTCTTTTGCCATAGAACCGATTTAAATTGTGGCCCATGAAATGGACGTTATGGATCTTCCTATGCTGTGGGGTGGACAATCCATTTGGAGAGAAGGGGGTGGTTGTTGTCATAAATGGTGTTAAATTTATGAACAAGTTTGCGGAAGATTTATTTTCTTCCCAACAGTTAAACCAACCAAACAAAACTGGAAATATTTTTTCAGGAGGGATAACTTATTTTCCCACCAATCTCGCAGAGAGATTTTTCTTCCTCAAAAGTACGAACAACGTGCAATTTGGGGCTCTATCAGACAATGTCCTAACATTTTCACCTACAATAAAAATATAAATACCCGGAAAATCAGAAAAAATAGGGCTCCCACTGCCAACTATGACGATGAAAATAAATTAAAACTACAGAAAATAACCACAATTCAATACAAATAAATCAATTTCTATCCAATACAAATATAAATTCCCCCAAAACTTTATGAAGAAAAATTTGATAAATTTCAAAGTCCTTTACCATATTTCGCAATGAACCCAATGCCACAACGACCATCAGTTGACAGAACTTGATTTTTAATTACAAATACATAGTTGTCAGTATGCTGAGATACAAACAAACCCTCCCTCTGTGTCTCTACACCCTGCTTTCTGTCCTACACATATGCGCCCAACAATTACAAATAAATTTAGCCCATTTTACCCCATTTTGCTTACAAATAGACAGAAAACTTCACTGGAAAGACCATCAATGTCCACCATGTTTACAACATCCATCAGAACTTGAAGAGATGTTCTTCATTTTTCAGTCATATATCCCCCTTAAGGAAATCGTCACAGTCCCCAAACTCTCCGCGCAAGAATCTTTTGCACAGCTGCAGCTGATAAGCGGGAATGTCAGACTTGCTGAAAGTAAATGGATCATTTGCATACAGATGGTCGATCGCTTTAAGCACGAACAAACCACAGTCGAACCTGCATAACAACGGTTGTATTGAGCGAATCAAGATCATAGCCTAGAAAAATAAACATTTAAATATACTAATATACTGACCCATTGGCCTGTTGTGGGAAATTTTCCATCTGCGCATATTGAAAGTGGTCTATATCACAGCCCCTTTCCTTTAAGTACTCCTTCAACAATGCAACCTGCAAGTGGTTAACATTGACAGGTTTAGGAAACATAAGTGTTATACGTATAGATTTATAAGTAGGAAAACATTAAAGATGCTAACCCACTTACGGTCAATCCTGCTCTTTCCTGGAACTCCATTCCTTTACAAGAATTGCATTCGTGGAAGATTTTGTTGACCATATCGACAATGAGGAGAACCCAATGGTTGTCTTCACATAATGGTAATAGTACCATTTTTACTGCTTCGAGGTGGTGGTTTATAAGTCTACTGTGCACAGCGTCCTTCGCTGTCTTCCACTTTTCTACCCTCAGCTCCTCAGTGACTTCGGTCCCTACTGCAGTGAGAGTTCCCTATAAAAAAAAGAATTCAATGGGATACTACAGATAAAATCTTATGTAAACCTCAATGTGGGATGATAGAAATTACACTTACATGTACCACCGATGGAAGGAAGACAATTCCCCCCATTGTAGGATCTGCTAACCCATCGTCGTTGGAGGACTGCACGTGCTTCCCATATATATCGACAATCTTCAAGGAAGAGAAGTAAATGTCAGATGTACATTATTACCTAAAGTAATGTAGAAATTAATGATAAAAAATGACACTTACAGTGCCAGTCAGGTATTGTCTGACATTCCAAAGCTGTTGTAGGTCTTCAGCTATTAGGTGTACATCATCCGTTTCCATGAGGATATCACTGCAAAATTGTATTAAATTGTTAGTTAATAATTTTCAATTCTGATCAACTTAAATCATGGTATAATATAATTCACATCTACTTGCCTTTTTTCATGCTTTAGAAGTCTCTCTATCAAAGCTGTTCTCCTTCCCTTACGCATCTTCCCGTCATCCCCTTTCTTCTTGGGCGGTGGTTTAGGTATGTTGGGGTCCTCCCCTTGTTTCTTCCCTTCCTTCTGCCTCCTCTTTCGGGTCTTCCCTGAATAGTATGGGCTTTTTCTGGCTCTCCCAGGTTTCCTACTCATTCCATCCATCTTCACACCCCTCACAATGCTCCCTAATTCGGAATCCACAATCTCATCCCTTAGACCACTCACTTTCATCTCAACTTCAGTAGATGGTGCCTCTTCCTTGGTCACCTCCATTTCGAACAATCGTTGTAAAGGGTTAAGGATCACCCCGTCTGTGGTGCCGAATATTTCTTCATGTGACTTGGGGTTCTGAGCCGATACATCTATTAGGGTGGCGGCTGCATCCATGTCACATCCAAGGTCAGCTAAATCCGTCCAATCCTCGCACAGCTGCGAAGATAATCGTGCACCTTGAGATGCATTTTCGCCCTTCCTCTCCTCCTCAACCCCCTCCACCTCAACCCCCTCCATTCTTCCCCCAGTCCCTTCATTTGTTCTCCGCATACACTCCCATCCTTTTTTCAAATCCTCCTCTTTCTTTCTGACATCTTCCTCTCTTTTTCCAACATCTTCCTCTCTTTTTCTTATTTCTTCCCATGCTGCTCTAATCATCTGCCACTGTCTATCAACTACATCTCTCTCTCTCTCGCCAAAATTTTTATATGCTTCGACTCATCTTCACTACTTCCTTTCTCCATTTCACTTTCTACTCCCAAAACTATCCCCTCGGATTCCAACTGTTCCTTATCGGCTTCCATTGTCTCCTCAACATCCTAATGTTTAAACATGACAGTCAATGATCAAATTTAAAAAAATCAAAAAGTAAAATAAAATAACGTAGGCAACATAGTCCTGCTCGACTGCATTACCTCATCCTCTAAGTACTGTGACTTCTCTAACAGAGATACTTTCAATGTCACCACCACCTGAATTTTTGGAAAACATAGTCAGTTATCAAGATACTAGTATTGATATATACGTTAACAAATTTTTCATATCTCACCTCCGATTTCTTTATCTGCTTCTGCTCCACTAATCGATATGTCTTTGATTCGTTTGCTTTCCAGTCCCATTTAAGGACACGTGGACGAGCAGTTGGATTGGTGGGAATCCAAAATGTGGTATGCTCGTATAACCATACCTGCATACATACGAAACACCATGTTAATCAAACTATAAACAGCACAGTTAGAATATTAAATGTCATGAGTCCAAATTACCTGAATTACCAACGAGCAGCTACCAAGGTACCTGCCACCCTTGCTGACTCTGTCTAGGTAATCTACGAGCCAGTCATACACTGCCATCGCCCAGTTATAGTTGCCAATGTTTCCTATGTCGTCGATGTAGGGCCAGAAGAGCTCGTCAGCTCGATGTGCGCTTTTTGTGAAAAGGACAGAGGCAAAAAGATGTAGGAGAACATATTTCACTGTCTTCTCTATCGAAACTTTATTGCGTTCTCTAACTAATGCTGTAATTTCATTCTCAATAACCGATGCCTTGACGTTGGCCTCTGGAAATGGCCAGCCAGGCACTTTAGGTTGCGGTTTTGTCCTGTCGAATGACAGAACCCTCACCACGTCCATTCGCTCTCCACTAAGTGGCAGTCCTAATGCCAATGCCACATCTCTTGGAAGGAAGGGGACATTAATACTCCCTAACGTGAACGTGTTAGTGCCGGGAGTCCACTTATCGTGGATAGCTCTTATGAGAGGCTTGTGCATGATAATGTCCTCCATGCCAAACAGATGTCGGAAATGAGTCTTTTCTATGGCATGAAAATGGACTGGCTTGAACTTTATCCTGTCCATTGCCGATTTGAAAGAAGCTGGAGAACATCGTGCTGGGACGTATGGAGCCTGCAAAACAAATTACATCGCCAAAATATATGTGGTAAATGAATTAACTTACTATGATTGATACAATTAACAACATACACACTTACATCTGTTCCTCTCTTCTTCACAGCTGCAGTTTTCGTCTCCTCCCCTTCTAAACTCCTTTCTGTCCTTGTTGGAGGCTTTGTTACTTTCACTCTATCACTTTTTCGCATCACCATCTTTCAAGGCTTTGAATGGCTCCTGACCGGATAAAAACTGTATAACAATGAACAACCAAATCAAAATCACCGAGATCAATTCATAACCCAAAAACTCAGTTATATTGACAATCATTAAAATTCTCGTCCTCATCATCTCTAAAATAAATTACCAAGAAAATCAATAAAATCCACCCCATAGCATAAACTCATATTCCCAATCAGTACTATTATGAAGAAAAGATAGCAAGCAAACCAACAATTATTACAATTCTCATACTTACCTGAAAATATGTATCATGTCTGTAACCTCTAAGGTCTGGCTTCTTAGATATGAAGCAAAGCAAACAAGAAACAAAAGAGCTAACCAATAAGTGCAACGATCAGTGTTCTATATGAATTTTCTGAAAGCACAACAACAAGGACAAACCCCCAAAACAGATTAGGAGGTCTGTTAAAATTCTCATCCACATGGGCATCAGGCGAGTATTAGCTCACATGCATTTAAAAAAAAACTCATAACATCAGACCTTTTGAGAAACAAAGCAGATAAGCACTAGCTATTGGAATTCAATGACCACCATTGGACCAATAATTTAACAAATGAAATCGAAGATAAAACAAGTGAACCATGACTGCTTCAACAATGAACATGGGTCTCCACATGGTATTAAAGAAGGCCCATCAACTATAAATTGTGCCCTCTACATGGTATTGAAGAAGGTATTTTTGAAAACCCATTTCTCCACTCCACAAATTGTAAAAATAAAAGCCTAGCATAAACAAATAGCAGACGACCATTTGCATTTATTTTACTTCGTAAGTGGAAATGCGGTAACTGATATGTACATGAAATGAAATCGCATTTCTCTATTCCAAAAATTAACGTAAAAAATAAAACCTAGCATAAATGCGGAAGAAGGTCCTGAAGTTCAAAGGCATGGGTTTTCAGCTACAAAAAGGGGTTATTAGTACCTAAGGGATGCTTCTCAAGGGCAATAGAGGAGAGCTATGCATGGTATTAGAGAAGGGATTATGGGCCCTCAAATGGGGTAGAAGAAGTACCCTCGGAGGGTCCATCAAATCCAGAATAGGGTCCTCAAGTTCAAAGGCATGGGTTTTCAGCTACAAAAAAGGGGTTATTAGTACGTAAGGGGGGCTTCTCAAGGGCAATAGAGGGGAGCTATGGATGGTATTAGAGAAGGGATTATTGGCCCTCAAATGGGGTAGAAGAAGTACCCTCGGAGGGTCCATCAAATCCAGAAGAAGGTCCTCAAGTTCAAAGGCATGGGTTTTCAGCTACAAAAAAGGGGTTATTAGCACGTAAGGGGGGCTTCTCAAGGGCAATAGAGGGGAGCTATGGATGGTATTAGAGAAGGGATTATGAGCCCTCAAATGGGGTAGAAGAAGTACCCTCGGATGGTCCATCAAATCCAGAAGAAGGTCCTGAAGTTCAAAGGCATGGGTTTTCAGCTACAAAAAAGGGGTTATTAGTACCTAAGGGAGGCTTCTCAAGGGCAACAGAGGGGAGCTATGCATGGTATTAGAGAAGGGATTATGGGCCCTCAAATGGGGTAGGAGAAGTACCCTTGGAGGGTCCATCAAATCCAGAAGAAGGTCCTGAAGTTCAAAGGCATGGGTTTTCAGCTACAAACAAGGGGTTATTAGTACCTAAGGGAGGCTTCTCAAGGGCAATAGAGGGGAGCTATGCATAGTATTAGAAAAGAGATTGTGGGCCCTCAAATGGGGTAGGAGAAGTACCCTTGGAGGGTCTATCAAATGCAGAAGAAGATCCTGAAGTTCAAAGGCATGGGTTTTCAGCTAGAAAAAATGGGTTATTAGTACGTAAGGGGGGCTTCTCAAGGGCAATAGAGGGGAGCTATGGATGGTATTAGAGAAGGGATTATGGGCCCTCAAATGGGGTAGGAGAAGTACCCTTGGAGGGTCCATCAAATCCAGAAGAAGGTCCTCAAGGTCAAAGGCATGGGTTTTCAGCTACAAAAAGGGGTTATTAGTACGTAAGGGGGGCTTCTCAAGGGCAACAGATGGGACTTATGGATGGTATTAGAGAAGGGATTATGGGCCCTCAAATGGGGTAGAAGAAGTACCCTTGGATGGTGCATCAAATCCAGAAGATGGTCCTGAAGTTCAAAGTCATGGGTTTTCAGCTACAAAAAAGGGGTTACTAGTACCTAAGTGGGGCTTCTCAAGGGCAACCGAGGGGAGCTATGCATGGTATTAGAGAAGGGATTATGGGCACTCAAATGGGGTAGAAGAAGTACCCTTGGAGGGTCCATCAAATCCAGAAGAAGGTCCTGAAGTTCAAAGGCATGTGTTTTCAGCTACAAAAAAGGGGTTATTAGTACGTAAGGGGGGCTTCTCAAGGGCAACAGAGGGGACCTATGGATGGTATTAGAGAAGGGATTATGGGCCCTCAAATGGGGTAGAAGAAGTACCCTTGGAGGGTCAATCAAATCCAGAAGATGGTCCTGAAGTTCAAAGTCATGGGTTTTCAGCTACAAAAAAGGGGTTACTAGTACCTAAGAGGGGCTTCTCAAGGCCAATAGAGGGGACCTATGGATGGTATTAGAGAAGGAATTATGGGCCCTCAAATGGGGTAGGAGAAGTACCCTTGGAGGGTGCAGCAAATCCAAAGATGGTGCAGCAAATCCAAAGATGGTGCTCAAGTTGAAAGGCATGGGTTTTCAGCTACAAAGAAGGGGTTATTAGTACCTAAGGGGGGCTTCTCAAGGGCAACCGAGGGGAGCTATGCATGGTATTAGAGAAGGGATTATGGGCACTCAAATGGGGTAGAAGAAGTACCCTTGGAGGGTCCATCAAATCCAGAAGAAAGTCCTGAAGTTGAAAGTAATGGGTTTTCAGCTACAAAAAGGGGTTATTAGTACCTAAGGGGGGCTTCTCAAGGGCAATAGAGGGGAGCTATGCATGATATTAGAGAAGGGATTATGGGCCCTCAAATAGGGTAGAAGAAGTACCCTTGGAGGGTCCATCAAATCCAGAAGATGGTCGTCAAGTTGAAAGTCATGGGTTTTCAGCTACAAAAAAGGGGTTATTAGTACCTAAGGGGGGCTTCTCAAGGGCAATAGAGGGGAGCTATGCATGGTATTAGAGAAGGGATTATGGGCCCTCAAATGGGGTAGGAGAAGTACCCTTTGAGGGTCCATCAAATCCTAGAAGAAGTCGCCATAGAGGGGCCATCAACTGCCCAACATGGTCCCCAAGTTCACAGAAAAGGGTTTCCAGCTATCTAGGTGGGGTTACTAGTGCCAAAAGAGGGTTTTCAAGGCCAATATAGGGGGCTCTACATGGTTTTCAAGAAGGTGTTTTTGAAATCCCATTTCTCCACTCCACAAATTGTAAAATTAAAAGCCTAGCATTAACAAATGTAAATGAAACGAAATCGCATTTCTCCATTCCACAAATTAACGTCAAAATTAAACCCTAGCATCAACAAATACCGTAGCATGTAACTCTATTTTACTCTATAGGTGGATACGCATATATGAAATGAAATCCCATCTTTCCATTTCACAAATTAATGTACATAATAAAACCCTAGAATAAATAAACAACAGAACGTTTCTCCATTTCATAAATTAATGTCAAACATAAAACCCTAGCAGCAATAAACAACATTTACAAGCATTTACAACTATTTTACTCTGTAGGAGGAAATGCAGTAACTGACATGTATATGAACTGAAAAAAAATTAAAAACATATTGCATGATTCCCCCCCCCCCTTTTGCATCTCTCTCAACCTCATTTTCCTTTTAAAAAGTAAATAAAAATGAGATTGAATAAAGTAAGGGAAGAAAACGACGTACCAGGTAGGGTTTCCTTCAAATGCGAGGTTTGATACGTGCTTCCCCTTGGTCGAGATCGCCGTCGAGATCGCCGGAGTGATTGCCGTAGAGATCGCCGGAGGAGAGGACGAAAAACAGATGGTCGAGATCGCCGACGAGAGGAGAGAAGAGGGAAAACTTAAAAGCTTTTTTTATTTCTCTACGTCATTTCACTCGGTTTCTGCCAGAGGGGCATTCTCGTCATCCGAAATTTTCAAAACCAAATTTTGACCCCCTTCGGTCATTTTCAGCAAACACTTGACCCCTCTGATATTATGCTTTTTATTTGTTCCCCTTATGTCAAATTTCCTAGATTTTTTTTACTCCTAACAACTCCGAAACGACCTTACATGTGTGAAAAGACTAAAGTTACCTTGTAAAAAGACCAAAATGCCGGTGATGTTCAAGGGTGTAGGAATATCATTTCTATTTATACTAGCATTCTTTGCCCATTTTATGCATGGGTGTAAAAACATGGACCCCACCCTATACATGAGCTCGTGGAGATTGTGGTACCCACCCTATTAAAATGAGGTAAAATGGTGGGGTCTCTTTCAATGCATGGGTTTGAGTCGAGATGGTGGGACCCACTCTACCAGTACATAAAAACTGAGCATCAATGCATCATGGGTATTTTGGTCTTTTTACTAGGTAAATTTTGTCTTTTCTCATGAAAAGACATTTTGGTGTTTTTATGCCATGGGTATTTTGGTATGGCATGACCCAATTTGTGACTCTATTTGTAAATTGTGAAAGCAGAAGACTGTTTTGGCACATAAAGCAAAGTTGAAGACTCCTTTTACAAAACCCACCTTGTTTTCTCTTTCTCTTTTCCTAGTTTTTTGCATTTGGAAGGACCACCATACATTCTGAACAAAATATATTTTATGATCGTAACATATAATTATATCATCACTTCCTTTATTTAGTTTTCTTCATTGTTTCTGTTGCAAACATGCATAGTAAATTCATTTGTGGGAAGTGGACTGTATTTGGAGTGGAACCAAAAAAAAACATAATATAATTATTGAGGAATGATAGATACAAAGGCCCTCGTATAAAGAGCTAAAGAAGGGCCCTTCGATAGATCCACTCCATTAATTGCAACCGAATTCAGTTTCTCAACCGGCTTTAATAATGGCGTGGATCTATTCAAGGGCCCTTCTCCGGCCCTTGCATCTATCATTCCTCTATAATTATTATGAATAAAAAAATTAAAATTGTATTAGCCTCAGCGGAGGTCTTTATCCTAGATCGAATGGAGTTGATTTTGGCACTATTGATGAGTTGGACTGTGTCTATTTGGAAAGACCACCTACAGGGGAGAGATTAGAGTTGGAATTTTTGCCCTGAGCTGGGATCTGGC
Organism: Tasmannia lanceolata; assembly: GCF_043159265.1. Classification (NCBI taxonomy): domain Eukaryota; kingdom Viridiplantae; phylum Streptophyta; class Magnoliopsida; order Canellales; family Winteraceae; genus Tasmannia; species Tasmannia lanceolata. The sequence continues at coordinate 24,553,700 of NW_027518685.1, forward strand.
CCCGGGTCCGGATGGATTCTGTATTTTCTTTTTCTTTTTTCTGTTCAACAATTGACGATAAAAAGCTACATGATGGTTCACAATCAATGACAAACAATACACCTCATTGACTGTTATAATTGAGTGATTAATTCGCTTTTTTTTGTGCCATTCAAAGCAAGAAATATCAAATGAATGGTTCAGATCAATCTAAGGTGGGACCCACTGAGTGGTAGTGTAGGCACCTCATTATATTACAAGGAGGCGCCCTGTCGAAGCATTACTCTTACTTTCCATATGGTCGATGGTTGGTCCAACTAAGAAACCAAAACTTAGGTCTTTTTCATTTGCCCACAAAGGCCCAATTCGTTTAAGATTATGACTCCTGAGTGTGAGTGCCAAACCGATTATTGGATACGAAATTACATTTAAATTTGAGTCCAATAAGTGGTTTAGCACTCACAATCTGTTGTCGCAATCTTAATTAACAGGGCCTAAATTAGGAGATAGCTTCTCCCATAAGCTCGTCGGCTTGCGTAGACCATGCTGGGGATAGTGAAATCTCAGGACTTAGTTGAGCTATGATTTCAATATCCTCGACTATCCCTTCTCTCTCACCACCAAAAATAAAACCCCTATCCTCAACTATCTAAGTTTGAATTGCAAGAAAAACATTTATGATGGAAAATTGTTTCTTGGGAAAAATTTTATTTCTACGATTTTTAGGGAAAAGACATAACTATGGTTAATTTTTTAGGGATAATATCATAAATTGAAGGTCACTCTAAGTAGGAAATTTTAGAAATATTTTTCCATTTCTAACTTTTCTAGAAAATTCTTGCAATCCAAACATGGCCTAAATGAAGCAAATATGCCGGCCTCTCGACCGCTCCACGTCTCTCTTTTCCTAACTCATCATCTCCGTCTTGGTCTTCTCCTTGTACCTCGATTTGGAACGACTTTTTTTTTTTTAAACCAGGAAAGTTAGCAGACCCGGGGCAGACCGGTAAATGTATATAAAAGATGTGACCATTCAAGAGGTTTGCTAGGGACCATACAAGAGGAGGGGAAACCTCTTAGCCAACAAAATAGCAAGCCAAAGCCCTAGATTAAAGACATCATACAGAGGTTAGAAGGAAAAGAGAGTGCCCCGAGCTGATCTGATCTTGCTTCTGACATTGAGGAGGCCAAGGGCGTCACCTCTTGCCAGGTGAGGCAATGAGGCCCAACAGCGATAGAACAAGTTTGATCTTGATGTGAGAAGAGGTTGGCTCTCCTTCCAGAGATACTAGATTGCCCATGGGAATCAGATAGTGTTAACTTACTAACTCCTCCAGAAGCTTAAGCCGTTGGAGAAAGGCATTATTTATCTTTTATATTTTAACACTCCCCCGCACATGTGGCCCACTTGGCAAACACGTGGCACATGTGGTCCCACTTTAGGCCGACCATCGCATGTGGATTTTTGCTATCCGGGAGGTTTGAACTCGAGACCTTTGGCTCTGATACCATGTTAACTTACCAACTTCTCCAGAAGCTTAAGCTTTTGGAGAAGTTGGTAAGTTAACAGATAGCAAGGTTCTAATAGATTTGAAACGACTTATCCAGGGATTACATTCTATTCTGAATAGCCCCAATAGCAATTCCCTAGAGTAACTATGGGAAAAGAATGGGTCCCATATCTTAAAATTGTACGGATCTTCTTTATGTAATGGGTGACTTAAAGATGCATATAATCAAATCAAAGCGAAATGTCCCCTTGGCTTAGACGTTAGGGTGCGGGAAGTTAAAGAGAAGACTCGTCTCCCTTTGAATTCAAAGGATGCATTGTGCAACAGGTTAGTAAAGTCTTCATTTTTGAGTTGGCAATGTACTTCAAATAGGCTAGGGTACCTTATGGACCTCAATTGCACACCTCATTGTTTCCTGATTTTTTGCCTTGTTCAAATATTTCGTTGCCCTACTTCGACTATCGAAGTTCATTAATTCGCCTCAAGTTCAACATGGTCATCTTGTGGGCTCCATTGTTGATAATCCACTCCTAAACATGTGAGTCATTGACTATTCCATCCCTTTTGCAGACAACTAATTGGTTGGTTAGGATTGTCTGATTAACAAGATTTATGGACTCTGTACCCTTGATAATTAGAAAAAAGTACCGAAGAGAAAAACCAACAATGAGAATGTGCAAAGCGTGCCGTGCCAACCGGTTTCCTGTTTGGTTGCGTGGCAGATTTAGAGAGTGGTGGAATAAGTAGTCAACAGGGAGGAGACAAGCATTAGATTTGCCTGGAACTTACCTTTGAGTAGTCGGGGGTGTCATTACCAATAAGAGAGAGAGAAAGAGAGAGAGAGAGAGATCATCATTCCCAAGAAATCCAAGCAAAATTCTACCTTTTTGTAGATTTTGGGTTGGATATGTAGGAACGGGAATTGTTAGCCACATCATCACACATGCAATTATTAGCCAGGAGACATCCAAAAAGTCTCTTGGGATGTCAATGCTATATCGGCAACCGAACAAAGGGTTTTGCTAATGTGGCACCCAAATGCCAAGCAAAACCCCTAAGCCATTCTAGTATTGAGTGGTTTGACAAATCAAGCTTTTGTCAAGCTGAGTCGACTCAGACGAGATACGAGTCACTCCAGCTTTCATTGATGGTGAGGTGCATCCAAGCTGTCCCACATGTCTTATCTCCTTCTAAATGCTACAGCTAGCTTTCAGAAAACATTGGCAGTTATAGTCTCAAGGAGTCAAGGGTGGAAGGAACATGTAATGACCCACAGAGCAACCTACCTCATTGATGATTCACCGATCCATAAATACCGTTGATCGCATGGAACTTGTGAACTCATTTGAACCAATGAAAATTCTTCGTCTCCCTGATGTAAATAACACGGGAAGTGATCTGATTAGGACATCATTTATAGGGTCTCAACATGGATTAATGCAGGGTAGACTATGACGACTAAGTGGAAAGTAGTGGAGACACTTGACCAAAGATGGTAGAGACACTTGGCCTTCTTGACTATAGAACTTCATGAGGGATTTAAGGTAGGGTGCAACACCGGGTCGGGTTCAACCCGAATTTGGGTTGGGTCGGGTTAAGCTTTTCGCAAATCGGGTTGGGTTAGGGTTGGGAAAAATCAACCCGAATTGGAAATTGGGTTGGGTCGGATTGGGGTGTCGGGTAACCCGACTCGACCCAAGTCGAATTGGAAATTTCAAATTCCCATTTAGTAGTGATGTTAATTCTAACATATACATATGATCCTAGGTTATATTAATATTACTGTATTCCATCTGAAGAAGTTCTGTATGTGTTTTTCTTTTTCAACATTGAAATAGTCTCCACAGTCCACAATGGATGGTTTGGATAATCCTATGGTGCGGGCCATACCGTACTTTAATAAAGTGAGGAGTGTGACCATCAAAATATAGTAGTGTGGATAACATTTTCCTTCGTTAATTGTTAGTCCATGTTTGTTTTGGATTTTGAGAACCGATTGTGAGTTAAAAATTGATTATTGGTGACTCACTATTGGTTCTCAAAATCCAAAACAACTCGGCTTGAGTTGAGGTGGTCAACTGTTGGTACCATATCAAATCGACCCAACCCGACCCGAATTGGAAATCGGGTTGGGTCGGGTTGAACCCGGTCGGATTGAACCCATCCGGGTTGGAAATCGGGCTGGGCTGGGCTGGCCTCAACCCGACCCGAGATGCACCCCTAATTTAAGGCTCCAAGAAAGACACCCAAATGATCAAAGCAAACTCTAGAAACCTCAATTTATTGTTCACGTGAGATGATGAAGACTTTCTAAGAGAGATGTCCTTGTCTTTGTCAATATTCTTGTGGGGATAAATGGGTAATTGCGTGCATCCGTAGGGATTAGTCCCGGCCTAAATGGAGTAGGGTTACCCTATATCATCATAAAAAAATAAAAAAATCTTGTACCCTCCACGTTTATCTCCGAAAATTACTAGCGACCTAGAGAGGCCAATGCTTCAGTGAGACTGAATTGTAATATGGTGAGGCACAGCCACTAATACAAAGTGGCCCAAACTTTTGTTGACCCTGACCGCCAATCGATGCCTTGAATGGCTCAAGAAAATAATTAACCGGACAGACCTTAATTCTGATAATGTGTTGGTTGTAAAGATTCACTTACTCAACTCAACTCAACTCAACAAAGCCTTTGTCCCAAACTAGTAAAGATTCACTTATACAAGATAATTCAAGATAAACTTATCCAAGCAGGATAGTCAATTCCAGGAACAACTTATTCAAGGATTTCTGTCTTGGTAACCAACAAAGGCTTTGCCAATCAAGCAATAATTATTATTAAACATCCAAGTAAGTTTGTTTTTTTTTTTTGTGTGTTGATTGTGGGCCATTCCCTATTTTGTAATTTTTATCGAATAGTTACAAATATGTAGACGAACCCAACTAGTGTCAGGATTAGACTTAGTCAATGTAAGCCAGGTAGATTCTTTCATCTTCTTCCTAAAATTTTTCTAAAGGATTCATTAGCCGACCCCAACTAGTTTGGGACAAAGGCTTAGTTGAGTTGAGTTACAAACATCTTATTAGCATTTGAAATGATAAATGCCCCTTCTACATCTTCCTTACCTATTAGAAATTCAAGGATACACATTTATCATCACAATTTAATTCTCGTTTAAATAGATTCTATTTTTGGAAAAAAAAATCTGTTTAAGACTAGCATAATTTTTGAAAGGACACGGATCATATACACCATGGACACTACCACGTATGGTGAATAGTGTCCGTGAATATTGCTGGTAGAGGTGCAGCTTGGGTCGATTTTTAGGAATTTGGGTTGACCTCTTACCGTAAAATCAAATTGTGTTTGCGTTAATTTTTATTTTGCTAAAAACACTTCCAAATTCCACCCCCCATTGTCATTTTTATTTTCTTTTTCATGTGTCACATTAAAGAATCTCGTCTTCTTCTTTTTTTCCACAAAACGGATTCCCATATTACTAGCAACCCTCCTCTTTTTTTTTCAAAAAGCTCAACCGAACCGTACCCAAATTACGTAAAAATGGATGTAAAATTTGTTTTATGTACGTCCATTTTTACGTCGAAAGAAACGGAGCCTAAATATGTCTTCAAGCTGTTGGTTTTGTTGGGACCCAGGTAGAACTCGCCTTTAAAAGATAGCCATTAAGGGGAGGGTGCCCAAGTCCTTATTAAGCCCATCCACATCTATTACTTTCCCAATGCGTGGAAACCCAACAGGTTTTTGGACGCTTTTAATAAAACTATTTCATGTGAAAGCTCCTATGGAGCTGTAGTACTAGATGGGTGACCTTTGAGAAATTGATCTTTGTATGCCTATTTTATATTTTAGAAAACTATTAAAACAAGCTCAAAGTCAAGGTATTTTAGGAGTTGGAACTGTAGCTCAATTGTTGAGGTTTTGTTTCTAAACCTAGATTTCGCGGGTTAGATCTTCGTTTATCTACCAAAAAAAATGTCAAGGTAATTCTAAATGGGATTTCCTTTCAAAAAAGGGACGAAATCCTATGCTTTGAATCCCCACGAAATGTGATATGACAAGAGCTAGGTAAGATTCATCTTTTCTAACTTCTATGGTGAGAATAAGAACACTAACATGTTGGCAAAATCTAGAGCTATTTAAGGTGTACCACCCTTGATACTTAATTAAATTCTGGGTTTAAAAAAACGCCACGGAATGCAAAACCACCATGAAAATGACCAAATCGTTTGTCAATTCCACTTTCGTCTTTATTTTCCAAATGAAATCCCATTTTGAAAATGTTTTCCTAGAAAATAAGAAGTGAATTCTTAATTAAGATGAAGTCAGATAAAAACGATAAAAATTTAGCTTCCAAACAAGATTTCAACTCTTCTAAGAAGCTTCTGGTAACTATAGCTTTCTCAATGCCTTTTTAAACTTCTTCATGTTGTATTTTACCTATTGTTTACTATCCTTTTAAGCATATGAAATTGACTGACTTGTCAATTATCCTGCTATCTTTTATGTTTGTTTTTACAACGTAAAACAAATTTTACGTCCATTTTTACGTCGAAAGAAACGGAGCCTACAAATGGGAGTAAAACAAGTTTTTTTTACTCCCATTTGTAAATGGAAAAAAAAAAAGCGCGAACATAGCCTTAGGGCATGTTTGGCAACAACGAAAAATTATTCTGGGAAATATTCGTTGGACCAATTGTGAGATATGAGCTGAAATATTTTTTTCATGGTTGCCCATCTATCACAACTAGCCCCTCACTAATATTCCATGAAATATTTTTTTCATGGTTGCCAAACATAAATCGGCATGGAAATGAATTGGTGAGCCCGTTTGATGGTTAAAATTGTGATTTTTACAGCTCTTGGGCCATCCTACAAAAAAGTGGGTATGTACTTCGATATGATTTACTGTATGGAATTGTGTAACATGATCTCAATCTGAACATCTCGTCTTCATTTGTATAGATAGATCTTATATACATATAACATAAAGACATTATAAGGAAAATAGGCAGCATGCTTTGATCTAACCCCATTCTCAACATTTCCACTCCCCTAAGTTTGTCTTTTCCTGCAAAATGACTTCATCTTCAGGAAAAGACTAACAGAAGATGGTACATAGGCTGTTAATTTTAAGAAATGACAAAAATTAGTGGAAATATCATTTCCCCTCAATCTATATTAACATATCATTAATACATGTTTGTGGAATTTTACTCAACATTTACGATTTTACTGCAGAGAGGTCTTAAGCTTCATGAATTCTAGGATGTTAAGGCCCTGGTTGGGTGGCAAAAAATTGGTGGAAAGTTCGGAAAGGAAAAATATTTCTAAAGGCTTGACTTAACTAATAGGGCTCGCTGCTTGCTTTCTCGCTTCCGATAGGCGAAGGGAGAACCAACCCTATTCAAATTTGATTTAGAGGGACTTACAATTCAAATTTTATTTAGAGGGGCTTACAATTTATTATAATATCAGTCCAAATTAACCATAATCATATCATTTCCCTCTAAATTGTGGAAATAAAAAAATTTCCATCAGAAATGTTTTTCTTAACAGGGAATGAAATCTTTGGACTGGGAATGTCATACCCCTTCTGTCCATCAAATCAGCAGCTGGACCATAGTTCCAATGATTTCAACAATTTTTAGTGGAGAAGTCTTTTGAACAGCAGTTTGCAGTTCTCTATTTGTTGTGTCATCTTAATCTGCTTCTGTTCATCTAGTAAGCTATGTTTAAGGAACCAAAACCCAAACCAAGGTGGGTGCGTGGGTGTGTTTCGAGAATACATAAACATGTATCTAATTCTTCATTTTATCTCATATTAATTGCATTTTTTTCTGTTTACATAATCAAATGGCTTCCAAGTGATATGTTTGCAAGAAAAGATGTGGTTTTATTTAAGAAACAATAACACTGATTTTGAGTTTACCACAAGAAGTATCATTTCCTTGTACAAGTATGGTATCCCCATATGACAAAGAATTGGAAAACACTAAAGCAAGAATTCAGCGACATCTATCCCATCACTTTGACCTGCTAACAAAATTTCTAAAAGTAGTATAATGGGAATATCATCTCAAGGAGTAACCATAGTACCTGCTGCCAAACTATCAAGCTCTTCCAATGCTGTCCACAATTTCGGATCATCGTAATCCTTAATAAGGAAATTGGCTCCTGCTTCCATCAATAAATGCCCAGGGTTTCTTGTCGGCAGACCAACAACCGGCATTCCAGCGGCCACTCCGGCCTTTATACCCGATACAGAATCCTAATCAAACAAAACAACAAACAATCAATGAATAGGTATGAGAACATTGGCAACCTACCCCTCTTTTAACTACATTGTTCTTGAAGGAAGGCTAACCTCGAATACAATTGTGTGTTCAGGGGATGCCTTGATTGTTTCGAGAGCCTTCAAGTAAGGATCGGGAAATGGTTTTGCCCTGTTGCATTCTCCTCCGACTACAAGAAGCTCGAAAAAGTTGGTCAGACCCAGAATCGAGATCATAAGCTCAGCATTTTCTCTTGGAGCATTAGTCACTGCAGCTCGTTTAAAACCATGATCCTCGATCCATTTGCATAATTTATGTAGACCATTTACGGGTTTCAATTGTTCTGATGCCAACCTGTATATCAAATATCATAAATGACCTCCGAAGAGGAAAGAAAGAAGCAAAAAGGAAATAATTGGAATACCATGTAAGCATATCTAGATTACCTCCGGAACATAGCCTCCTTATCATCCATGAATTTTAGGCTCTTTTGGAGATCCTGGTTGGGAAAGAGGATTTTACAAATATCATCATTGTGCTTGCCACCAATATTCTCAACAAAGAACTCCTCTGTGATGGGAACACCACCATTGAAACCAACCTGCAAAACATGCCCTCATACCAAGTTGTCATTCATCTTAAATTACGTAAAAATTGGCCTCAGAATTTCAAACATTCATATATAGTGAACAAAACCAGCATTGAAGAACCCATACCTCTTGAAGCAGTTCACGGAATGCGATGTAATGAAGAGGATCTGAATCACATAGTGTTCCATCAATATCAAATAGAATTGCTTCAAGAGGAGCAAGTTGAGATAAAGAACACCTGTTACTTCAACAAGATGAGGCCAAGCATAAGGAGAATTATCCTGAGGGATGCCAAAATGTACTTGAAGAGATTGATCTAGAATCTTAGGATTAGCTGAAAAGGTGCAAATCCATCACATGCTTCCAGACAGGAGCACGAAGCAATTCCGTGATTAACTTCCATACAATGCAACACAAATTAATGAAAAACCATGATAACAACTGAACAAGTATCAATTTTTATTTATTTAAAGGCTCAACCTCCCATATGGCAGATTTTAATGCATTCTTTTAGACTATGATTTGTGGACACAGACACAAGTGTCACGTGCCGACATGGTGTCGGACACGAAAAACCCAAAAAATTTAGAAACGGGGACACGGCTAAGAGAGAAAGTATACATAATCATGATTTGTGGACATGAATTTGTGTGTCGAGTTTCGACACAGATACAAGGTGTCTGACGTGGCAACTCCTAAAAATCTAGAAATGGTGACACGCCTGTACACGTACGTGCATATAAAATTACTGATTATTATTATTATTATTAGTTGCAACAATATAAATACGTATTCATTTAACAAACTAATACATCTTAGGATTAATCAACTATAATAAAAAACAAACATGAGATAGTCAAATAACAAAGCATTCATCAATTTAATCTAGTTCTCTTCCATCTCCAATATGGAGCGAGAAAGGGAGACGGGAGACCAATAGGATACAATGAATATAATATTTGAATAAGAGTTTGTTTAGGGTGTTAGGTTTAGGGAGGAGATATAACATCAAATATTAGTTAAAGAGCTAAAAGAAGAGTTTATAGTAAAAGAAGAGTTAAAAATAAAAGAGGTAAACATAATATTCGATAATAAAGCAGAATGTCAAACTTGACACGGTACAAAAGTATGTTGATATGTCCACATTAAGTCCGACACTTCTAGCAGAACATTTAAAAGTATCGAAAGGAGTGTCGACACATGTGGACACGCATCACAACATGACACATGTGTAAGCAATAAATTCAAAGAAATGGCTAAATCATAGGTTTTGGCATCCTGAGGCATTTAAGCATTAGCAAAGAATGCCAGTACGTTGACAAAAAGCATTTGATCTTCCAAAGATGATGTTTTTTTATTCACCAGATCATGGAAATATCTGTGGAATTTGGTGGCTGATCCAAATGAAAACGGATCCCAATTCACAGTTCCAACTTCCAGCATTAATAGTTTGCTAGATGTATGAGAAAGTTTGTTTCCGTATTGCGAAATTAAAAATTTGCCATCTAAAATTTACAGAATTCTGATTCAAGCCTATGGATTTTGCCTTCTAATTGATTGTAGTGTATCAGAAGAAAACTGAAAATGTAAAAAGCTGAAGGGACCCGTCAGTAGAGCTCACCCTTTAAAAGCTAGCCGTTAAGGCAAGGGTGCCCAAGTCTTTCTAAGCACTTCCACATCCATTCACTTTTCCGATGTGAGATCATTGTTTTTGTGTGGAACCCCAACAATCTCCCCCTCCACGCGGAAGCAACATGGACAATCTCGTCCCTCCACGCAGGAGCAACGTGGGAACTATGAGATCTTCCCCGAGGGATTTTCTCCGTACTCGAGGGTACACCGAGGTTTCCGAGATCTTCCCCGAAGGATTTTTTTTTCCATCCTTGAGGGCACACAGGAGTTACCACACCCCAGCTCTAATACAAATTGAACTCACCCATAAAAGCAAGACGTTAAGGGTAGGGTGCCCAAGTCCTTATAAGCCCTTCCACATCCATTCACTTTTGTGAGATCTTTGCTTTTGCGTAATAGCATAAATTACTCAATGGACAATTCCGCATCATAATCCATTATTAAATGAACTCTTTCTTCTTCTTTTGCGTGCATGTGTGGGTGCATACAAGTTGACAAGATGAGAACTGTTTTTCTAGCTCAAATCCCAGATTCTGGTTATCCAACAACAAAATGCCTTCGTCATGCAGGTAACCAAACTTTTTAAACTAAGCTCCACACGTAATATAGTAACCAATTACCATTTCCCAGAGTCATATTTTACGTAAGATGATAATTGATTTGGAGAGATTCACACAATTTAGTAACAATTCAAATGTCTCTAAGACTCCCCCTCAAGTTGGAGCGTGCAAGTTTTGGACGCCCAACTTGCCAATAATGGATCGAAAAGTGTCACGGCCCAAAGGTTTAGTAAAGACGTCTGGAAGTTGTGAATGAGAGGATATGTAGCTTGGACTGATTAGACCGCGTTGAATCTTTTCACGAACGAGGTGACAATCCAATTCAATGTGCTTGGTTCGCTCATGAAATACCGGATTGGCAGCAATATGGAGGGCTGCTTGATTGTCGCAATGAAGGGTCATTGGTTGAGGATGATGTATAACAAGGTCACGAAGAAGAAACTTCAACCATTGTAGTTCACAAGAGACCATAGCCATGGCTCTATACTCGGCCTCCACAGAAGAACTAGACACAGTGTGTTGTTTCTTGGATTTCCAAGAGATTGGTGAGTGACCAAGGAGGATGCAATAACCCGTGGTAGATCGCCTAGTCATCGGACACCTTCCCCAATCAGAATCACAGTAGGCAGTCAAATGTAATGAACTAGAAGATGATAGCATGATGCCTTGGCCAGGTGTGCCCTTTAAATATCGTAACAAATGGAATGCAGCATCCATGTGTGGCTTCCTTGGTTGTGACATGAATTGGCTAAGTAGCTGGACAGGAAAGACTATCGGGCCGTGTTATGGTCAAGTAGATCAATCGACCAACCAAACGACGATAAGAGGAGGGATTATCAAGTAAAGGACCTGTACTGTTATCTAACTTGAGGTGTTGTTCCATCGGAAAATCAACGGGACGTGTGCCAAGAAGACCTATATCATCGAGTATCTCCAGTAAATATTTTCTTTGAGTGAGATAGATTCCCTTAGGAGATCGTGCCACCTCGATGCCAAGAAAATATTTCAAAGTCCCCAAGTCTTTGATATGGAATTTGCTATGTAAATAAGATCTAACGGCATCAATGGAGGTATTATCATTCCCAGTGATGATGATATCATCAACATAGACGAGAATGAAGATAGAGGATTGTTTGTTGATGCGAGTGAAAAGCGAGTAATCGGCCCTGGATTGCTGAAAACCAACATCTATAAGAGCTTGAGAAAATTTGGCAAACCAATTTCTGGAAGCCTGTTTAAGCCCATATAACGACTTAGTCAACTTGCAAACTTGATTCTCCCCCTTTCGTGTAAAACCAGGTGGTATTTTCATGTACACTTCTTCGGCAAGGTCACCATGCAGGAATGCATTGTTGACATCAAGTTGTTGTAAAGACCAACCTCTAATGGAAGCAATGGTAAGAAGGCAGCGAACAGTTACGAGCTTTGCAACGGGTGCAAAAGTCTCATGATAGTCGAGGCCTTCCATTTGAGTGTAGCCCTTGGCGACCAAGCGGGCTTTGTAGCGTTCAATGCTTCCATCTGCGCGATATTTGATCTTGAAGATCCATTTGCACCCTATGGGGTGTTTGCCAGGAGGTAGGGAAGTGATGATCCACGTCTTATTTTCTTCTAGTGCTTGAATTTCCTTTTCCACTGCGGCTTTCTGGAAATGGGCGAGTCTTTAGGCCGGTTTTGAATACCGAACCTTCTGGAAATGGGCCACAATGGACCAAAGCCTCGATGGGTAAAAGGGTGCCTCGATGGGACAGACACAGGGTCGGTAAGTACCGATCCTCATGGAAATAAAAACTCTTTCAGGCACGCATTGCAAAAGAAATGAAACACCTCAACTGAAAAGGGTGAGGGGTCAATATTTCAGGCACGCACCTTAAGAAAGGTACCTCTACTGAAATAAGATGAAAAGAAAAAGAGAGAAAACATGTTCCTTATTGATATCGGGTCACAAATAGAATTATGAAAGTAATTCAAAGAGAGTAGAAAGTTTCTAACTGACAAGCTGCTGTTGCACAATAAGTTTTCAATTCAAAGATGACCTTGGGATTGTAGTCCATTTGTTATAAACACACCTATTTGAATTTTGTGATGCCCATTATATTATTCCTAAGACATGTCCACTGTTAACCCTAATAATAAAAATTATACATACTATTGAGAGTGAGAATTATGAAAGTTATCCCTATCACTCTTTTTGTTTCAGAAACAACTTTGAGAATTGAATGGAAGCCCGGGTGTTGTTGAGCACCATCATATTGGAGTTGCTTGGTTCTTTACCATGAAGAAGAAGTGCTTTTAAAGATGGTAGACTACCCAGTACTTTGACCTGAAATAGTTCCCTGAGAAGTTGACGCAATTCCTAGAATGATAGGAAAAAAAAAAAAGGTAAGCCAGAGGTGAATGTAACAAGCATTTCAAGTTCATCCTGGAATCCAATAAGGGTGAGAAAAGTAACTGGCAACTTGTCGGACATAATTTGAACTAATCATGACAATTTGTCATTGAAAGGATCACAGAGTTCCATGCAAGACATTTAACATGATTTTCAAGTCAACAATAATGACCTGGTCAGTCTTCACACAACTTATTATGGTTCCAAACAGAAGACTATGACTTGAAATAAAAGGGATTCAATGAAGGTTGAATGGATCCACATTTCTTCTATTTGATCAGTCTTGCATCATTTGATACAAGAAGACACGGAAGGTGACCAAGGGATCATGGATAACTAATGTACAAACAGATGAGTGACACATATGGAAACCCAAATTCATAAATGCTGCAAGAAAATTAGCTTTATTTTCTATTTCTTACTTACGATCAATTTGGATCCTCCTACTGGAAAAGAGTGCTAAGTGGGCGATTTTGGAAATCCCTTTACTGGTGGTTATTAGTATTGGTTTTTGGCATCTTCAGCAAAATCTCTCTAGGGGTGAAGAAACCCTCCAAGAGGGTAGCCGGTTTTCCTGCAGTGTTCCTTGCGACGTGAAATCCAGCTAGGAGGCCATTCCTTTCCAATCGGCTTTGGTAGCCAAATGCTCTTACGGAAGACCATCTTTGTTTATTGTTAAGGAATCCATTAAGATGAAGTTTCATCCCAAAGAGGATCCAGTGGTTATGATCAACGACACCTTCTCCGGTTCAGAAACGAAAGGGACCTCTTATAGGTCTGGCTAGTTGATAACTTTAAATTCAAGGATTCCTCTTTTGTTTTTCAGGTGGTCTCCAAAATTCCGCAGAGGATATGAATCTCCAAGTGCCCCCATCATCATCTCTCTCCCAGGTCTTCCTCTCTTTTACTTCAATGAGGATTATTCATCTCGGTACGGGGGTCTCCTTGGGAGGGTTCTAAAAATCAATGCTCCAACTATCCAAGGCACCAGAACATAATCTCGAGGTTGGTTTAAGCTCCAAGCTCCATGAAAAGGTGTAGCAGAGCACCCCCAGAGAAAGTGGGGCTGAGAGTCATCACCGACTCTCCACGGCGTTGGAGGGGCCAGCCCGGCGCGGTGCAGGCTGGTGCGGGTCGACACATAGACAATTGGAAGTTTCTAAATTTGTTAGAGTTTTATTAAATTAAGTTTCTAATATGAGTTTAGTGGTTAGGGGTTTTTATAAGTTTCTAATTTGGTTTTGGAAAGTAGAATTAGAAAAGGAGTTTGTTAAAGCTAGAAAGGAAGAGATGTACTTGAGTTACAATTACTTTCTAATTTAGGTGTTTTGGGTCTTGGGAGAAAACCGTACGTGGTTGTTTAGAATAGGATAGTATGTTTTAAAAACGTCTAGATATGGTTAGCTTATCTTCTATATCTAGACGTTGAGTTTTATTTTCTAAGTTTGTCTCCTCCCTTGTGTGATTTGTGTTCTTTGGGTTTTGCTTCTTTGTGCTTTTGCTTTTGATCTTTGTTTTTTACAAGTGGTATCAGAGCTTTGTGATTTGATCTTGGTTTCAACAAGAGGAACCTGACAAAGGGTGATATACGAGAGGCTCTATAAGTACCACAGAAGATGCTACAAATTAGACCGCCAAGTTGACAATTGTAAGACAAATGGTTCGACCCTTCGGACAGCTGTTGCCGAAGCTATCTCAGTCTAGGAGAAGCATGGAAGGAAATCTCAAGGTCCTAGGATAATGGAGTAGGAAAAGGCTGGTGTGGAAGGACATCTAACCATTTGCGCTCTGGCTCCAACCCCAAGGCCTGAGTCAAAGTTGCATTTCCCAAGGGTCTGGAGAAGTCCCTCGAACCACAAATAGAGAATGGGATCAATGTAGTTGCCTCAGCTGCCTCTAAAGTCTGCCCTGCTGCTCCTTTGGAGGTTATTGGTTCTAAAATTGATGAGGAAGAAATACAGTTAGAATTGATGGCTGACAAAATCTATGATGGGATTGCTTTAAATTAAGCCCTTCAGAAGGAGATAGTTAGGCCTCTAGAGAACGTTGCCTTATGCAACAGCCTGCTTGTTGGTTTCACCACCATGCTCTTGGTCTCTTCAGCAGAATGTACAGAATATGTTCCCTCTGCCTCAAATGTAGATGTTTCTAAGCTTTTGGTTTCTGTAGTACAGGTTTCAATATCTAATGATCCTATCATACACCATCATATGGCTATATTAGAAAGCTGAGTATTTGAAAATTAAAATTCATAACAAATAGGCCTCAGATAAAAATTCAAAGGAAAAAGTGTTATAGATCACCCATCAAATCCCCACATCAAAAGTAAGTCAAATTAGATGTGCTAACAAATAAATCAATCCTCATATCAAAATAAGTCAAATTAAATGGGCTAAAAAATAGATTAAACACCCATAAGATGGGGTTAAAATCGGACAGCAGCTAACTAATCAATCTGAAAAACAAAATTCACCATACACAACCAAAAAAAAAAAAAACCACCATCAAATAGCGGAAGGGAAAAGAATTGTAGCAAAGGAAACAGAAAGAATGCAGAAAAGATGAAGCAAATTCATCATTTTCTCTATTAATAAAAAGGACACAAAGAAATGCACACAAAATACCCATCAAATAGTAGAAGGGGCCACAGAGAAAATTGAAAGAATGAAAGGGAAGTTATAAAAAATACCTTTCGGTTTCATGGGAATTCAACATCTTTCGAAGAGTAGTAACAAACCCACAGAGATTTATTTATTTTTTGTGTGCAAATCTTTCTTATATAGAGATGAGTTTTGTTGAGGAAAATGAGGAAGAGGCGGTGACGGAAACAAATACAAAGAGGAGAAAAGAAAGGAGCGTAAGTTTTAGGAGAAGGAACGGAGATTCGTGGAATATCTCCCACCAATGAGGAATTTTGAACGGTGGAGCTTTCTTGGTTTTGTCTCTTCCCACTTTCCAACCAACCATTTTCTTGCTTTATTATTTTTCTCGCTTCTTTTTTTGCACGTGGTTTCGAACTTTCCATGAATTTTCCTTTCTCCAAAACAGCTTTATTTTGTCCGAAATACTCTTATTCTAGTTGCAAATTTGTTCCGTCCAAAATATTCTTATTCTTGTTGCAAATTTATCCTAGGATAGTGAAGAAGTAGTTTTTTTTTTTTTCTAGGAAATGTTATCAGCACTACCGTATTATGATCCAAACCGTCCATTAGATGAGCCACAGCCCCAAAAATCATCTCCATAGGTTGATCCTAACCCTCCGATCTATGGAGGGTTAGGATCTACCCGCAAAGATTCAGTCCCTCAATAGATCGGAGGGTTATGATCAACCTATGAAAATGATTTTTGGGGCACAACCTATTTAAGCTGTGGCCCATCTAATGGACGGTTTGGATCATCCTATGGTGCGGGACATACCTTACTTTTTAATTAAGTGAGGAGTTCAATCATCAAAATATAGTAGTGCTGATAACAATTCCCTTTTTTAATGGTGTAAGCCCTTATATATAGTCCCTTATTTTTCAAAAAGTACTGTACCGACCACATCATAGGATGATCCAAACCGTCCATAAGATGGAACATAACATAAATAGGTCGTTCCACAAAAATCATTACCATAGGATGATCGCAACCCTCCGATCTATAGAGGAACTGCATATTATGGAAACCTCTGTAGATCAGAGGGCTAGGATTATCCTATGGAAATGATTTTTGGGGAAAATGTGGTGTACCATTATTGTGGACGGTTTGGATCAACCTATGACGTGGTCGGACACCATATAAAAGATCGGGCACCAGTGTATACTATACGTGCCAGATCGGGCACCATATAAAACTCTGATTTATTGATCAACAATGACACTCCTTTCTCACCTTAGTCAATTCTTAATTGGGGCATTTGGACAGTCGGAATCAGGCAATGGAATCAGCATCAGCATATAATTCCACCTGATTCCCGTGTTTGATTCAAAAAATTAACAAATAAGAGAGTCCGATCGACAACATATTAGAATTAAATGGGAACAATGCCGGGATCTGCTTCCTGTCCCAAGAGGTGTATCTCGATTCCGCATCCCAATTCCGCCCCTGTTGAAATGAAAATTTTCTTTTAATAATTTTCCATTACGTTTGTAAGGGAGTCATAATCAAGGTTTTAAATTTCGGCCGAATCAGTCAAATTTCGATTGAAATTTCGGCAAAATTATTGATAAAATATTAATTTTTTATTCCTTTACAGAATTTCAACCGATATTGCCAAAATTTCAGTAATTTCGGCCAAAATTTCAGTTTCGGCGAGGACCGAAACTACCCCCGAAACCGAAATATAAAACCTTGGTCAGAATAAGATGCCAATTTGGATTCCGGCAATCCAAATGCATCCAAGGTGTTTTACAATTATTACAACTCCCAAATAAGGGATGTTTACCATGGGATAGCAAGAAGCATGGATTTGTTCACGACAACCTTTATTCTATGATAAAATATTACCCTAACAAAATTGGAGAAAGAACCGACAACCTTTATTCTATGATACTTTCTAAGACTTTCCTAGAATTATCAAATCAGGATAGCGAAGTTCAAAATGGCTTCCCCTATCGAGGTTCCGTTTCAGAGGCAAACTTTGAATACTGATTGTGGATGGCCTATTTAGGGTAATGATATATTCGCCCCCTTGTCTTCCCTGGCCCAGCCCCTCTAGTGTATTTTACGAGTTACGACCACTGTTTTACACTACAAGAGGGTGGCCGGGAGAAGAAAAAGGGGCGAATATATCATTTCCACTCCTTTAAACTTGCACAGTAGAAAGCTTTATTAACTTTCTTTATTTGTATGGTTTATGTAATTTATTAGAGGACAATGCTAGCAGCAGACGCGCCCCAATTACACATACCCGTCTCAATTACACGCCCCAATTACACTCCACATGCCTGCGTGTGGGAGGTGGTGCATAGCTAGCATTAGCTATTTATAATGATCCCTTAAAATGGTCAGCAAAATCATTGTAAACCTTACAAAAGCTAAAGAAACCCACCAAGAAAGAACAGATTAAAAAAGATGCATCAACAACAAACAGAGCTGTAAAAAACCATTTCTTCCTGATGAAAAATCAAATGTGTTTGTGCAAAAAGAGTACCTGTACTAAATTTTCAAACCCAAATCTTATTGGGTTATACGTTGATTGCCTTGAAATACATCATTGACTACATAAATCACCATTTTTACAATTACTAGACAATCACAAGCACCGTGAAACACCCAATTACTCCAAAAGCTTAAGCTGCTAGAGTTGGTGTTATTTAATCATTTATACTTCAACACTCTCCCTCACGTTGTCCATCTTTGTTTTTGGGTTAGCCATAGACGCAACACATGTGGCCCTTCTTTCGGGTTGGCCATACACGTGGATTTTTAATTAATATCAAGGAATTATTAAGCTTTGAACTCAAGACATGCGTGAGGGAATTGCTTTGATACCATGTGAAACAACCAATTACTCCAAAAGCTTAAGCTGTTAGAGTTCGTGTGATTTAATCATTTATACTTCAACCAGCACAGAAAAAGAAATAAAACCAAATAGGAAAGAAGTGTAGCAAATAAAATTGGAAGAACAAAAAAACATGATAATCATAAAATCCACCACATGTCTTGGAAATGGTTCCTTAGCCTCGAAAAATCTTGGGTAACTAGAACATGGAATAACATTACGAAGCATTTCATTGAACAATTCACTAATGATACGGGTACCGATGTCACATGTAGAGACATAGAGACTACTCGGAAAGACCTGCAACAATCCTTCATTGCATTTATTAATCGATGGAGAAAGAAGGCATCTCAAATGATTGACCAGCTATCGGAAGAAGAGCAAGTACAGATAGTCCTAAAGAACCTCATGCTGCAGTTTTTGCAGCACATGTCCGTTCAGTACTATCTCAATTTCAAATCTCTCATTCGCGCGGAAAACCTGGTAGAGGATGTCATCATTATGTAGTATAAAAGCTTGTAAGGTGTTGGCGCGCAATCCTACAGTGAAGTCCAAGGACTGGTTTTATTCCACAATTCATTTGATGCCGAGAGCTAAAGATGGGCTTCAAGTGCTGTCACTTTTATTTTTGACATTTTTATTGAGGCCTAATTTTCAGGCATCAAATCTTATCTATCTGGCTTGATTTTGATATCATTAGAAAGGTTTTTCGATTACGAGCTTAAAATTATGTGATTGGAAGTCATGGGCATTTTACGGATTTGGCGTCATACCTATTACATGATTAATTTCTATTTTAGGTTATTTTAGTCATGTTTTCTTTTATTTGTATTGCTTTAGATAGACGGCTACGATTAGTTGCTTAGGTCATAAGTTAGCTTTTATGATTTCTTTTACTTATAAATAGATGTTATGAAAGCATTGTGATGACGCCCAAAATCTGACTACACGAACTTGCTTCGTAGAACCTGTGATCCTGCGCTCACAGAAAAAGCGTCAGCGGGTCCGGAGTTGTGGCTCCGGACGGCCACTTCGACACTCAAGTCAGAGACGGGCAATCACAGACAATGGACGGGGAATAGGAGAGGGCTAAGTCAAGTTACCAGACCAAAGAAGAAGAGAGGGAGAGTTGGATCCCTTTGGTTGAGTGCGTATAGGGGTGGAGATCTACGATCTTGGAGATATCAATCATGCCTTTGATTTCGCCCACGTGAAGCGTGATGGCGGGAGAATAAGATCGTTGAGACATCAATCATACCCTAGATTTAACCCACGTGGAGCTTGATAGCTGGCGAATAAACACGTGGAGATGTGATTTCCGATGATTCTGGGCGAAGATCGTGGATAGTGATTTAGGCGGGATGTTTTGAATTCGAAAGCCGCGCCTTACGTGTACCGACCATCCAGATTTCCCGTTTGGGGGCGAGATCTCCGCGATTATGTTTGATTCCCTTGGTAGCTCGGTAGCGCTCAAGAGACAAGTATCAAGGAGGTTCAATAAATGTTCGTTATCGAGTGTTGCTACGAGGACTGTGTTGAACCAGCTGAGTAATGGAGAAGGGGTTTGAGGTTCGGTACCGGATCTACCGATTTTACCCCTAACACATTGTGATGGACTTCTTTTGAATTATTGAATTAAAATTAGACTTTAGGCTTTTAGGTTCTTTGAGAACTTCTGAGTATTTCCTAGTTTCGCTCTTAGACATTCGACCGACTGGAATGAAGTAAATCTCATCCCCTTCGACGGTGATCGAAGGAACCTTCGGGTTTTCGGACTGCATCACACATCCTACTTATTCCCCTACTCTCCAAGTCTATGCCGCGCACCCAAACACAAATTACCACTATTCTCTGAGGTAATTCCAGGCAAATCCAATGCTTTTCTTCTCCTTGTCGACTACTTATTCCACTACTATCTGAGTGTGCCACGCATCCAGATAGACTCATAGTGGCAATGAATTTTTCAGGAAAAAAGAAAAAAAATAAAATAGACAAGGGTATAGAATATAATGATATGGTAACCAAGTTGGGCAAACAAATAGCCTCTTAGCAATATTGTTCCTTCTTTTTTGACTTTTTTATCCTTATTGAAATGGCAAAACTACCCCCCGTATGCAATGTGCTATGTGGGGATTTGTTCGGTTCCTCTCTGGCCTCGGTATCAGCACTCATGTAGAATATGTATTTTCCCTTCTTAACCAGTCATTTGACCGATGCTAACAAAGTTATTGTTCTCCAATGTGGGCCCATTATACAAGTGGTGGGCTGTATGACAATCAGGGCCATTGATATGGTAACCACGATGAGACGTTACAGGATCCTATGGTCTATGTCAAAATCAAGGTCTCGTTCGTCAATCAATCAATGAGTAAAAGGCTAGATATCAAGATTTGGTGGATGAGGCGGTTAGGAAGACAGACTTGTGTGAAGGAGTTCCTAACAACAATTTAATTTATGAGCAGATGAAACTAGAAGAGAAACCGAAACCTGAGAATGAGAACTACGTAATCTCAAGTGTCATGGTCACGAATGAGCTGTTGACAACAGGTACTAGTTACAATAAGAAAACTAACTCACATGTCTTCGTAGTTCACTTGCTGTCTTTTTTTAATTCATTTTTTTGTTCTATATTCAATTGGAGCAATACAAAAAAGAAGAAGAAAGCATTAGACATTCAAACAAGGGATTTGCTAGGGAATCTTGAAGAAAGGCAAGGACAAGCTCACGGGCTTGTTTTTTCAGCAAATTTCGTCTTATTCATTCAATACATCTAGGTGGCTGTTCTCTCGTCCAAAAGTCAGCAGCAAAATGCCTTTCCGGGAAATTCACTAGCAAATATATATATATATATATATATATATAAGAACATTTCCTACACACTTGTGTAGGTAAGTTACCTACACACTAGCTTAAAATACAGCGGGGGCCCACATTGTTTGGGTGATCCAAACAATTCATTTGAATGATCCTCACATAGATAGGGTGTCCACAAAGGATCATCCTAACCATTCAAACTATGGAGGCAAAAAATGGACTAATTTGTAAAGGTTTATACACGTCCATTTTACCTCCACAAATCGTAGAGTTGGGGTGATCCTATGGATCTGATTTTTTGTGGACACCCTATCTATGTGAGGACCATTCAAATGAATTGTTTGGATCACCCAAACAATGTGGGCCCCCACTGTATTTTAAGCTAGTGTGTAGGTAACTTACCTACACAAGTGTGTAGGAAATGTTCTCTCTCTCTCTCTCTCTCTCTCTCTCTCTCTCTCTCTCTCTCTCTCTCTCTATATATATATATATATATATATATATATATATATATATATATATATATGAGAATAGTTTTTCTAGTCGGCCCCCTAGCAAAGGAATTCTACTCCTCCCTATTAATAATCGTTGGATCGTGGCCAATCTAATCTCAGCCGTCGAAAGTAAAAACCCATTTCACGAAAGAAAAGCAACGAACGAACCCTCTCTCTCTCTCTCTCTCTCTCGTTCTGTGTGAGAAGAAACATGGGTTTTTTATCTAAACTGAAGCCACGATTCTCCCCTCTCTCTCTCTCTGTGAGAAGAAACATGGGTTTTTGATCAAAACCCATTTGAAGCCACGATTGCAAAAACCCCTAAAAATATGGGTTTTTGAGAAACCAACAAAACCCACTCTCTCTCTCTCTCTCTCTCTCTCTCTCTCTCTGAAGAAACATGGGTTTTTGATCAAAACCCATTTGAAGCCACGATTCTCCAACGAAAGCGACGATTCTCCCAGTGAGGGTTTCTTCAACGGGTTTTAAAACCCAACGACGAAGGAGGAGAACATCCATTTTTGCGCCTCTGAAAAGACCATCCCGACCGCTCCTTCGTCCCTCTCTGCCGGATTTTTCTCATTTCTAAGGTATGATTTTTTTCGTCTCTTCGCCTCTCTGTTTTTTTTTTTTTTTGCATTCAATGCCTGAATCGGGTGATTTTAGGGGTTTGGAAGGCCATTTTTATTTCTTTTTCAGCCATTTAGGCGGCTAATTTTTTATTGAATGAAATGCAGAGCAAAGGAATTGAGGAAAATGTAGTGATAATCAATACAATGATCGATGGTTATTGCAAGAAAGGATTGTTAGATGAAAAGGGTGTCTCTCCCAATACTGTGACCTACACTACATTGATTGACATACATTGTAAGGATGGCTACTTAGTCGAAGCAAGGAGGTTATTGTGTGAGATGGAGAATAAGGGTGTGAAGCCTAGTACTGTTACTTACAATGCAATTATAGATGGATATAGCAAGAAGGGTACTATGAAGGAAGCTCACAAGCTTACGGATGAAATGGAGGGGAAGGGAATGGCGATCGATGTGTATACATTTACTTCCCTTATGCATGGGCATTGTGTATATGGGAAGTTAGACAGTGCATTTGAATTGTTTGCTGAAATGCTCAAGAGAGGAGTAGTTCCAAATATCATTACATATACTGCGTTGATCTCGGGCTTGTCTAGAGAAGGGAGATCAGATGAGGCGTTTAGATTGTATGATGAGTTGATAGAGGCGGGCTTGACGCCGGATGACTCTGTATATTCGTCACTTGTGGGTAGTCTTCATTCGTCGAAACCTTGTTAAGAATGATTATATCCTGGTTTTTCATACCATATTGTCCATCAATGGACACCGTTATGTTTCACATTATATGGATCAATAAAAATTTGACGTGTTTTTCAATATGTTTACTTACCAACTTCTCCAAAAGCTTAAGTTGTTGGAGAAAGGCATTATTTATCTTTTATACTTTAACACTCCCCCACACGTGTAGCCCACACTGGCAAACACGTGGCACATGTGGTCTCACTTTGGGTCGACCATTGCACGTGTTTTTTTGCTATCTGGGAGGTTTGAACTCGAGACCTCTGGCTCTGATACCATGTTAACTTACCAACTTCTCCAAAAGCTTAAGCTGTTGGAGAAATGCGTTATTTGTCTTTTATACGTTAACAATATTGATCGATCCCCGGCAACGGTGATATAATTTTTAATAAATAATAAAAAAAAGCCATCCCTGCCTCATGTCTACTAACCAGAAGCTACACCAATCTAAATTTACAGCCAAGCGTGCAACTTGGCCCTGTTTGGTTTGCATGGAAAAAAAATTTCTGTTGAAATTTTTTTTCCATGGGGGGAATTTTTTTCCTACATTTTGGAGGCAAATGATATGGTTATTGTTAATTTAGAAGGATAATCATAGGTTCCCTTTTTGCTTCATTTGAGATTAGCAAAAAGGGAACCTTCTGTAGAAGCAGAAATCGTCATTTGTTAGAACTCTTTCATATTGGCACTCACATTAAGGCTTCTTAGAGCACCATTCTCCTAATAGAAGTAAAGGTGTCAATAACAAATCAAGGGATTAAGAATATCATCGTTTTAGGTTAGGTACAAGTTACTCCAGTAGAATGAGGATTGGTGGTTGAGGTTTGCTCGTCTCTTATTATCTTTCCATTTCACGTCTACAAACCAGGAGACAAGGATCATCAAACCGGTACCAGCATAAGATGTTCCTGGGATTGGGTATCTTACCAAGATAAGATTACTTTTGAAATTGTCATGCATTTGTTCATCAATTTTCTTATGATAATATTTTATCCAAGAACAAAGGTCGGCCTAAACAGAGGACACCAAGTCTATCCATGGATAAAATAAACCCTTGCTTGGGATCCTCAGGTCTTTTACCAAATTTCAACAACGTTGATTTATGCTACTCGCACGTTTCTCATGGGCTACAAGAAAAAAATGATTTATAAATTAACTAAGCCCAACAAAGTGTCTAATACATAAAGGTTTATCTGAGCAGTTTATCTGAGCTAATACATACAACCTTTTTATAAAAATTATGTAGGAAGCGGAACATAGGCTCTGGGAATTGAGAGAAGGTGTTCAGTTGTCTTTAGGCTTCCTCAATAGTTGCTGCCACCACCATGTAGTATCCCTTCAAAAGGTGTCATTGAGAATGGTGGAAAGCAAAAGCTCCTGTACAAAGTGGCACCTTTGAGCCTTCTCCTTCTGCTCCTTTTCAGATAGAGATGGTCCGGCACTGGAAACAGATAAAGTGTATGGGTCAGATCCAAACATAAATGCCAAGAATAAGTGATAAGCAACAGGAATTGAAAAATAAGCCATGATGTAATGTGGGCCCCATTTGAAGGCCCCATTTGATGCATGTGCAATTTTTGGTCTCTTGGACAATAGGTTTTCTGCATAATTTTTGCTGTCAATATATTCAAAATGTGCTCCTAATTTTTCCGCAAATTCAGCCAATTAAATGCCTCCATTGTTTCCCCAAAGTAACAAGGTATAAGGTAAGATTATGGCCTCGGCAAATAAGCTTCACCCATGTGAGTGCAAATGAACTGAAAGGACTAACAATACATAATGGCATGCACTCAGAGCACTCATTTCATGTGTAATGAGTTAAACTTACAGGAACAAAACCAGAGTTGATTGCCTCAGTCACCTGAGAAATATCAGCAGAAGCTATCTGTGAAAATACACAGTATTAGTTCCTAGGTTCAGTTATTACTACACAGAATCAATTGTAAGATGTAAACATAACACTCCCCTTTGAACATATTCACACAGGGTAAAGATTGAATGAAAGGTAACACAAATGGGTTGGAAGATACAACAAGAAATGTAAAATTATTTACGGCCAGAAGACCAATACAGTTATATAATAAGAAAATTTCCAAATAAGCTTGACCCATGTGAAATAAAGGGAGCATCTTGAAACTGTAACAGCAAATAAACTATACAATGAACGACAAGGAAACACAAACGTTATACAGCAAACAAATTATACAATGAAGACATATGTAACAAATAAATTATACAATAAAGGCATACGTAAGTCAAGTAGAACATACTCTGGTTGGAAGGAAACTTGTGTGTTACCATCAGCAGGTGAAACATTCCACCTCCACTTCCCTTGATATTGCCACTCCTACCCGTACAAGGAAGATGCAAGAGATCATTAAGACATGTTGCATTGCTCAGATAAAAGTCGACATAAATTGTTAGCTGATTGAGCTGATTGAGATCATTAAGACATGTTCCAACAACTTAAGCTTTTGGAGAAGTTGGTAAGTAAACATATTGAAAAACACGTCAAATTTTTATTGATCCATATAATGTGAAACATAACAGTGTCCATTGATGGACAATATGGTATGAAAAACCAGGATATAATCATTCTTAACAAGGTTTCGACGAATGAAGACTACCCACAAGTGACGAATATACAGAGTCATCCGGCGTCAAGCCCGCCTCTATCAACTCATCATACAATCTAAACGCCTCATCTGATCTCCCTTCTCTAGACAAGCCCGAGATCAACGCAGTATATGTAATGATATTTGGAACTACTCCTCTCTTGAGCATTTCAGCAAACAATTCAAATGCACTGTCTAACTTCCCATATACACAATGCCCATGCATAAGGGAAGTAAATGTATACACATCGATCGCCATTCCCTTCCCCTCCATTTCATCCGTAAGCTTGTGAGCTTCCTTCATAGTACCCTTCTTGCTATATCCATCTATAATTGCATTGTAAGTAACAGTACTAGGCTTCACACCCTTATTCTCCATCTCACACAATAACCTCCTTGCTTCGACTAAGTAGCCATCCTTACAATGTATGTCAATCAATGTAGTGTAGGTCACAGTATTGGGAGAGACACCCTTTTCATCTAAAAATCCTTTCTTGCAATAACCATCGATCATTGTATTGATTATCACTACATTTTCCTCAATTCCTTTGCTCTGCATTTCATTCAATAAAAAATTAGCTGCCTAAATGGCTGAAAAAGAAATAAAAATGGCCTTCCAAACCCCTAAAATCACCCGATTCAGGCATTGAATGCAAAAAAAAAAAAAAAAAAGAGAGGCGAAGAGACGAAAAAAACCATACCTTAGAAATGAGAAAAATCCGGCAGAGAGGGACGAAGGAGCGGTCGGGATGGTCTTTTCAGAGGCGCAAAAATGGATGTTCTCCTCCTTCATCGTTGGGTTTTGAAACCCGTTGAAGAAACCCTCGCTGGGAGAATCGTGGCTTTCGTTGGAGAATCGTGGCTTCAAATGGGTTTTGATCAAAAAACCATGTTTCTTCACACACACACACACACAGAGAGAGAGAGAGAGAGAGAGAGAGAGAGAGAGAGGGTTTTGTTGGTTTCTCAAAAACCCATATTTTTAGGGGTTTTTGCAATCGTGGCTTCAAATGGGTTTTTGATCAAAAACCCATGTTTCTTCTCACAGAGAGAGAGAGAGAGAGAGAGAGAGAGAGAGGGGAGAATCATGGCTTCGGTTTAGATCAAAAACCCATGTTTTTTCTCACACAGAACACAGAGAGAGAGAGAGAGAGAGAGAGAGAGAGAGAGAGAGAGAGGGGTGGAGAGAGGGGGGTGGAGAGAGGGTTCGTTCGTTGCTTTTCTTTCGTGAAATGGGTCTTTACTTTCGACGGCTAAGATTAGATTGGCCACGATCCAACGATTATTAATAGGGAGGAGTAGAATTCCTTTGCTAGGGGGCCGACTAGAAAAACTATTCTCATATATATATATATATATATATATATATATATATATATATATATATATATACACACACACACTCACTCTACTCTATAGCAGAAGAGAAAATGTTGGAATTTTTTCATTTATTTCTAAATTTTGTGAATTTAACACCTCACCCCCAAATAGATAAATACCTCTTATGCCCTCAAATTCCAACGAGTCTAAGTGAAAAAATACCTCCTATGCCCTCAAATTCCCACGAGCTCACGTCTTCTTCTTCTTTCTATTCTACGAAGAATTTAGTTGTCTTTGTTTCCACCGTGAGAGATAGAAGACTACATCAACCTCCATTCCCATCTTATCAACGTCTCTCTCTCTTACCTTGAGAGATAGAAGACTACATCAACCTCCATTCTCATCTCTCTCTCTCTCTCTCTCTCTCTCTCTCTCTCTCTCTCTCTCAACACATAAATTAGGGGTTTTCATCATTTTCATTAGGGTTTTTCATCATCTTTTTCAGTTTTTCTTCATCATCTTCCTCAGTTGTTTGCTACCTATATGCAAATGATACTAAAAAAAGCACTTAGAAGTTAGAAGTGCCTGACTCTTGACTTAAGCCCAACCATATCATGTCAACACGATCCAAGTCCTTCACACGACCATCTCGACTTTCACATGACATAAATAGAAAGGCAAATGATACGCTCGACCCTTTTTTCACTTTGGACACCCCCCCGCCTCCCCTCTAGTGGGTCTTTTTCCAAGAATCAAATCACGACTAAAGTCTTGCCAATGTTGAATTCAAAACTTCGATGTAACAAAACATATGACCACATTAGGAGTAAGCTCAGAGTATGGAAAAGAACTTACAAACCGATTGCAAAGTTAATGGCGTCCAATTCAGGATTTGGTTGGGATCCATTTAGTAAAAAAATTACGGTCCCAGAGGAAGTTTGGGATGGCTATATTGCGGTAAGAAAATAATTTATTTTATAGTTGTTGTATTTTTTTTACTGGAAATTGTAACTAAGAACAAATTTTGTCTTTCTTTGATGTAGGCCCACCCAGAGGCTGCCATCTACAGAATAAAGACAATTGAAGAGTTTGAGGACTTGAAGACAATCATTGGCCAAGGATTTGTTGTTGGTTCATACGCTGCACAGGTTTCAGAGGCTGGCATAAATATAGGTAATGAGTTGGATGATGATATAGGCAATGGGGGAGATGCCTTTGTTGATGATGCACCTTCACATGTGCCGCCTAGCCATTCTACCTCATCCTCAATGCAGCAAAAGCGTAGACCTGAGGGGGTCACTTCATCTCGTCAGAGGGCACGACTTGGTACAGACCTCAATGAAGGGCTTGTAGAATCATTTACTGAGCTAGTTAGAGAAATGAAAGACCTTCATCCCAACAATGCCAACCACGCCAATTGGCTAAAGGCACTGAATGAGATTCCAAACCTAGAGTGCGACCTTCGTTATGGGCCCCTGAGTTCTTGAATACCCCAGAATTCAAAGAGCAATTTGTAGATATGGATGTGGAGGCTCGCAGGGATTTTTTGTTCTGGAAGTGCGAAAATAGAAGCTAGTAATTGGGAGCATGAGGAAAAAGTAGCTTATTTAGACTGACATCCTTTTGTGGTTTTGCGGGGATGAAAGTTACTAATTTAGATTGATATCTTTTTGTGGTATTGTGGGGATGAAAATTGGTTATCTAGACTGATTTCTTTTTGTGGTTTTGTGATATTGTGGGGATGGAAGTTACTTATTTAGATTGACATCTTTTTGTGGTTTTGCGGGGATGAAAGTTACTAATTTAGACTGATATCTTTTTGCGGTTTGTGGAGATGAAAGCTACTTATTGGATATTTTGGATTTATAAGACAGTTTATTTGCTTCTTCTTTTTTTAATATTATTATGTGGTAAAAGATGCTTTGGATTGTATGGATTGATAGTGTGATTTTTCTTAATTTTGTTATATGTTAAATGTAGTAAAAGATACTTATTTTTTTGTTGAGTTGAGTTGAGTTAAATGTGGTAAAAGATACTTATTTTTTTGTCTATCGGATATTGTTCTTCAATTTATTCATGCAGACGAATTATGTGCAACTGCGTTGTAATCGTTATTTCTAAGTAAATGTGCCACCAACTATTTCAATGAAAATTTTCTAACCATTCAATCATAAATCTTGGAGAAATGCTTACCTAAATGGGTGGTTCAGATCCGACCTTGGAATGATCCAGCTATCCATTTGATAAGTTTTGCTTTGGATCTCTTGTGGCCTCCATTGGAGATCCAGAGCAAGCCCTATTAAGTGGGCGGTTTAGATCGACGATATAGTTGGCCAGATTTTGGGGCTATAGGAGATCCAAACCAAGCCCTATCAAGTGGACGGCTCATATCAATCTAACAAATAACTTATTACTGGCCTAGACAGGTGAGCCTATGTCCCTGTCCAAAGTGAAATGACTACTTTGGCCTTGCACTTTGTAGGACCCACTAATGCATAATATTACTTAGATATTTTAGTAGGGCCCACAAATCCATGGGATCATAGTAAAAATAGATTATTAAAACTCAAGGACTTCAAATTCATGTATTGTTGATGACTAACGGGTGATTTCAATGTGTGCATGACTCTAAAAAGTCCCTGCTGGAGTCCCCAAAGTCCAAAGTGTCCGCACATTAAAGTCCAAGTCCCCAAAGAGTCATAGACAATATGGAGAAGTCCGCACATTAATGTCCACACGTTAAAATCCCACACGACTAAACCCCCCTTGCTGTCTTTTTTTAATTCATTTTTTTGTTATATATTCAATTGGAGCATTACAAAAAGAAGAAGAAAGCAATAGACATTCAAACAAGGGATTTGCTAGGGAATCTTGAAGAAAGGCTAGGCCAAGCTCACATGCTTGTTTTTTTAGCAAATTTCGTCTTATTCATTCAATGCATCTAGGTGGCTGTTCTCTCATGCAAAAGTCAGCAGCAAAATGCCTTTCTGGGAAATTCACTAGCAAATATATATATATATATATATATATATATATATATATATATATATATATATATATATATAGCTGAAGAGAAAATGTTGGAATTTTTTCATTTATTTCTAAATTCAGTGAATTTAACACCTCACCCCCAAATAGATAAATACCTCTTATGCCCTCAAATTCCAACGAGTCTAAGTGAAAAAATACCTCCTATGCCCTCAAATTCCCACGAGCTCACGTCTTCTTCTTCTTTCTATTCTACAAAGAATTTAGTGGTTTTTGTTTCCACCGTGAGAGATAGAAGACTACATCAACCTCCATTCCCATCTTATCAACGTCTCTCTCTCTTACCTTGAGAGATAGAAGACTATATCAACCTCCATTCTCATTGCCTGAGAGTGCCTGAGACTCTTGACTTAAGCCCAACCATATCATGTCAACACGATCCAAGTCCTTCACACGACCATCTCGACTTTCACATGACATAAATAGAAAGGCAAATGATATGCTCGATCCTTTTTTCACTTTGGACAGCCCCCCCTCTAGTGTAAAACCGTAGTCATAAATACACTAGAGAGGGCTGTCCCAAGCAAAGAATTGGGGGAATACCTCAAAATCACTTTTGTTCAAATATCTCAAGCGGCAAACTAGCCATTTGAAACTAATCAGGATGTCATTGGCCAGACCAGAGACCACCCAAGGTCTACGTGGCATAAAAAGTAACTATATATCTTCTTCTTTGCTGTTTCCTGTATGGGGGTGTTGCATTAATATTTGTTTAGTTAAAACCGAAGTAGGTGAAGAAATAATATATTGACCCCTTTAATTCCCTGGGCCACCAACCCCTTCTTGTATAAAAAGAGCAGTCATCACTCATCATTACACCAGGAGAGAGGGGACGAATATAACAACACTTCACAATCCTAAATAAGAAACCGTTTTCAATTAATGCATGTGAAATGCACAAAAAAAGAAGACTTAAGGCACATTTGACAGAGATGTGGATTTTTACTACGACTAAGAGACTAAGAGAGAGAGAGAGAGCTAGAAAATATTCTTTCTTCCTTGAGACGGACATAAGCCGTTGGGTAAAATATTCTTGGGAGGTGATACATTCGCCCCCTTTTCTTCCTTGGGCAGGCCCCATCTAGTTTATTTATGACTACCCTTTTACACTACAAGGGAACAAGGGGTGGCCCAAGGAAGAAAAAGGGGCGAATATATTATTTCCCACATTCTTTCGCCTTCCTTGAAGGAGCCCAGTTTGGTCGCCCTGCACCATTCCCCACGTTAGGCAGATGCAACTCTCTCTCTCTCTCTCTCTCTCTCTCTCTCGTGTGTGTGTGCAAAATAATGATTATGCCTAAAACATGTTGCCTGTGTGTGAAAGAAATTAGAATAGAATGAGAAAATGTGGTAAGAAAGAAATTGCGAGTCTAAGAAGGTTGCGGTCAAACCTTTGTACTTGAATAACAACAGCAAAAACAATAACATTCCATGCATCAAATCTCTAACGGAATTTCAAAAGTCTTTATCTTTTACCATTGGGGGGAAGAAGTTTGGCTCTCATTTCACTATAAATACTCCCAACTAGTATCTTTTCCTCCATCACCACCTTCTATTCTTTGCTCTCATTCATCTCTTTTCTAACCACTTTCTGTTCTTTGCACTCATTCTTATCTTTTCTCTTCCATGGCACTCTCTCTTCAATTCCTTCTCTTTCTCCTCGTCTCTATACTTTTAACTCAAACTCCGGCAAGAGCTGCAACATGTAGCGACTGTTTCATTCAATCACGAGCGGCTTACTACCCAAATTCCGATGAGGCTGGCACAGACAGTGAGTTAACTTTGATAAATTGATTATAATTACTTTAAGACACATTCTGCACTCTGGACGGATCACCATGGCTTGAAACTGGCCAATTTGTACAAACCAAAAAACCCTAGACACTAAACCCTAACGGTCTCTTATTGTGTAAATTAGACCAACATTATGTCTGATTGAATTTCAGCTGGGGCATGTGGGTTCGGCGCATTTGGTGCAAAAGTCAACGGTGGGGATGTATCCGCGGCATCCGATCTCTATAGGGATGGTATAGGATGTGGCGCATGTTATCAGGTGATGATCGATCAACTGTTACAATTCGCAAAAATCATGGGGATGATTTGATCCAACGACCAAGATCGCCTCATCTGGTTTAGTGCATATTAGATTTTGCTAAGTCTAAAATTAATTTGCCTTGATTGATTTGATTTACAGGTGAGATGCACCAACAGTAACTACTGCTCGGACAAAGGGGTGACTGTGGTCATCACCGATCATGGCTCGAGCGATAATACCGACTTTATTCTCAGTCGCCGTGCCTTTTCCAAATTGGCTCAGACCACTGATTTAGCTCCATCTTTACTAAACCTCGGCGTGGTGGGCATCGAGTACAGACGGTAGGTATTGGACTAGATCATCACCATATATGTATATATTGATAATTAATATGGTAGACGTGAGAAAGTCTTCCAAAAAAGTACTATGAGCCCACTTCATAGGATGATCCGCACCGCTCATTTGTTGAGCCACAACATGGATAGGTTGTACCCTAATTTGTCTTCATAGGAAGGTCATATTCCTCCGATCTGTGGAGGATCAGAGGGTTAGGATCTCCTATGGAAATGATTTTTGGGCTACTACAATTTACGTTGTGTCCCAACAATGGTTTGGATCATCCTACATGAAGAAGGCCCACAATACTTTTTGATAAATACTGAACTTGACGCGCACACAACATATAAAAGTTCGGTCTATATAATAATACACCCGTCACCCGAGTCTAGGCAAATAGGCAATCACATCATGTAGTGTATACACCTCTCAAACGCATATTACAATAAGTTAGTCTTACCCTAATGATGATTGTTCTAAGATACAGATTACCCGGCACCTAATACAAGAAGTTTAATATAATACTAACAAAAACTTTGATGAGTCAACTCGAAACTTGAACGAGTTGAACCAACTCGATAGCAAAACGAGTCAACTCGTCACTTGTATTTGATCCGACTATGCCTCTTTAAGATACAAATATACATATTGTCTATAGAGATTATATGCATGTTAATGGTCCCTGCACTCTGGCAACTTGATCGAGTTAACTTGACTCGGCCCACTTTCAAATTGAGTCAGAGTTCTCGAGTTTTTAAACTACGTACAAGTTAAAGCAAAATGGCCCACTTTACTGACATATGGCAATGCAATTCCAGTGTCTCTTGCAGCTTCCCAAGTAAGAACATCATGTTCAAGATCGATGAGGCCAGCAATTATCCTAACTACTTGGCCTTTGTGATATGGTATCAGCAAGGGAAGAGGGACGTGATTGCAGTGCAGCTGTGTGAGGTATATGTCATTCTAACCTTATTTCTGGTGTAGAGGGAAGATGGTGGGGGTAATAGGGGAATCTTGTATGGCGGCGCTTGGATTACCGGAATCAGGAATCGAAATCTGTATCAAAATCCAATTCCTATTCTTGTTACCTTGGAAACGGAATGAAGAATATTAATTCGAAAAATTTTCAACAAAATTTTCATTCTGATCGACCACGGGGGGAGCTAAAATACCACCTGTTGGGGGTGAGAAACAGATTCCAGCATCTTTTCCCCATTTAATTCCACCTGGGTGTCATTTCCACCCCTTCATTCCGTTCATTTATCGAACCAAATGCTGGAATTGGAATAGGATACTGATTCGAGCTCCGATTCCAGAAATCCAAACGCAACCTATAAGTAAAATTGCAAAGTGATGGATTATTTGAAAGGTAATATCTTGCTGGACAAAATTGAACCTAATTTGTGAAATGACAAAATTGCCCTTGGATCGGTGCAGACCCAAAATCAGGCGTGCAAGCTGTTGGATCGCAGCCATGGAGCTGTATGGGCAGTGGTCATGCCACCCAGTGGGCCCTTGTCTATAAGGATGCTACTGAGTGGCGGCGAAGATGGAGACGAAACGTGGGTGGTGCCCACGAATGACATACCGCAGGATTGGAAGGCTGGAGATGTCTACGACTCGGGAATACAATTGGATTCGTAGACAAATTCGTCTATGCCGCAGTTCATTTATTATATTTGACATTAAAATTGTGATTGTTATTCTTCCTATTGTTCTTCTTTGGTGTGTATGTTAAGCAATGATCATGTGTAATGTTCTCTTAAGTAAATTATGTTAAAGATTTGTTATTTCTATTGATCACGAGTACCACAATATTTGTATAATATAATTCCTTTCAAAAAAGCAATGTGTATGCTGGCAATGTCAACAATGTCTTCATGTGTGGAGGGTGGTCTGCGTAAGCCCTGTGTGAAGATTGAAATGGATGCCGGCAATGCTTATGTGTTGCCCCCGATATAAAAGTATTGGGGAGGAGGAGAAGTAGTCGAGGAAATAATTTTTAGCAATAAAGAAGAAAGACAATAAAAAGAATATTGTCTTGTATGGAGATAAGAGAGGAAGTTTGTATAAGAGACTCCTTTTGTCTCTTTTTTGTAGAGAGATGGGGGAGATTTGTTTTGTTTTTTTCTTAATCTTGTGGTGTAGAGAAAGAATTAGTACAAGTGTTTGTAGAAAAGAGAGAAAATGGTGTGTGAGTCCTTGGGAGGAGAGACGTTTTGTCTCTTTGTAGAAAAGAATAGAGGAGAGGGAAAGGAGACGTTTGGAATTAGTGCAACAAAAGGAATAAAATTATTTTTTTGTAAGATTGATTTTGGGTGGAGAGTGAAAGTTACTAAAATATGGACATTTTTTAGTATGTTTGGTGTGTCTGGCTAAAAAGAAAAATTTTGGATATAAAATATTGATAGAATATGTGGTTGTGTGAGGTGGAAAGAGAGAGTCTAGAAATAATATTTTAGGAAGGGTTGCTAAGCTCCATCGCAAAAGGCTTTTCACGGCTGGCACGTCAGACCAGCCACCTCGTGAATGGAGACAAAAGTTGTTGTCTTTATTAACGAGGTGGCTGGTCTGATGTGCGACAGACCAGCCGGAAAAACCCTTTTGCAATGGACGCTAGCAATTCCCTTTTAGGAATGATGCTTTTTGTTAGTGTTGTATATCAACATATTGGAGGCTTAGGATTACCTATGGTGACAGTATTATTACATTGGGGCCTAAAACAATGAACGGTTTGGAGATTTAAATAATTTGGTTAAAAATTTGAATAATTTCGTTAAAAATAATTTTCGCTTGGGGCATGTATTTTTTTAAAAACTACTTTGTTCAAATATCAAGATCTATCCCATTGTTGCTAAGGCCTCAACCTCAAGGTTCAGAGAGACAGAGAGAGGGGGGTGTAATTCTGTAAATAGCTGTTGAAACAACTAATTACTCCAAAAGCTTAAGCTATTAGAGTAGGTGTTAATTAATCATTTATACTTCAACAACCACAGGAAAAGGGAAAAAAACAAATAGGAAAGAAGTGTAGCCAATAAAATTGGAATAACGAAGTAAAAGATAAATATAAGATCCACCATTTTTTCCATTGGTGGAAAAAAAAATAGAAGCACACAAGAAAGCCATAAGATCGAAGAGGGAAGAAAATGAAGCAGTAAAAACAGAAAGAATGAAAATAAGGAAGTCAGAAAATTACTTTAGGACTTCCAGGGAGCTCAAGGAAATTGAGAATTTGGGAAGAGCAGTAACAATTCTACCAAGATTTCTTCTGCAAAATTTTATTTTATGGATATAAGTTTTGTGTAGAAGATGGGGGAAGAGATGGTGATGGGAAAGGGAGACGAAAGAAGGCATTTTGTTTTGAGTTTTCTGTAGAAGATCGTGTTACGAACCCAATTCGGATCACAACGTAGTTTATCATCTTAGAGGGAAGATCGGCCCCTTGAAGCACTTCGAGAGAAGGGTTGGTCCTCCGAAGAACCAAAGTGTGCTTTACATTCAAAAGATATTCTTCATTATTCATTCAAGTTGTTTAAGCACATAGAGTTTGTGAACATCAACAATAATCTCGAAGTTCCTAACCCATCAAACTCTACATGCTCCTAAATAAAAGGCAAAAGACTTATCAACCCCAACAAAGCAAGACCGTTATCCAACTCCAACGTCTATCTCTAACTAGGGTAGACTAGAGAATCCCAAATTATCTACAGTTCATGTGACACATTACCACATCAAGATTATCTCTAACTTATGAATCTTATCCGACACATCTACCCAAATTCACGAAAAATCCCGGCAGCTGTCAGGATTTAGTACGGATTTGGGATGCCATTTTTTGTCTGGTTGCCAATTTTGCATTGAACTCTACGGAGACTCCTTGGGATGTTGCCTTGGGGTTTCCCTCATAACTTTCACGCCAAATTGTACAGAAAAAAAAATTGAATTTTGCTTAAAAAAACTTTAGAATGGTGCTTTTTCTCTCTTCTCTTTCTTTTCTCTCTTTAAACTGGTAATGACACCCCCTACTTATTCCCGTTGAGTCTATGCCACACAACCAAACACTAAAAACAACTATTCTTCCAAGTAATTCCAGGCACTATCTGAGTCTATGCCATGTATCCAAATAGGCTCATATATCGATGGAAAAAAAAATAGACGAGAGTGTAGAAAAAATAATGATATGGCAACGGAGTTGGGGACTAAGAGAACAAATAGCATCTCTGCAATCTTGTTCCTTCTTTTTTGACCTTTTTATCAGCAAAACTACCCCTCGCATGCCATGTGCCATGTGGGGATTTGTTCTGTTCCACTCTCGGTTTCATATCAGCACGAAAAAATATTTTCTCTTCTCAACCAGTCATTTGACCGAGGCTAACAAAGTTATTGTACGTTGTCCAATGTGGGCCTACGTGGTGGGCTGTATGACAATCAGGGCCATTGATATGGTAACTACGATCAGATGTTACAGGTTCCTATGGCCTATGTCAAAATCAAGGTCCCGTTCGTCAATCAATCAATGAGCAAAAGTCTAGATGTCAAGATTTGGTGGATGACGCCAGTTAGGAAGACAGACTTGTGTGAGGGATTCCTAGCAACTGTTTATATTAGGCTACATCTATAAATTTCCTCCCAAAGGTTCAAGAGTTGAGGAAAAGCCAAAGAATAAGGAGGTATAGCTAGAAGATGATAGACCTCCTAGATCACAGTAAACATGGCTCCACCCTAGTATGGGGCGCTGCTCTAGGGTTCACGTGTTTTTTTTCTTTTTTCTTGGTTGTTTTGAGTTTGTCGTCAAGGGTATCATACCCCTAGTTGTTCTTCCCTTTTCTTTAGACATTGTCCTAAGGATTGGGCAGTGATCTTGTCCGTCCTATTGTTTCATCTTTCTTTCTTTAATATACTGGTAGGGGTCGGCCTAACCCCAGCTTACCCATAAATCAAACATCTATAAAATTACATTAATAAATGCTTTTCATGACAATAATATTCTTTTTTGATAAGGATCTTCCCATTAATTAGTACACACATTAAAATGATGTGTTCGGCAATCATATATTCTCCTCCTCCCACTGGAAGAGCAGATGGAACTAGCAGAGAAACTTGAGAATGAGAACTACCCGAATCAAATCCACATGTCTTCGAAAAATCAGGCGAAATCTCATTCTCTCGCACCATTATTGCGAGGATCGAGAGAAATTAGCGGAAATGGGTCTAGTTTCTGAACATGATTATTCTAGAGTTTTTATAACTCTCCTCAAGGAAAAAAAATGAGAGAAGCGCGGTGGAGAATGGTTGCCAAACACACGCTAAATTATAAGACCCTACTTGCTTTATTTAAGCTATATCAACTTAATCCTTTCTATGTTTAAACTTCTTATTAAAATTTACATTTCTAGAATGGATTTTCTGTAGAATGAGTACTCTCTAAAAGAGATTTTTATCAATACTCTCCCCAAGTGTTATTGTCATGAATGAGCTTGGTAATTGACATGTACTCATTACAATAAGAAAATTAACATGCGTAGTTCACATGCTTTCCCTTTTTTTTGTTCTATATTCAATTGGAGTACTTAAAAAAAAAAAAAAAACACGCATAAGAGGTTAGTGGTGTGGTATTTTAAATCCCCTCGGAACTTCCTAGACTGTGGGTCACTCTAGGAATGTCTAGGACTTCTCGAGCAGGGACTCTCTTAGGCTTGGGTTTTAGGTTCTGCAGTTCTGATAGTCGTGAAGTAATGAGAGACTGTAAAGTCACAAAAAGTTTTTACATTCTAATTTTTCACTATTACTACCATAAATGGGTCTAGTGTAAAAGAGGGAAGTCATAAATGCACTAGAGGGTACTATACCAAGTGAAAAAAAAGGGGCGAAATTAGCCATTTGAAACTACTCGTGATGCTATTGGCAAGATCACCCAAGCCCTACGTGGCAAACTATATGTCTTCTTCTTTGCTGTTTCCTTCCTGTATTTCATTAATACTTGTTTAGTTAAAACCGCAGTCGGTAAGGAAATAATATATTCGTCCCATTTCTTCCCTGGGCCATCCCCTGCTAGGGTAGAGACTAAATAGAGATAGTCATAATTACACATTTACACCCGGAGAAGAAAAGGGTGCGAATATATCACTTACCAAATCTTAAACAAGAAACCGTTTTCGATTATTCCCTGTGAAATGCATCAAAACAGAAGACTTAATTAAGCAGATTTCATTCCACTCGTCAACTTGTTCGGCAAGAGGAAAGATCATACACTCAACAGAGACGTGATGTGATTCTTCCAATGGTGTGATTCAAAAGCATGATGTGATTTGTACTAAACTAAGATAGAGAGAGAGAGAGTTAATATTCTTTCGTCTTCCTTGGGACGACATAACTACATAAGGAGCCCAGTTGGGTGGTCGTCCACCATTCCCCTCGTTGAAGAGAAAATATTCTTGGGAAGTGATCTAATCCCCACATTTTCTTCAGTGGGCCAGCCCCCCCTACTTTATTTATCACTACCACAAGTGGGTGGTCCAAGGGCAAAGGGGAGAATATATCATTTCACATATTCTCTCTTCTTCCTTGAAGGAGCCCAGTTTGGTCACTCTGCACCATTCCCCGTGTTAGTTAGATGAAACTCTCTCTCTCTCTCTCTCTCTCTCTCTCTCTCTCTCTCTCTCTCTCTCTCTCTCTCTCTCTCTCTCTCTCTCTCTCTCTCTCTCTCTCTCTCTCTCTCTCTGTATATATGTATAAAATATGTTGCCTAGGTGTGAAAGAAATTATGATAGGATGAGAAAAATTGTAAGAAAGAAACTGCAAGTCTAACAAGGTTGCGGTCAAGCCTTTGTATTTGAATAACTTAGGTCGCAACAATAACATTCCATGCACCAAAATCTGTAACGGAATGTCAAAAGTCTTTATCTTTTACCATTGGGGATTAAGTTTGGCTCTCATTTCACTATAAATACTCCCAACTAGTATGTTCTCCTCCATCACCACCTTCTAGTCTTAACTTGCTCTCATTCTTCTCTTTTCTCACCACTTTCTGTTCTTTGCATTCACTCTCCTTTTTTCTCTTCCATATGGCACTCTCTCTTCAATTCCTTCTCTTTCTCCTTGTTTCTATACTTCTAATGCAAGCTCCAGCTAGAGCCGCAACATGTAGCGACTGTTTCATTCAATCACGAGCGGCTTACTACCCGAATTCCGACGAGGCTGGCACAGATAGTGAGTTAACATTGATAAATTAGTTATACTTTGTTTTTCAAAACCCTAAATCCTAAACCCTAAACCATCATTCTTTGATTGAATTGCAGCTGGGGCATGTGGGTTCGGAGCGTTCGGAGCAAAAGTCAACGGTGGGGATGTATCAGCGACATCTGATCTCTACAGGGACGGTGTAGGATGCGGCGCATGTTATCAGGTGATGATCAAGAGATACAATTCGCAAAAATGTGGGGATGATTCAATCCAACAGCCAAGATCGCTTAGCTGTGATTTAGTCCATATCTATACTGTAATTAATTTGTCTTGATTAATTTTATTTACAGGTGAGATGCACCAACAGTAACTACTGCTCCGACAAAGGGGTGACCGTGGTCATCACCGATCATGGCTCGAGCGATAATACCGACTTTATTCTCAGCCGCCGTGCCTTTTCCAAGATGGCTCAGACCACGGATTTAGCTCCATCTTTATTAAACCTTGGGGTCGTGGGCATCGAGTACAGACGGTAGGTGCTGGACTAGATTATTATCATACATATATACATACACATATATGTTTAGTATATAGGACTGGCAATTTCACCTCTGAAACCGGGGATCCGCCCCGCCCCGCCCGAATGGGGCGGGAATGCGGCGGGGGCGGGGACTTAAAAAATTCCCCGAAGCGGGGATGGGGATGCGGATGCGGATGGAGATGGACCCACCCCGCCCCGTTTCACTATGCAAGCCATTATCAATATCCTCTTATTTTAATATTTTTTAGTGTTTTTCAAGTTAACAGTAAATATTTTTTTTATGCTAGTGATATTGGCACTACCATATTTTGATAAGTGCACAAATACGGCATGTCTTTTTCTTTTTTTGGGATGTTAAAAAGCTTTTTTGAGGTGAGGATTTTGTGTGAGGCGGGGATGGGGATTAGGTATTCCCAGCGGGGCAGGGACGGGAATTCCCCGCCATCCCCGAAGCAGGGACGGGGACGGGGAATGCAACATCGGGGCCCCGCCCCGTTGCCAGTCCTATGAGTATATGCGTCTATATGAGATTTAATATGATGCGCTCGCGAGAAGTCCAATAGTTTCCAAAAAGAACAGTTGGACCAACAAATGAACAGTTTGGATCGTGAAGTGGGCCTCACCGTACTTTTTAAAAATTACCGGACTCCATACGCACACAGAATGTAAAATTCCGGTCTATATAATAGCCAATCAATACATGTTGTGTAGAGCCCTCAGACCTAGTCTTACCGTAATTATGATATTGTGCTATCGATATCGTGCAAGAGAGTTATTCAACCTCATAATGATGATATTCAAAAACTCAGATGAAGCAATTTGAAAATCGAACGAGTTCATCAGACTCATTAGCAAAATGAGTTGACTCGTCCGTAACCCGGTGGGATAGTAAAGCACAATCATCACTAGGATTTGATCCCACTATATATGTCTCTTAAGATTAAAATATATATAACCATATATTTAACGACTATACGCATGTTAAGAGTCCCATGCACTGATGCACTCTGGTAACTTGGTCGAGTTAACTCGACTCGCCCATTTTCAAATTGAGCCGAGTTCTCAAGTTTTTAAACTACAAGTCAAAGAAAAATGGCGCACTTTACTGACATGTGGCAATGCAATTCCAGTGTTTCTTGCAGCTTCCCAAGTAAGAACATCATGTTCAAGATCGATGAGGCCAGCAATTATCCTAACTACTTGGCCTTTGTGATATGGTATCAGCAAGGGAAGAGGGACGTGATTGCCGTGCAACTGTGTGAGGTATATGTCATTTTAACCTTATTTCTGGTTTTCAACCGAGTTGACTCGGACGATTCCTGTGTTATATATGCAAAATAAAGAAAATGATATGGTGACCGAAACTACAACCTATGGATAGCCCAACAATGAGAAGGTGCCATGTATTCAAAAAAAGTTTACTCTTTTTGCAGATTTTCCTATTCCTAAGGCTTGGCCTACATCACTTTTGTTCGGGGAGAAAACCATTTGTTCGGTCCCCTTTTCGGTCGTAGTCTCAGTATCCCTAGCATTAATCATGTAATGATATGTGAAAAAAGGGGGTGGGATTATAGGAGACTCTTTTATGGCTGCACTCAGATTATCGGAATCAGGAATCGATATCCAAATCTGATTCCTATTCTTATCACCTTGGAAGCAGAATGAAAATTTTAATTCCAAAAAATTTCAATAAAAAATTTATTCTAACCGACCGCGGTGGAACCAAAATACCACCTATTGGGGTGGAAACAGATTCCAAGATGTTTTTCCCATTTAATTCCACCCTGGCGTCATTTCCACCTCTTGTCTTTACCATGAGTCATTTTCCTTGGCTAACAATAAATAAAATGTCGTTTTGCCCATATCCGCGGGTTCTTCAATTCTGTTTCTCCCTTTCATTTGGGAGAGGGGGGAATATCATTTCCCTAAGTAAAATTGCCAAGTTATGGATTGTTTGAAGAGAAATGATAGATGCAAGGGAGCCCTTGCAAAAAAGAGCGGCAGAAGGACTCTTCATTGGATCCACGTCATTTTCCGTTACCTTTTGAAATCGGTTGAAAAAGAAAAACCAGTTACATTTGATGATGTGGATCCAATCATGAGCCCTTTTGCCGCTCTTTATGCAAGGGCTCCCTTGTATCTATCATTCCTCTTATTTGAATCTTGTTGGACAAAATTAACCCTAATTTGTTAAATGACAAAATTGCCCTTCGATCGGTGCAGACCCAAAATCAGGTGTGCAAGCTGTTGGATCGCAGTCATGGAGCGGTATGGGCATTGGTGATGCCACCAAGTGGGCCCCTGTCCATAAGGATGCTACTAAGCGGCGGCGAAGATGGAGACGAAACGTGGGAGGTTCCCACCAATGACATACCGCAGGATTGGAAGGCCGGAGATGTCTACGACTCGGGAATACAATTGGATTCGTAGACAAATTCGTCCATGCTGCCGTTCATTTATTATATATATTTGACGTAAAAATTGTGATTGTTATTCTTCATAATGTTGTTCTTTGTTGTGTTTGTTAAGCAATAATCATGTATTGTTCTCTTAAGTAAATTATGTTAAAGATTTGTTATTTCTATTGATCATGAGTACCACAATGCTTAAATAATATAATTTCTTTAAAAAAAGTGCTGGCAGTGTCTATACACAACAAAATTAAAATTCTTCTTCTTCTTCTTCGACCGTTAACCTAGTGGGCTTGTATGTTGGTCCCATGTCAAAATGATATCTTGACAGTAAGGCCAGGGCGTGTTAAAATCAATAATTGAGCTACGTGTGGGCATGTTTGTCTAGCCCATCGCTCGTTCGCCTCAAGTCCATTGTATAACGATAAACTCGATCTATTATGCCTCATGGTTCTGCCAAGATAAGCTAATCCATTGATTTTTGTAAGTGTTAATTAAGATGAGATGTCCATTCAACTCTTGACTGTACATAAGATCAACAGTCTTGATTATACACATGAGTCCCAATGTTGATTATTAGGATTGATCCGATGATAATCATTCATAGATGATCA
The DNA here is from genome assembly GCF_043159265.1 of Tasmannia lanceolata. Taxonomy (NCBI): domain Eukaryota; kingdom Viridiplantae; phylum Streptophyta; class Magnoliopsida; order Canellales; family Winteraceae; genus Tasmannia; species Tasmannia lanceolata. The sequence goes on from NW_027518685.1 coordinate 24,596,875, forward strand.
TGGACATAGATGGTTGATGCTGCTCAATCCTGCGCTTAGGCGTGAACGGTTTGGATCCGTGGTCCAACCTCTTGTTGGGTCCATAGGGTGGCTCAACCTGTGACCTATGTCTTCAAACAAAAGGTTAGGGACCACCGAAAGTCGGAAGTCCGGAGGAACCCTCCGATGCTCAAGTCAAACCGTGGCACAAGGAAAAATGAGAACTAAATAAGGCTGAGGCGAAAATGTTGTTAGTGTTCTCAACGGATATACCCACCTGAGCGGGCTGTCTTACCCTTAAGGAGGAACGCCAAATGTCTGTTCCTTGAGTCCTTCCGAGAGAGAGAGAGAGAGAGAGAGAGAGAGAGAGAGAGAGAGAGAGAGAGAGAGAGAGAGAGAGAGAGAGAGAGAGAGAGAGAGAGAGAGAGAGAGAGAGAGAGTGAGTCTGAGTCCTCTTCTTTGAGTGGGGTTTCCCCTTTTTGTAGGCGGGAGTATCAGTATCCTGGGCGTGATGTGGCGGTGACGTGGACCGCATATATCGCTAGAGATGTCGTCATGGTAGTGCATGTGCGTACAATCTTGGGAGATGATTTGACGGGATAGGAGATTCGACAATAACAGATTGGCGGCTAACTGAAGCAGGCCTTGGTATGACGGAAGCGGGATTTGGAGCAGATTCTGACAGTGACAGCTCATGATAGTGACAGGATGTCAGGGAGCTTCCTTGTGGGAGATGCTGAGTAACTGGGAAGACCACTCGGGAGAGGGGGTCGGGATGATGCCACTCGGGGTCGTCCATGGGTATGTTCGGGCGGCTTTGGCACGTCAGGGGCGCCATGTGTAACCGTCACAATGATTTTTGCCTTTTTCACGCCCAACAATGATCATCGACATAGTTGGATTCTTTGGTTTACACTGAGTTAAGGCAAAAATGGATTTGCTGTTTTAAACACTTTCCCATCGAACACTAACTTTTGATCTTTAAAAATAAGAACCTCGGTGTCAATGCAAGTGACATGTGAAATTGTAAAAGAGGGATTTGGATGTCGCAACCTTTGTTATAAGGCTATACATTCTTTGTGTTGGTGATGTTCTCTTTTTAAAATTGTGAAGTGTATTTTTTGGAAGTTAATTTTGTTTAGTTTAGCTTTATTTTATTTTATTTTTGATAGATGTAGCGGGGGCAAATATGTAATTTTGTATCTAGGGTTATTTTGGTCATTGTACCTAATTTGCACTTGTGTGAGTCACACGTGTTTGCTCCATCTTTTCCTCAGTCTTTCCAACATTCTCAATTCCCTCTAATTTAAATTCAAACTCTACTTGAAGACTCTAAACCCACCGCCACTTCTTGAAGCAATTAAGTCTCCACTTTTCCATACCCACTAAAACTTCCCTGGTCCATCAACTCTTTTTTTCTTTTTCGAGTGACCAAGACAATCTCTATTTATGTCTATTTCCTAGGATGTTTTTTTATTTTAAACTAGGAAGACCTCCATTGATCTATTTGTTAGATTTTTACATAGAATTTCTTAGCTAGGATCTCCATTGAAGCTCCATTGTGTGCAAGCTTGTGATTTGAAGCGAAGTGCAAACTTGCCCCATTTTCTCTATGTGTTGAAACTTTCTTTTTATTGTTCTTATCATGTGTTGTTCTTGTTCTTCCATCATATATATTGAAGTACATTGTATGTGATTGTTCTTCTATTTCAGCTGTGGATATATTGAAGTACATTGTATGTGATTGTTCTTCTATTTCAGCTGTGGATATTGGGCTAGTGGAAACCTTGGTTTTTGGCATTTGAGAAGCGGATTTTCCGGTATTGTAAAATCCATCTTTTCTCTACATGGGGATACAAATAGTTGGATAAGTTATTTTTGGGATTTGCTACTCCATGGGCTGTTGTAGATGTGAATGGAGGAAAGCAAGTCTATCCAAGAATAACATAAACCCCGCTTGCTTGTGACTGACAAAAACAGGATAAGTGGAAACACAGCATATGGAGACGCATTATTTTGAATCTTTGAAAAAGAAAATGACATTTACACCCTCTTTCTGAGTATTTCCACCACTCTTTTTCTTCACATTTTCTTGAAAATGAGGTTAAAAAAGGGATTGAAATGCAATGCTTGTCTGAAAAAGAAGAACAAAAGTAAGTGGAATTGCTGGAAAAGGGGTGGACATATCATTTCCCTATTAAGCAGGCATAACAATTTCCCTTGATTAAAATACATTAGTGCAGCTAGTGCTTATAACATATCCCTTGATTAAAAGTCGATTAGAAGAGTATAATGGGCGGAGTGCTAATATAAAAACAAGGGTCTGTTAGTACCATTATCAAAACAAGGAAGTGTGATAACATTTGCCAATCTCTCTACGTTTAAGCTCCAGAAGGGTTCAGAGAGAGAGAGAGAGAGAGAGAGAGAGATGAGCGGGACCTTCAATCTGTTGCAACTATGGCAGATTCCTTCCACAAAACTGCTCCTAAGAAGCCCTAAGCTTTCCAAAGGTTCTTCTTTGTCTTCAATGCTATCTCACATTTCTTTTTTTTTTAATCTCCTACCTAGGTTTTTCATAGTAGGTTCAAATACCCCCTTTTTTTTTCTTTTTTTTTTACATTTTGGTTTTGTATATACCTGTTATTGCACAGATACCTGATGATTGTTTGAAACTATTTATCAAATTTCTTAGCTTTTAGTCATTCACATATGATTTTTACTTAATTTGAGGACTCTGGGAGAGTAATCATGTTTTATAATTAAATTTTGGTTTTTACTTAATCTGGGGACTCTAGTCGAGTAAGCCTGTTTGGTTAGTCTTGATCAAAGCCCTATATTCTCTGTCTCTTATCAAAATCTTATTGTTTAATTTTGAGTCCAATAATCAGTTTTGGACTCACAATTAGTTCTCAATATCCAAAATAAAACAGGGTTTTAGTCAAGTTTGATTCTTTGTCCACGTGCAGCCACAAATGAGAATCTAAAGCATCTAATTGTGCTCCTTCTCGTGCTGTGGGTGTGGTGGGTGATCGACCAAAGACCGTTACTGGGTTCGAAACTTATTCAACTCCAGGGAGAAGTAAGCACTGCCTCTTCAAATGAGCTAGTGTGCTAAGAACAAGTTCCTTCAAATCAGCTAGTGTATCTTACATTCTGGTGTGTTAAAAATGAGTTTCTTCAAATAAGCTAGTGTATCTTACATTTTGATGTGCTAAAGATGAGTTTCTATGTACAGATGCATCCCTCTTTCTCCTGTCCTCGAGGGGTTGTCATTTTGAGAGAGAACCCAGAGTACCAAGATGAGCGATAAGTGTTTTTTTTATTTTTTGGTGGAAAACAAATAGCTGCGGTTCGTGTACAGCGCCCGTTACTCCCTTAAACCAAATTCATGCAATATATTGTTGAGTCTTACTTGGATAGAAATGGCAAAGAGCAGCTCTTGTACATCAGACTGCCCAGCATTTGACAAACTCACACCATTCATTTCAAATGGGATTCATCCTGTGGGCTCATGAGCAATCTAACTTGTAGGATTTCCTTTTCCTTTTTTGCTTCCCATTCTTTGTAGGTTTCCCGATAATAAGATCCGTGAGAACTTTTAACTCGTAGAATTTCTTTTTTCACTTAGGTTTTCCGATAATAAGACATGTGAGAACTTTTTTTTTTAAATTAGAACTTTCACACATCTTACAATTTCTCCACGTGAATCCACAGGAACTCATTATCAGTACACCAAAATGTAAGACACAAGCAATGCTTACTTCTCCGTAGCCAGCTCAGCCCGTTCACTGCCAGCAAGCAAAACTGGAGTTGAATAAGTTTGGAATCCAGTAATAGTCCATAGCCTGACCGACGAGAACCGGAACAATTAGAGGCTTTAGATTCTCATTCACAGTCAATAGCATTCATGGCTGCACGGGGACAAAGAATCAAACTTGACTTAGGCCCTGTGTATTTTCTTCTTTTTGATATAGTTTGCTTCACTAAGGCCCTTTTCGGATTCAGGAATTTTCTGCCAAAGTTTGAAAAGAAAAAACATTTCTAAATTTTCTTGCTCCTTTAGTCTTTTTAGCGCCAAAAAAAGATTACTCGAACCAACCCTTTTCAATTATTATTTAGAGGGGCCTTCAATTTGTAATGATAGCCCTCTAAATTAACCATAATTATATAATTTCTCTCTAAATTGTGAAAAGGAAAAAAAAATCAATTACAAATTTTCCATCAGAAATGATTTTCTTGCAATCCAAACAGGGCCTAAAAGAACAAAATAATTCACAAGTTGTTTCCCGCAAAGCAAATACACAAATATGAAGTGTTCTAACTCTTGCTGGTGGTGTGGTTTGTGATGCAGATCCGTTTTCAGTACTGGAAGCACAAATAAGTTCTTCTGTGTGTTTTCGTAGGAGAATTCAGGCGGGTAGATATGAAGTCGTTAGCAAAAGCTATATTCCCACATCTCATAATGAAAAAGAAATTAAGACAACGGTATTCTTTTGTCCCTTGTTGTTTTAGATTTTGATCTTTTATTGGCTTACCAAAATAATTCCTTCTTATATGTCAGTTTCTTAGATGGTTGATTGATCTTTTAGTAAACTATGAATGCTGTAAGAAATCCATGTTTAATGGACTTCACTTAAATTTTTTTCGTTCTATAGTTTGTCATGGAGTCCAAGCATGCCTCTGCCATCTATTTCTAAACCTCCATTTGCATATGTTATCATGACTAACACACTTCAGATGTTGGGTTCTCACTTCATTAGGTATCCTTTCCCTTCTTTTTGGAAAATATTTTGAGCAATCCAATGGATTATCAAATGCTTACTTTATGTTCCCAATTGTTTGTTGACCTTGTAGTGGGCATTTTCATTGGCTCATAGTTACTGAAGTGTAGAATTGGCCCATGAGCTACCAGCCCTCAATAAAACATTTTGTCCATTGAATTGGAAACTTCAGTTAGAGTCTATCCATTGATTTGAGCAGTTGAAAGTCCTTCATGCATGAACCTCTCAATCCTTAACCATCTTAACTGAAGTCTAAACTCCAAAGCTGTCATTATTAAATCCATTGGTATCACATGGTGAGGTACCGGGCATAGTGGAACTAGTTAAAGATTGCTAATTATCTCTTCACTACAATGATTTCTTGAAGAAATGACTCAAATGAGGTTTCTTCAATGAAATGCATGTCATGGTAATTTGATTTATGTGGACCGAGATGAAAATCACACAACATTCTTTTTTATGGCATTGTATCCGACAAACTAATACTCTTTGAGTTCCGGAATCATTTTGCAAAAGATGAGAAGCATAACGAGGAGAGTTCATCAAAGTGTTTTCTGACATTTCACTAGGAACAATTCTCCATCACTTCAGATCAAATGATTATTTTAGCTAACCTTTTGAGTTGTACATTACTCAAAGTCTGTAGTTTTACACTTCATAAAGTTACCCAATGTGTAATGACTAAATCATCCCCAAGTTATAAGAGAATAAAGCATCCTCAAGTTACATGATATTGAAGTAGTAAGGAGAGAAACAGGTGCCAAGCATGTCCAGATGGTCCTGTTTGCAAAGTCGAAAAAATTACCTTGAAATAGAAAGTAATCCATGGGGCCACATTAGCACAGTCATGTTCTTCTGGTGTTATGATTTACCTGTTCAGTGAATTTAACTATTAAAAAAATATATCATTAGGAATAATTATTATATATACTTTAAAAAAAAAACAAAGGAATGATATATATATATATATATATATATATATATATATATATATATATGAGAGGAAAGTGTTCCTAAGATATAGCTTAGATAAGCTATAGCTCAAAAACACATGTGGCCCCTTATTTTTTGGGGATCCAAAGCATTCATTTGGAAGGCTCTTCCATGGATAGAGTGTGTACCAAAAATCAACCCTACAGGATCATCCTAACCCTGCAATATTGAGGGGAAAAATGGGCAGAAACATGGACACACACTGTCTGTCCATTTTCCACTCCACCTTTGAGTGGGTTAGGATGATCCTATAGGGCTGATTTTTGGTACACACCCTATCCATGGAAGGGCCTTCCAAATGAATGCTTTGGATCCCCCAAAAAATGTGGGGCCACATGTGTTTTTTAGCTATAGCTTAGATAAGCTATAGCTTAGGAACACTTCCCTTCCTCTCTCTCTCTCTCTCTCTATATATATATATATATATATCATTTGTTGGTATGGAGTGCCATAGAAAAGATCTCCAATCCATTTGCAGTATTAAGATATATATATATATATATATATATATATATATATATATATATATATATATATATATCATTTGTTGGTATGGAGTGCCATAGAAAAGATCTCCAATCCATTTGCAGTATTAAGGAGGCTATAGGGCACAGTAGAAAAGATCTTCGATTGGCTAATATTGATGCGGATCGCCTAGCTTGGGCTGGGGTGGGCAGAGAGGCACTGAAGATTTTTTATTTCCTTCCCTTGAGTTTACTTGTTGTCTATTTTATTTTATTTTTTGAATTGTATACTTGTTGTCTATTGTTTTATTTCTTTTCTTCATTTCTGTTTTTTTTTTTTTTCGTTCCGACCTTATCGGTCTTGTTTTCCTTTCTTTCTCTCTTTTTAATAAAGATTTCTTCAACCTTTCAAAAGAAAAAAAAATAAAGATTTCTTCGCCGTTCAAAAAAAAAGGGAAAATGATAAAAAAAAATAAAATGGGACTTTTAACTGAAAATCTGAAAAAAGGGTTGTGTTTGCTACATTCTGAGAAAGGGGTGAAACACATCCCAAGGCATGTTTTAAGACAAGAATGCCCTTTACTTGCTTTTCCCTCCACCTTTTTGAGAAATGGATCCCAATGCATTTCACAAACCCTATTCACCTTTTTAGCTTCAGCTTTCCCACGCCAAGTGTTGAAAGTCCATTTCCTTTGGTAAAACTCCATTGTACAGGCCCCCTGTAGAATGAATTCAGCCCATATTTTTTAAAATGGACTATACAGCCCATACCATAGGATGATCGAAACCGCCCAACTAATGGGCCACAACGTAAATAGGTTGTGCCCCAAAAATCATTTCCATAGGATGATTCTAACCATCCGATCTAAAGAGGGACTCAGATTATGGAAATTTCTATAGATTGGACGGTTGGGATCATCTATGGAAATAATTTTTGGGGCAAAACCTATTTATGTTGTGGCCCATCAATTGGGCGGTTTGGATCATCCTATGGTGTGGGCTGTACAGTCCATTTTGAAAAATACGGGGTGAATTTATCACTGCCCTTCTAGAAATTGTGTTCAATTACATAAATACACTTGGCTTTTGACTAGGTGGTAGGGAAGACCTATTGTTTCTTCATGAGAAAGAGTTTTTATATGGTGTAAACCCATATACTCCAGCATTTTTCAAAAAGTATTGTACGGGTCACACCATAGGATGATCCAAACCGTCCATTAGATGGGTCACAATGCAAATAGGTTGTGCCCAAAAAATCATTTCCATAGGGTGTTCCTAGCCCTCCAATCCATAGAGGAAATTCAGATTATGGAAACCTCTGTAGATTGAAGGGCGAGGATCAGCCTATGGAAAACATACTCAAAACTTCAAACAACATTTCATGTTCTATATTTTCGTTTGGATAAAAATTGTCTATCCTCTCGGGTTTCTTTCCACTTTCTCATCCCTAACTCTAAGCGCTAACTATGTACAATATAAGTAGGACTTATGACACTTTGATGGATCCCACTCGACTCAAAATAGCTTGTGACCCGGACTCAGAAACTAAGATCCGAAAAGCACTCCAAAAAGGATAGTGGATCTAATGAAATACTATTAGAATGTATGAACCACTATTTATACCTTGGAACCACTATTTATACCTTAGAACCACTACATAGTGGTAAATAGTGATTCCGAGGTATAAATAGTGGTTCTGAGTGTTTAAACCACTATGTATACACTCATTCTCACTTTTTATAGTGATTTTGACTGTAATTGTGGTTCCCAGGAATCTTGAAACCACAATTAGTGCTTGAAAGGATTTAATTGTTGTTCCTTTAATTTAAATGTGGTTCTGAGTGTTTAAACCATTGTTTATAAATTCATGACAACTTTGAGACCCAATGAAATACTATTAGAATGTACTATTAGAATGTATGAACTAATATTTATACCTCGAAACCACTACATAGTGGTGAATAGTGGTTACTAGGTATAATTAGTTGTTCTGAGTGTTTAAATTCGTATAAATACAATCATTCTCACTTTTTATAGTGGTTTTGACTGTATAACTTTTTTATTCTCACAATTTATACTCTATGAACAAGTATTAGGCCTTCTAAACTATGAACCATGGTTGCCGGAAACGTTCAAGCAAAGCGGGAAACGCGTTTCCGAAACGGTTCTAAAAATTTCGGGAAACATCACGGAAACGTTCCGAAAACGCCCGTGAAACGTCCCAGAAACGCAATCACGAGAAAACCAAAGAAAAGTTGCAAAAATGGTAAGGGATTATTGAAGAAAACAAAAAAAAGGATAAGATTCGTACCTGAATCTCTACTCCGGCCATCGTCTTCTTCTTCTTCTTCATTAGAAATGTTCCAACTTGAAAACCTGCATGCTGTTTCCTTCCCAAGACAAACTAGCGGCAAGATTCCCTTCCCAAGAGCTTCTTCTCTTTCCAACATTGAAAAGGGGTGGTATTTAATCTCTTAATTGTAGTTGGAATTAGGGTTTTAGTTGTGTAAGTGTAATTTACCAAAAAGCTCCCTCTGGTGTTTTGGTAAATAAAATAAGACCCTGTTTTGTAATTAAACATGCCCTCACTACAAAGCTTTTATTAAAATATCTTATGACCGACTTTACCATGTGAACAGCCACCTCACATAATTTATGTGAATAAGACAAAATATGTTGTGTGTCTGGTCTCTCGTGCATAATTCTTGTGTGAAATGATATATATATATATAGGCCCGCTTTTTATTTGGGACAGCCACCTCCAGTGTAAAGAGTAGTTATAAATAGACTAAAATGGGTTGTCCCCAGAAAAAATCATCTCCCTAAGACAAAATCTGTTGTGTGGCTGCTCTCTCGTGCAAAATTCTTTTGGGAAATGATAAATAGGCCCCCTTTTTATTTGGGACAGCCACCTCCTGTGTAAAAGTGTAGTCATAAATACATTAAAAGGGGCTGTCCCCAATAAAAAAGGGGCAAATTTTAAAAACAAAAATTTCTTAAAAAATTTCGAACGTGACTTGTGCATTAGAACATCCACCTTAGATAAATTAAATGAATAAGACAAAATCTGCTGTGTGGCTCTTCACGTTTCTCGTTTCCCCTTTAATTTTTTTCGCGCGTTTCACGTTTCCGTTTCCCGTATCCGTTTCCCGACCTGGTAACTATGCTATGAACCACCATAAGATCTGAGTGTTTAGACAAATATTTAAACTACTGTTCATAAATTCATGGCAACTTTGACACCCAATGAAATACTATTATAATGTGTGAACCAATATTTATACCTTGGAACCACTACATAGTGGTAAATAGTGGTTCCTAGGTATAATTACTGGTTACGAGTATTTAAACCCCTATTTATACATTGATTCTCACTTTTTATAGTGGTTTTGACTGCATAACCTTTTATTCTCACTATTTATACTCTCGGAACCACTATATAGTGGTTCAAAGGTCTACATAGTGGTTAGGACGGTATAAATAGATTATCTAAGTGTTTAAATAGTGGTTCTGATCTTCTACATTCAGAACCTTATTGTATTTCCACATTCAGAACCACTATTCATACCATTGGAACCACTACTTAGTGGTTGAGAGGACTAAATATTGGTTCCCACATATCAATAGTGGTTCCGAGAGCTAAATATTGCTTCTACACATTTAAATAGTGGTTCTGATTGTATAGACATGAGTTTCATCCGGTTTTACTCTAAACAGAAACATAGAGGGCACTAGAGAGATAGAGAAATCGAGATAGAGAGATGATGACAATACACCATAACATTGTAAAGAGGATGATGACAATAACAAATGCTTAACAAAACCTTAACAAATCCCTAACAAATAAAAATGATGATGACAATACACCATAGCATTGTAAAGAACATGTAAAACCTAAGCAAATGTATGACAATGGACCTACTAGAGAACCTTAGGTTTCATAGCCAAAGAAAATAAAGAGAGCCAATAAAATCTACATGTTCTCAAGGGGAGTTTCACTGGTATTCAATGGAATTTTAATAGAGTTTTACAAAAGGCAATGGAGTTTCATCAGTTGGTGTGGGGAAGAAGAAGGTAAAAAGGTGAAAAGGGTTGGTGAAATGCATTGGGATTCGTTTCTTACCTTGTTGGAGGGAAAAGCAAGCAAAGGGCATTCTTGTCTTAAAACATGCCTTGGGATGCGTTTCACCCCTTTTTGAGAATTTAGCCAACACAACCCTTTTTCAGATTTTCAGTTAAAAGTCCCATTTTTTTTATCATTTTCCCAAAAAAAAAAGAAGAAGCCAGGCATCATGTGCTGCATTGAGGCACTAAAGAGAACAAGGAATAACACCAATACATGGCAATTCAAAACCTTTAAATAGTACGATATCCCACTCTTCATATGCTAATAACTTCCATTCTAAAATACTTATGTGAAACGAACTATTAGTCCAAATTCCAAAAGCTTAAGCTTTTGGAGATGGTGTTATTTAATCATTTATCAACACTCCCCCTCACGTGTGGCCCCTCCTTTTGGGGTTGGCCTACACATGGCACATGTGGCCCCTCTTTTGGGTTGGCCATTAGATGTGGATTTTTAACATGAAGGAGTTTTGAACCCGGGACCTTTGCTCTGATACCATGTGACTCGACCAATTACTTCAAAAGCTTTAGCTTTTGGAGATGGTGTTATTTAATCATTTATAAACAACTTCAATATGCCAGATTTTATGTAATTGTAACTATTTAAAGCATTTCCTTGGGTGTCAAACCATCAAAGTAATGATTTTCGAGATTCAGATATTAAATTGTTATTTCTGCTTGTGGCACTCATTTGGTTCAAGTGTGATCCTGCTTTTAAACTTTTTCTACAACCAAAAACTCTGTCACTTGTTGAATGGTAGTCCCAGCATATTATGGCTGAAGACTTGGGCAATGACTTTATCCAGTTGTTAATTGTCTTGGTCGGTGGGAAAATCCAACTGCCCAAAGTAGAGGCTTGCCAGAGCCAAAATGAAATAATCTTAAATTTTATCAACAGGTATTTCTACTTATTTGACGTGCCCACCGTCGCTCACTTGTTTCATTTTTTTGTTAAATGAATTGATACTTGTTAAATGAACTGATTCCTGGACATGAAATTTTGAAGTATCATTTAGAATGTTTTCCATTTCAAGGACAAAGGTTTGGGAAAACTTGAGACAGTTGGTGCATTTCAAAAGCTACCAATGGTGTGGCCTTCAACTGATATACTTTATTCAGCATTGAGGAAATCAAAGAGAGTCTCTCCTACAAAGGGTAAGAAATCATGGTTTTATGTTCTATTTCAATTTTCACCCAATCAGTCCTAGATGCATGTTGATTAACTTGTGCACTAATCTGTCAATCCATGTGAGGTGTGATATTTTCTCTTGAACCATAGGTATTGCTAACATTGCTAAGCGAGAGAGAAACAAAGGTGCCAGGCAACTTGATGCGTTAATGAAAGTAAGTTGTTGGTTTTATTTTTCCGTATTTCAGATGTGTGTACATGAATATTAATTTTTTTTAAAACTTTAATCTAGCGAACTGCTTAGTAAGTTGCATCTTGGGTTTGCACGTCTTGTTTTCAGGAATTAGCTGTTCCACTAAGAGGGTACATGGAGAACTTCCCCGACAAACGGAATTTACATCCTTATGAACGCTCTCTTATTGAGTTGACCCTTGGGGAAGGAAATTATGAAAAGGTACACTACACGTGTTATCATCTCATGAGGGTCTTAGAGTTATCACTGATATCAATATTGCTTATTTTCCATGTACTGTGTAGTCCTTGAGTGACTTTGGTGCATTTGTTGTGTCATTGTACAAATAACTGTGAGTTTGATGTCATTTACTGCTGTAATGAGAATTATGTCCATGTTTTAAAGAGTTTATGCATTTAATGTCTTTCATCCTTTGATATTTGTGTATGCATACTTTTGAAGCTACTGCATGGCATGGTATGTTGATTTGACTCATTCATTTCCTCTGCTTGTGCATTACTTATATATATGGGCCTTTGAGTTTCTTCACATTAACTAAGTGTTATGACATTCTTATGTTATAATTCTTATTATTTTCATATGGGTACAATAGGTATTAGGACGGGTGGATGCTCTTCGGAAGAAGGTCGTATCTGTTGGAAAGCAACATGCTTCTCTCTGCGCTAAGGTTGGGATAATGTTAACTATGAGCTGACTACTGTTGCATCACTTCTATGTCACAAATATCTTCGTTATTTTCAAAATATAGTGTTTTTATTGCAACATTTTGATAAAACGACAAAATCCTGAAATAATTCCGATATTTTAAAAATATAGCGATATTTTCATTTTTATTATAAAATGTCGCGATAATATCACGATATTTTTATTTTATATTTTTTCTTAAATTTATATATTTATATATATTTTAAATATTTTTATTTTTATTTTTTTCCCGATACAAAACCTGAAAAAAAATTTAAAAAATTAATATATCCTGAGATTTTCCCTTGCCGAGAAATTTCCAAGAACTGTATTTGTTGCGTACTCTGCGTCTAATACGACGTGCATGTCTGTAACTAAGTTATATTTATGCTGGATAATTAGTTCCTTTTTTACTGTTGGAGGAAATATTCTTAAGAGTTAAGTTAGCTACTCTGATGTTTCGATATCTTTTCCATTTAAATTGCTCATACACGATGGTGTAACTGATGAATATATTATTCCATTATCCAATAAAAGAAAGCATCTCTTACAGAGGTTGCCTGTTTACGTTTGACAGTCCTTATCAAAGCGTGAAGCAGAGGAACAGTTGAGTGAGGTCAGTCTTTATTTGCTAGTGAATATGTCATTTATGCATCTATCTTTGTAAATTCCATTCCTTGGTTTAATGTATCCTCTTCTTGTTTATATGTTTTAATTGGCTCTTCTGTTTCTTCTTTCCTTCAAATGTTTGTGGCCTTCAAATCCAAGCTTTTAGCATTTTTTTTATCTGTAGGGCGTAAAGAAGCTCGAAGAAATTTTTCAAGATCAAGGAAATGCTATTGATGATCTGTTAAACGTTGCTAAGGTATTCAGCCTTCTAAAAACATGCACCCTGTATTCCTATGTCTGACATTCTATTTGGATGCTCTGAGTTATTTTCAAATGCATTCAGTTGATACGAAGGCTTTGTTGAGTTGAGTTGAGTTATGCAGTTGATACGAACAGAGAAAAAACTAATCTGCCACCCCAGGTTATTTGTCTTTTGCTAAAGTTCAAAGGCTAAGGGGGTAGAATATTATTTCCCCTATTATATAATGCTTCCCTCAATGATGACATTAACATGACCACAGTTGGGTTCAAAGGCCAGAGCTTCAATTATGGTTTGTGTGTGATTCACTCATGTGAAACTCCCAGTTTACTCCAAAAGCTTAAGCTGTTGGAGAAAGGCATTATTAATCTTTTATACTTTAACACTCCCCCTCACGTGTGGCTCTTTTTTAGGGTCGGCCTACACGTGGCACATGTGGCCCCTATTTTGGGTTTGGCCATTGCCTATGGAATTTGCTATCAAGGAGGTTTGAACCCAGGCATTTGCTCTGATACTATGTGAAACTACCAGTTTACTCCAAAAGCTTAAGCTGTTGGAGAAAGGCGTTATTAATCTTTTATACTTTAACAACTCAAATACGTATAAAACCAAAAAAGGCACGAGAATCTCTATCGTGACACGTGCGCATAAAACAAAAAAGGGAGGCACATATCTCGAGGAATGCAAAAGCTAGTTAAAATTGCCAAATCAATCGGCCATATTTGCCCCTTTTTTATTTGCAAAATGGGATCCCGTTTTAGAAGAGTTTTCCTTATAGTTTTATACTGTATCAATTCTCTTATTTCATCAGCATGCATGGTTGTTTTTCGCTATAGCTGAATGTATTGTTTGCTTGTGCCTCCAGTTTTTATGTACGAAGTTTTTATCTGCAGTTTCACGATGAAATGAAAATTTTCTTGGGAATGAATTGTTAAGTCCAATGGTATCTTGTTAAGTCCAATTGTAGCAGTTCACTTATTTCTAAGTTTTGCTTGCCTTTCGAGATATTTACAAGCTTGATGGGTACTATTTGCATGAATTTGTGTGCTTTATAAGTAGCACTTGCTGTATAATTTCAATTTTTCTGGTCGTGTATGAGTGTTAAATTGTTAATCAATGTGCAACTGCTACATGAATATGCATGTACACTTTCTTTATATTTAATGGAGTGCCTGTAGGACTCATTCGGTTCTTGGATTTCTTTGGCTGCTTGTTTGCATCCAATTTGTTAAATAATTTCTTAGTTCTGATTGCACTTATTTCAAGTCTGCATTTTTTTTTTTCTTTTATGTTTCTTGGACTTTATGAGCATGATTTTGTACCTTTGAGATTATAGCACTGAAATTGATATTTGAGCCCAGCATCTTGTACTAGAATTGGTATTTTCTGAAGGACCAATCTTACAAATTTTAATGTGTACTGACAGACATTGCGTGCGATGCCAGTAGTCGATCCAGAAACGCCCACTCTCTGTCTTGTAGGAGCACCAAATGTCGGGAAATCATCACTAGTCCGTATAGTCTCAACAGGGAAGCCTGAGGTATACTCTTTCAATGTTGTCAAAATCTAAAATCATATATAATCATCTGTTGGGGTGGATTGAATCTTGTTGTTACTCTTGGAGAAGTAACAGGAAATCGTAAGAGGATAGTTAAGTATTTGGAGAAACTTAGAAACTAAAATACAACTGTATCATTGTATTCTTTCATTATTCATCAATTATTTTGTCATTTAAGTAGAATTTATGATTTTTATTAAAAAAGTAGAATTTGTTCTTCAATTTCCTAAAACTGAAGCAGATTTGCAGGAAAAAATGACATGAAGTATTTATGATACTTGAAGATGTGGATCGATCATGATACATTTGAAGGTTCAATGTCATAGGGATTTTCAGTGCATCACTCATGAAGTAATTAAGGATTCGTTGTTGTAGTGTCACTGCCTCATGGTCAACAAATGAGGCCAACCCACTATCTCCATCTGAAACAGGTCAGTAGAAAGAGGAAATGGTAATAGGATGGATTGAAAGAAATAGAAAGTCAAACCAATATAATGGAAAAGGTAATAGGATGGATTGGAAGAAATAGAATGTCAAACTAATATAATTTTAAAAAAAGTGGGAATGATATTTCATTCCACCCCTTTGATTGATCTTTACATAATGTTCTATTTTTTGGAATTGACAATTATACCCTTTTCTCATGATGTGTGTTTTCTATCTCATCAATCGAGAAATGAAAAACCATGAATAGGATGGACATTAGATCTTGTAGCTGAGCCTCAATCTCCCTCCCCTTGTTTCTCAGATAGGTTACACTATTGATACCAGACCCGTTCTCCCTGTGATGGATTCTGGTGTTGCGACTTTTGATAGAAGAGAGGGCCAGCGTTAAGAACAGATTTTATTTACATCCATCACAGACCACAGCCCCACGAGACCCAGAGCCCTATCTGTAGCTGCTTTCTGCGATGATGTCCCCCCAGGCGTCAGGTTCTTTTTTGTGATCGATTTGATAAAGTTGGTTTATGGATTTTTTACAGATCTTTTTCTAGCAGTACAACTGATGTCTTTATCATCTCTAGTCTGTATCCTACTTTGCATGTATATCATGGAGATCAACATGAGTTGAAAGAGGTTTGAGACTCTAGCTCCATGTCCTCCCTTGTTTAATGTGACATGGATTTTATGAGTAACTAATAGAGGAATCTCTCTGCTTGAACTGATACTGCACATTTGTTCCCTTTAAATTCTAATGTCCATCCAGCAAAGGCGACAACCCTTGCTAGAGTCCAACTCACTTGGGGAGGATGTACAAACCTCTCTCTTGCTTGTTTCTTCGGGTGTCCATGGCTCTCTCTTCAAACCCACTTTACTGCAACCTAGAGTTGTCTTACTGCTAGTGCTTGATGCGTACACCAATGCATCTGTAGATGATGGATTTCCTCTTCCTTTGTCTCTTCGGTGTTTCATTTTCTGTCTCTGTTTCTCGATGTGTGAGCAAACAAACTGTACACTATAAGAAGTAGATATTTGCCATTTTAAAAGGGAAAACTTTTAACTCTATGTAAGAAAGATTGAAAGGGTGGAATGCATAAAGTGGGGGGTAGGTGATGGAGGCTAGGGAAGAGAGAATAAAGAAAGAGGAAAAAAGAAGAAGAAGAAGAAGAAAAAGTGAAAGAGGAGGAGGAGTAGCAGAAGCAACCTCACATAGTTTTTTCTTTTCAAAAAAAAAAAGAGTAGAAGAAGAAGAATAGGGGAAGAAGAGACGACAAAGAATAGAGGAGAAAGAGGAGGAAGAAGAATAAATCCGAGGGAGAAATTCTCAATCAATCAATTAATCATCCAAACTCCAAATCCCTAATACATGAGGCTTATTTATAGGCAATTGAAATAAGATTCCATAGAAAATAAAAGGCCTAACAACTAAAAACATGGGAATAGAATCTAAATAACATAAAAATAAATTCCTAAACTAAATAACATGGAAATAAATCCTAATGGGCAAATATGCCTCTTATTGGGCCTACAATCCGCATCAGTAGGAATATCATTTCTCATCATAAGTAGGAGGAATGATGATATCATTTGCTAAGGCCCTGTTCATTTAAGATTATGACAACCGATTGTGAGTGCCAAACTGATTATTGGACTCAAATTTAAATTTAATTTTGAGTCCAATAATCGGTTTGGCACTCATAATTGGTTGTCATAATCTTAAACGAACATGGCCTAAAACGGCGAAGGATTATTCTTATCAGGTTTGTCAGGTAGGGATCTCATTGCTTGCCCCTATCAAGGGAGAGCACATGGTAATCCTTCACCCATTTGGTGAATGATGTTACCATTCCTCTTGTAAGTTGACCGGAGAGTACTTCCGTGTGAAAAACCTGAAACAAAGTTAGAATTTTGTTCGTAATAAAATCAATCCTCATGAGACCTTTGGCATCGTAAAATGCAATGATCCTTTTAACATTTCGTTTAGAAGCTTGAATTTTTAGAGGTTCCATTCCTTTAAGTAAGCTTGCGAATAATTTGAAATCATTATGAGTCACCTTCATCCTGGAGTGGTGCAAAAAATAAAAGAAGTCATTAAAGGCTATTGACCTCCCAAAATTGTCATTTGAAGGGAATTAGAAAAATATATAAGAAAATAAATAATAAGCACTTGTACTTAGGTTTCAGGAAAAATGTTTAGTTGGATTATATTTCAGGCAAATTGTAAGATTCAATCATTTAATTAGTGAGATGCAGTTTTCACTAAATTATCAAACGATTTGGTGTTATAGATTCCTTTGCTAAGAAGGGTGTATTTACATCTTTTATATATGTCTTGCACTCTCTGCCCCATGATTAGCTTTGGTATTTTCTGTTATTTCTTTTAATAAAGTTTTCGCCTATCGTTTGCAAAAAGAAGGAAAAAAAACAGAAATGAAGTTAATACAGTGATTGCACAATGTTCTGTCCGCTCATTTCTAGCCAGTAACTCGAAATAATGAGCATGCTGTTAAACTAAAATCATCCATTTTGATCTGATTTGTATGGTACATGATTTTGACATTGTTCTCTGTTTCATTGTTACATAGCCCTTACATACAGGATTTTTTTTACTCAGGTTTGCAACTACCCTTTCACAACTAGAGGAATTCTGATGGGTCACATTGCTGTAAACTACGACCGTTTCCAGGTCAATCATTTTATGTTATATTGTTTTTCTTTTGTTGTCCGTTTGTGCGGGTGTGTCTGGGGAGTGGCGGGTTAAGGTGTGAGAGGTGAGGGGAAGAGAGAAGAATTTTAAAGTGTATCTTGAATCCACAGAAATTGATTGCAGGTGACTGACACTCCTGGCCTTTTGAAGAGACGTGATGGTAAGTCACCTCCAGCTGTATTTGACTTCACTGATTAGGATAGAATGTTTTTGAGACTGCATAGATGCTTAATGTTTTCCATGTTTGCAATGTCTATTACATACTTAGGCTTCGTTTAATTTCTAACATAGTTTTAAAGTTCGGCTCGTGCCAAGTTGATGGAGTAAAAAGAGGTAGGGGCAGACCGAAAACAACTTGGGTAGAAACAATGAGGAAAGACTTAAGGGCTAGGAACATAACAGAGAACATGACCTTGGATAGGTTACAATGGAAGAAAATGATCCATGTAGACGAACCCAACTAGTGTCAGGATTAGACTTAGTCAATTTGAGTCGGGTATATCCTTTCACCTTCTTCATGAAAATTTTCTAAAAGATTCATTTGGGACAAAGGCTTAGTTGAGTTGAGTTGAGTTTTAAAGTTTGGCCGAACTCCGAAGTTTCGGCTGAAATATTTCTGTTTCGGTCCAAATCGAAACCGAAATCAAATTGAATCAGATTTTTACATGATTTCCAAGCCAAAATTTTGTTTTTCGCCCTTACTTACAAAATTTCTACCGAAATGTTAAAGACTTCCACCAAAATTTTATACATTTCGGTGGAAATTTTTTTTAAAAAAAAAAAAACCAATAATTGTCAAATTTTTACATGATTTCGGCCGAAATTCCCACCGTAACTGAAATATAACCGAAATATTTTGGTTTCAGTGTTAGCCGAAACCGACATTTAAAACCTTGATTTCTAATGCTGGCTTTTTTCATCTGTGCTAAGAGTTATCCCCACTCTCATACTGTCACAACATTTCTCATATTATGCCTGTCTAATCTTAAGATGACAGGAATAACTTGGAGAAGTTAACACTTGCCGTCCTCTCACATTTGCCGACTGCCGTACTATATGTTCACGATTTGTCGGGAGAATGTGGAACCTCGCCTTCCGATCAGGTACAATGTGTTTTCCTCCATTATTTGCCATGTTTTGGTGTGATTTAATCAGTGCCGATGCACTACAGTTTGAAATATTTTCAGTGATTTTATTATCAAGCATGCACTTGGACCATCAAAATCTATATGCAAGGTAAATCTGGGCAACTTAGCAAACCAACAAAGGTAAATGACCAGTTGTATGGGAAATCCCAGAAAATAACGATTTTAAAAAACCAGTCCTCATGGCTGGACAGGCTATTTTGTCTAAGGTTGCACGTAGGATACTTGAGTTTTTGCTCTCAAGGAACCCTTGGGCCTTCTTCACTAGTATTTTTTTTAGAATGGCAATGATATTTCATCAAGGGAGAAAGAATATAAAAAGGCAGGAAAACTGCCCGAAAATTACATACTGGGCAGAGATTGCCCCTTCATGAGCTTTGGCCGACTAACACCAACTTTTTGCCAATGAATCGGCCATCTTGTTGACCTCTCTTCCAGTGTGAGAAAAAACACAATTGGCTTCCCTATCAATATTTACAATTCCGTTAATAAGGCATGGCAGAGCTGCTGCTCGTGAGAATTGTACTACTGTACTTAGTTTCATTTTCGCATATTCGCCATAGTGGGGGTGTTTTGAGACAATCGTCAGTTCACGTAGAACAATCTCTGTCCCTGCTGTAATCTCTTTCTGTTTCCAATAAAACTCTATTTTCTGTTTCAGAAAAAAATAATTAATACACTTTTAATTTATTTTTGTAGTTTTGTTTCAGTCCGAGTTCTATTCTTTTTTTTTAACGGTAGCAAATTTCATTCCAAAAAAGATGACCAAGGAAGTCATCCCCAAAAATACAAGAGATCACAACTACAATCAGAAAACAATTAAAAAGAACAAAGAAAGACGGATATCCTGTTGGCAAAAAATCGAACAACTCCAAGCTTATCTCCTCCACACCTTCCCTAGCGAGGTGATTTGCGACACTACTAGTAAATCTGCGATCGTGCAAGAAAATGATCAACGAGCCTTCTATTTTATCCTGGATCTCATCAAAGAGATGGGCAAATCTCCATAGGGGGACAAGAGAACCTCTAAGCCACCCGATGGTATTTAGAGAGTCGCCCTCTACCATTACCCTATTCAGATCCTCCCTCGCCAGGCTTTTTATCCCCTGATGAACTGCTTGAACCTCCACTTCACTAGCATCCGCAATCCCAACGGGCCGAAAATAAATGTCCACACGACTTCCCCCCTGAATTTCTGAGAACTCATATACCCGCAGGTCCTGGGCTACCCAGACTGAAACCATTGAAATTTAATTTCAACAAATCCCGAGTTGCGGGTTGCCATTTCTAAACAATCGTGTCCCGCCTTTCAACAGTCCGAGTAATATTCTTCAATTAGAAATCAGCAGAAATCCTCCATATGTACAGCTTATGTGCACGCATACAAAAGACACGCACACATGTTTTATTTAAACAAGTATTCATGTTTTATTTAAATAAGTATTCGTGCACAAATTTCATTGGGATTTCTGAAGGGTGCTCACTGAAAGGCTACAAGCAGCTCACCCTTCTTTTCGAATTTACCCATGTTCTTGTGTTGATCTTGAAAAGGATTTGCTCTCCTCATTGCTCGAGGCTCTATGGAAACTATTTTGTTACTGATTTACTGCAATCAATTGTGCAGTTTGTTACGTACAAACAGATCAAGGAGAGGTTTAGAGATCATCTATGGCTTGATGTTGTCTCCAAATGTGATCTACTGCAATACTCACCTAAGATCATCATAGAAGATGGAGATGAGGTGGCGATTTACAAGAAAGTTGGACCTGATGGAGCCATCCATGTTTCAGTGAAGAGCGAAGCTGGGCTTAATCAGGTTAGCATGACCACATTTCCCTACAAATGAATTTCTTCATTGGTGTAATCATCATCTTCTTCGATCCTAGAAAGTTAGTTACAAACTACATTAATGTGTAGCATAAATTAGGGGTGCAAATTGGGTCGGGCCCAACCCGAACTCAATGGGTTTAACCCGATTTTGGCTCCGGTTGAGTTGGCCTCCACTTGGGTTGGGAAAAGCAGCCCGATTTAATTTTGGGTTGGGTTAGGATTGAACCCTTGGGCAACTCGACCTGACCTGAACCCGATATGGTCCTCCTAATTTTATCGTGATTTTGTTGAGACCCAAACCTGGACCAAATATCCGTTTCTTTTTTATTTTTTTCTATTTTTGCCCTAGACCAACCCGAGCCCTACTCGACTTGATTTGGAAAATCGGTTTAGATGGGTTGGGTTAGGGTTGACATTTCTCAACCCGAGGTTCATGCTCGGTCAGGTTAGGGTTGAGTTAATGCTACCTCGAGTTGGGTTAGGGTTGGCCCCAACCCGGTTGAGTTGCACCCCTAAGCATAATGCTAGAAATAAATCTACTTGCATGTTTTTTGCAGCTGAAGGAGAGAGTACATGAACTGCTAGTCTCCCAGATGGCAAGAATCAAAAGCCAAAAGATCAACCAAGAGAGCTAGCAATTTGTTGGGACACCCCCACCAAATCCAGCATGCTGCTCCTGCTTTGGATCTCACAATCTCAAGGTCCTCTTGGACCTAAACAGTCTTCCTTTCCTTCCAGCTACTTTTGGGGATGCTAAGGACACTCTCCTTGTATGAATGGTACCTGGGCTCCTTACTGTTTTTGGGCATGCCATCTGCCAATGCAATGCATGGAGCCAATGGGAATGCAGTTTATCTTCCTGCCTTTTGCAGGTGGTCCTCTCTTTTTTTTCTTCATGGGGTGCTTCCATATCTGCTCAATGAGAATTAAGGTTCGCCTAACCTGAATATTAGTTGTTGAATTTGATTGAATTATCTATTAGAACATATGGAGATCTTTTGTTATTTGATTTCCTGAAACAAGCACATGAAATGTTGAAAGGGTATTTATTATTGTTAAATATTCTGATTATTTTTATCAATTTTGAAATAATGGAGCTATTGCTTAATTCCCAATTTTTGTAAGAAATGTTAATGCTTAGAAGTTCAAACTTTATTGTTTTTTTTTCTTTTAGGGCATGTTTGGCAATCATGAAAAATTATTCCATGGAATATTCAGGGCTCTAATTGTTAGAGAGGAGCTGAGAAGGAGAGGCTTGAGAGGCCAGGGGTGGTCCGGTGGGGAGAGCATGGGAAATCTCAAGAAAACAATGAAAAAAAAAAGCTACTTCAAATTGAGTTTTTTACCCCTGTTTTTAAGGGGCTTTTCATGCTCCCTTCAGTTAAGCTTTCCTTATAAAATAAGAAGGGATTTGTGAGGGTAGCATTGACATTTCTCACAAAATTCTCAGCATGAAGACCGATGCATAAAACAGTTTACTTTTTTTTTTTTGGGCGGGGGGTGGGGTAGAAGATGCTTCCGTGCCTATATTAAAACATTGCAGTGCTGATATCATTTCCTTCTTTGTTTCTTTGTTTGTGTTTTTTTTTTTTTTTTGGAATGGTTTCTTTGTTTGTTTGTTTAAAGCATTCCTTTTGTAGGCTACCAATTAGATAGCCGTGTTTTTACACAAGGATCCACCCCTGCTACTGCCCAGAGGGGTTTTTACTTCTAAGACGGAAGAGAAACTGTACTAAAAAATTACAAGGGAGGCAGAGATTGTCCTATAAACAGAACCTCAGATCTCGCTTAATGGTGAACCACCCTTTATGCTCACTCCCATCAAACTTAGCAAGGCGGAACAAGGTCTTGTCTATACTCTTGTGGCTAAGTTTTCATCAGGAAGACCCTCTCTCAAATCGATCCGGGATTGCAAGCGAAGCCGCTACATCACTCACTAGCTGATCTAGGAATGGAAAAAAAGGTAAGGTCTTTCCTCAACTCAATCCTAGTAAATGAAAGGCACTAATCTCCACGGACCTAGGCATTGTTTATTTTCCCAAGAAATCACATTTGAACAATCCTCCTCAAGTCTTAGACTATCCCCAAATTACTCTCCAAAAATCTGTTCCTAAGTTAGATGAGTGCAAACTTCAGCTTCATTTGAATCCGTCTTCCCAATCAGACCAAGGAGGAAAGCACATTCTCCTCCGTGGAGTTTGAAAAAATGCCACCCATTCCGGCTTGGCCCGGATTGCCACAAGAGTACCCATCAAAGTTGAGCTTTAAAAGGTTTGACAAGTGGGTTTTCTCTCTCCCTCCTTTTGCATTGCGATTGTTTCACTCTACAATCACACCCCAGTTTCTCCCAATCTCTTGCAAAGGAATAGCTTTTGAGAGCATCGGTTACCAATGCCCAACTAACAATAAGGTCCTTCACCTCCAACAAAAGTCTAGCCATTGACCTCTCAACATTTCAAAAACTTCTACAATTTCTCTCATTCCCCAACCATCAATGCCATTATCTCATCACTTTGTGGATGTGACCTATCCCCTGACAAGAAAACATGCACTCTCCCATTCAACAAAACCCAACTGCAACCAGGAAACTTCCTCACGCCCTTCAGCCCCATTTCCTTTCTCAACATTTTCTCTTCCCTGTGCTGATCAGAAGCTGCATACATATTACATAGCAAAACATGTGCTGGCGTGTTCAATGGATCAATCATAAGAACACGTTGTGCCACGCGTTTACCTATAGCCACATTTGTATCACCAAGGCTACATACACCAAGCAATGCCCCCCAAATAGCAAGCCCTGGTTCAAATGGCAGTGTTTGAATAAATTCCTCTGCTTCAGCAACCTTCCCAGCGCGACCAAGAAGATCAATCATACATATATAGTGTTCTTCGTTATGTCGAATTGAGTGGTCTCGGGTCATGGAATTGAACAACTCCCACCCTCTATCAATCATCCCAGCATGGCTGCAAGCAAATAGAATTCCCAAGAATGTAACCGAATTAGGTTTAGTGCCCGAATTTAGCATTGTTTCAAAGAGCTTCAGCGCCTTGTCGGCAAGTCCATGATGAGAGAAGCCAACAATCATCGAATTCCAAGAAATGACATCTCGGGTTTTCATCTCAGAGAAAATATGATGGGCATCATCTATCTCCCCGCATTTTGCGTACATGGAAACGAGAGAATTATCCAGAATTGTATCAAATTTGACTTTGGTCTTTGACAATAGACCATGGATTTGCTTCCCTAGATCAAGATAAGCCATTGCCCCAACAGCGCCAAAGAGGGTGGAATATGTGGACTCCAGTGGTCCAATGCCTGCAAATCGCATTTTGGAGAACATATCAATCGCCTCCGTAAAGAGTTCATTATGGACGAGCCCCGATATCATTGCAGTCCACGAGATGGGGTCTCTTCGAGGCATCAGATCAAACAGAAGGAATGCCTCTTCCACATTGCCCGCATTAAGATACCCATTTATAATTGAAGTCCATGAGACCCCATCTCGAATGGGAACTGTATCGAACAGATGGCGAGCTTGTTCCAACTGTCCGCTACGAACATAGCCATTGATCATACAATTCAAAGACGCTACTTCGTAGTTCTTCAAGTTCTTATTAAAGAGGTACTCAGCAGTGTCCATAATCCCAAACCGGGCATACATGTGAATCAAGCTCTTCAATAATTTTCTATCTCCATCATCCCAGCCCAATCCATTTAAGATCAATTGGGCATGTAACTGCTTACCCAGATAAGAAAAATCCAGGCCAGAACAAGCATAAAACAGAGAAATGAATGTTTCCTCATTTGGCTTTACCTCCTCAGTCTCTTCCATTTCAAGGAAAAGCAATAGTGCCTCTTCGTAGAACCCGTTCCACACAAACCCACCAATCATCGCAGTCCAAGAAACAACGTTTCTAACGGGCATTTTCACAAACAGTTTATAAGCTTCTTCCACATCACCAACTCTACAGTAACCCGCAACCAAACTTGTCCAAGTAACCACATTAGAATCACCAAACATGGCATTAAACAGTACCCTTGCCTCATCCATCCTTGAATTTTCCGCATAACCCGAAATCATCACATTCCATGAAACCTGATTTCTCACAGGCATTTTATCAAACAGTTTTCTCGCTTCCTCCAAATCACCATTCCTTACCAAACCCACAATCATAGAGTTCCACGAGACCACATTCCTCTCTGGCATTACATCAAACAGTCTCTTTGCGTCATCGATCCTTCCCGCACGTGCGAACCCACATAATGTAGAGGTCCAAGACACTACATTTCGTTCAGGCATTTCGTCGAACAATTGTTGGGCTTCATAAATCCTCCCGGATGCCGCGTAAGCCGTGATCATGGCATTCCAGGTGACCACATTCCGCTCGGGCATGAGATGGAAGAGCAGCTCAGCCTCGTCCACAAAACCTTCTCGGGCGTATTTTGAGAGCATCGAAGTCCACCGTACAATTCGACTGCCACCTTGGTGTGGCATTTCGTCGAGCAAGAGGCGTGCTTCTCGTAGTTCTCTATGTGAGAGGTACCGTAAGAGGAGTTGAGAATCATCCCCGTCGGATTGGTTGCGATGGACGGTGGGGATCGAGAGTTGGGTTTTGAAGGTGTCAACATGGAAGGGACGGAGACGCTGATGGAATCTCGACGAACGGATAATGTTATTGAGATGAGCGAAATTCAAGAAGGGCATTGACGGTGTTCGGCCGTAACACGAATAAAGAAAAATAAAAGGTAGAATAGAGAAGAGGATGGTTGATTCAACACAACCAGGACCTCCTAACGGCTCGGTTCGAGATGAGCCATTACACTACGAGAAACATAGGCTCTATTTAACTGTAAATACTAAATTCTCTTCTTCTGTATTGATAATAAACATGCCATTTAACCCGTACAGGTGTGGCTCTTTGGCTTAAAGTCTTGGGTATGGTCCCCATAGACGAGAATTCGAATCCCCTAGGCTTACCCGATGCGCGTGGTTTACGGGTGATTGCTTGCATCCGGAGGGATTTAGTCTCACTCTACAAAGTGGGGTCGGGACACCCTACGTCATCACACAAAAAAAAAAAACACATGCCATTTAAATACATAACCTTCACCCACACGTTTTAGAGATACGTAGAAAATACCAATACTAAAAATATAACTAGAAATGAGAGAGAAATCACAAACTAACAATCACAAATCTAAAAGCAACCACAACTAAAGTAAATCAACTTAAAAAGCCTAAAAAATAGGGATTTATTTGTGGGATGTGAGACAGGATGCGGTGGAGGCGGCTTGCATCCTTCCCATCCGTCGCCCGGGCGTATGTTAGCAAGAGGCACGAACTTCAAAGGCACCGTTTGTACGTAGAAACTCTTAGGTCCCTAGTTTAAACACTTTGAAAAATAAAAAGGGGACGGAAATGATCGTTGATTTGACTCATTTCAATGTGTATTTGAGCTCTCTATGGAAATGATATCTGCCCCAAGGTGTTTCGATAAACGAAATCCCTTTAAACACTACACGACAAAGAAGTGGAGCGCTTGTTTATCAAAATCCCTTTAATTATGGCACGACAGAGAAGTGGAGCGCTTTGTTTATGGAAACACCTGGGCGCGGATATCATTTCCACTGTCTTTTAGCTTACGTGGCTCCGATGCTTAATCCCCAGAACGGAATTCTTTCCAAGCAGTGCTCTTATATTGTGTAGTAAGCCTAAAAGGTATCCCAAGGCATACACACAATAAGATGATCCAAACCGTCTATTTGATGGGCAACAACGTAAATAGGTTGGGATATTCAGGGCACAACCTATTTAAATTATTACCCATCAAATGAACGGCTTGGATCATCCTACAGTGGACTATAAAATCTTCTTCTCCGTCTCACGTGGTGTGCAGGATGCCGTTAGGACTAAGAAAGGTCAGACAAAATGAAAGCCTTCAGAATTCTGTGAGGCCCCCACTTCTTTCTTTCATTTGACTCCACCCATTTATTCACACGTGTCTCATTTTCTATTTTCTCCTCCACCTTTTTCGTCGGCGTTTTTTCATTGGTTGCCGAGCGGGGTGCGTGTAATGTAACATGGAGTGCCATTACTAAAAAAGAGAAGTGTGGTAATAATTTCTTTCCCTCTTCTCTACCTTATAAATTCATAGGCAAGTCTAGATCATTTCAGAGTTTTTTTTTTTTATTTCTTTCGCCCTCATTAGATTTCTCTTGTTGCCTTCTTTTACCGGTGAGCACTGTAACTTCTTTCTGTTTTTCAGATTGTAAAGTTTCCAAATTGGCAGATTTTGAATTCTACATTTTACAGCTTCATAGATGAAGTGTTCTTCCCTCTGTTTTTAGTTCGTCGGTTAGGGTTTTGGTTCTAGATTTATAGATCTATTTGTTCGGTTTGTGTTTTTGGTTAGGTTTTTCGTTATTGATAAGTACATATCAGTTAGATTTGTAGATCTAAGCTTTTGGATTAGGAAACATTCCACGCAGATCTTCACTGCTGGTTTTAGGTTTTCTTAGGATACACTTTCGAAGGTCTCCGTCTATAGAAACCCTAGATCTGGATCCAGATCTGCAGTTTTACCGGTCTGTTTCTCTTCAGATCTAGAAAATGTGGTTAATCTCTTCAATTCTTCTAAGATTTTAATATTCTACTCCGAGAAATTGCGAAAAGCTTGAGAGAGATCTGAAAAATTTTGCTTGCAAAGGGATCGATTTCGCAGATCTGTTCTCTCTGCCGAGTATTAACCTCATTTTTCCAACTATAGGGTAGTGTGTATTTATAGACAGTATAAAGATCTTCATAATTGTTAGATTGAGGGGTTGCTTTGATCGGCTGATGATGAGAAAACATAGGTTTGGCTCAATTGAGCTATTCAATTTGCACTCATCTTCAACCTTTATAGAATTCTTTTCCTACTAATACTGATTTTCAAAAACAATGATTAGTACCAGTACGTACCCACAAAATTAAGATCCATGACCTTCGCCCAAAGACTGTCATTTCACAATCCAAACGCAAGTCCTGCCACCTTTATGCTTCTGGAAATTGAAGATTTTGAATTTGTCTTTGGGTGGGAGATTAAAGAGCCAAACAGAAACCGTTATTCTACCGGAAATAACTGTCACAGTCCTTTGGGGTCTTAGCCTAAAACTTTTATTCGGTGTGTAGTGAAGCAGATAAAAATGGGGTGGTGAGTATGGGGGAAAGGGGGCGAATTTATCATTCCCTTTTTTTATCATTAAGTTGTATTATGGCTTTTGGTTGTCATTTTCAATGACATAGACGTGTTGTATATTATTCGAAAAAATTGACCTGTTATTGGTTTTTTATTTCCTTTATTTTTTGGCGGGGTTTGGATCATAGGTCTCCTTTTTGTGTAATTTAATTTTGCATTTTTATGTGGGCTCTGCAGCAGGTTCCAGCTGCTCTCTATACGTGGTTGATTGTAACTCAAGCACCTGATACCGATTGTCATTTCTGGTTAGTTCCAATGTTTTTTATTGTTGTTGTTTTGTTTCATTTTTCAGATGTGTTTGTTTGATGGATTGGTATTGTAGTCTCTGTTTTACTCTTTTTATTTTTCCTTTTCTGTTCAGATTCTTTTGTTTCTTTTTAATATTTTTTTAGTCCGATCTATCCCCGGCTCCCCACTCTCTCTCTCTCTCTCTCTCTCTCTCTCTCTCTCTCTCTCTCTCTCTCTCTCAACACACACACCAGTAGTAATAATAATAATAATAAATCCTCGTTAGGTTTTTCAGTTCCTTTTATTTCTTTAATTATTTCTTTTTGGGCTTGGGATTCATAAATTATACAGTAGTCATTTTGTTCTTGTTCGGTCCAATTTCTCTATTGTTTTGCAATGCCTTACAAGTTACAATGGATTGTTCTGTTATCACTTACCAGGATCATCAATCTTATTATTCATTTCTAGCAACAAAATGCTGGTTTCTTTTTTTCTAACAAGAGAAAAAGAACCAGCAATTTGTTGCCAGAAAGAACAAAATGCTGGTTCGTTTCAATATTAGAAGTTTGCCGATTGTGTAATAATATGTACTTTTAGATTCAATTTTTTTAATTTTTCGTATTCATGACATTCACTTGAGAGAAATTGCTATTGCCCGTGGTCTTATTGCATCTTTAAGTCAAAGCCAAATTATTTTTTGGATCATCAAATATGTGTGGATTCACTCATATCATCTTTTTCATTTCTGTTCAGATAATACATTTGGGAACCATATAGTTGGCACACATGGGCACTGTGGTAGATGCTGCACCGTCATTGGTTTCTGACAAGGTATCTTCTAGTGTTTGTTCCCTTCATGTGCTCTGTTAATTGTTCTTTATTGTCTAGTTTGCAGTTGCAGTTGCAGTTGCTTACTTTATTTTCTGTATCTTTTCATTGCTTTTGAGAATTTTGGTTCAGGGATAGATCTTTCCTTAATCCCGATGTAATTTAATTTTAGAATTATATTGCTAATATGTCCTATTTCATTTTTTTTATGGATACCATCTTTTGCTTTTTCCTCTCACCTAAATCACTTTCTCGGTGAGACATCTTCCTCTGTATTTTTGACCTCACAATAATCTTGAAATTGGTATAAAGGGTTTTCTGAATTTAACTGCATTGAATTTAGTAGCTCTTGCATTGAGATAACTCTAACAAGAATCATTTACCATTCCTGCATTAATATTTTGTGCATCAAAGATCTGACCCTGGAGTTTGCTATATGATAACTTTGACTGCAGGAAACAAATGCAAGTTTGTCGCATGATAAGAAAGTCACTGTTGTGTTTGTTTTAGGTAAGAATTTAATATTTCTATATTGGCACTGGTGATTTATTCCTTAACTAATTGTATCTAGTATTTTTTTTATACGAATTTCTGGGTAACTATTTTCACTTCAATTTTTTACAGTGAGTTGATAATATCTTTGATGGCTCTTATGGTAGATAATATTCTAAGTCACATTTCCAAACCTTCATGTTTATATTTTGGCTCTCATTAGTACAATGAGGAAACATCAGACTCGTCATCTTAAGAATGTTTTATGCGATCAGACTTTTTGTTTCAGCAGAACACTTTAAGAGCTTCTTTCATGTTGCAACAGATATAAGTTACTGAATTTCATGCATTACTGAGACCTAGTTACATATGTTGTTTTGGTCATACACTCTTATTATAATCGAGAGATGATATTTGTTTATGTTGTGGTGCAACAAAAAAAAATAACAATAACAAATTTTGAATTTAAATTCAAACCAAAAAAAAAAAAAACAAGCACATACCTCGATAAAAGGCAAGAAGAGCAAGATTGTCTCAAAGAGAAGAAAACAAGGAAAAGGCAAAACCACTTGCATAAACTTTAATTTTTGCTATAGTTACAACTTACAAAATCAGTCCAAAGACCCCTTATTTATATAGACCGTATTTATGACTCTGAAACCTTCCCAAATTAAGGTCCTAATCCTAGATGCTTCTAACTTTAAGACACTTCTAAACTGCTAAAACAATCATGAAGAAGCTGAACAAAAATTGTAAGTATACAAAAAAAAAAATAACCCTAATGGTTTCTAAAAACATAACTTTCTCTCTTAAGCTGTTTCTCATTATAAATCATCCTTAATTCAACCTTCCTCCTTTAACTTCAGTCTGCTCAGTTCACATTAGAAACTCTACAAGTTTCAATCAACCACTTCTTATCACAAAATATGGACTTTCTAAAACCCAACAAAAATATACCCAAATTTGTAAAAAAAAAAAAAAAAAATCTTTCTTCAAAGCTCATCCTTTCCAAATCTTTGGTTAAAGGCAAATCCCTCTCAATTGGAGAAAATTCGATTATGGCAAATTGATACTCCACCAGATGATGGTCTTCAAGTTTTGAAGAAATATATTCCTCGGATCTCTTCCATCGAATGAGGTATTTTGAGTAGAGATCCACATCGTTCTTCACAAATCCTCCATACATATATATCAGAAATTCTTGTTCGTGTATTTTCCAAAAGAGCACATTTTTTTATGGAAGTTCATAAGATCTTAGTGAACATGAGTTTAATAGCATCATCTTCTTCGAGAAATTTGTTAGAACTCTTTGATTATTGCGACACTAAATTATTGAAATTGAATGTAATCTACAAAATTAATAATGAGACTCTATAATCGGTATAGTCTTCATCATTTTTTCATGGATTCATCAATGTCTTAATCATAAATTCACTCATCGAAAGTTCTTGTTTTCCTTTTTGTTCGTCGCGATGTTCATCAAAATCAAACTCTTCATAAAACCTGAAATCATACGCATCCTCTTCCCGATACTCATTGCAGTCTGGGTCATGAATTTCTTTTGATAATTCTTCATAAGTTTTTTCATCCTTGGAAGCATATTGGATGAAGTCAAGCCTCTATTCTTTGTCCAAGCCTTTGTCCTCCATTTTAGCTTGTTGGGTCTAGTTCCCCAAAACTCCTCCATGTTGATTGGCACCAAATCGAATCTCGCTTCTACCTCTTGGTTGGGTTGGAGCTTGACTTCTACCTTGGACGCCTTCCAATTTATTGGTGGAATTCCCTAAAGATTTTTCGACCATTGTTAGCATGGCCCCAACCACCAATCCTTGTTGCAAGAGATGAATCTCATGCATAACTTGATCCACCTACCTCGTCAAAGCATCTGCTTGTGTTTTTAAGTTATTAACAATTTCAAAACACTGATATTCCCTTGACTTCCACCAAAATATTCATGACTGTGATTCCTTACAATCATGTTACCCAAATTTTCATGACTAAAATAGGAGACGTTATTTGTTCGAGAATGCAAAGTTTTCAGGTTGAATAGTCGCCAAGAGAAAATTGTGTAGGGATGGACCACGGTAAAGGAAGTAAAGCATTCATCTTATCACATTAAGCAAGTCTCCCTCATTCATATTATAACATGAAGCAAAGCATTCATCTTACCACGGTAAAGAAACTCTTCAATCGGGTTTTTGGTTGCCTTCCACTATTAGATTGTCCAGATCCCTAGAATCCACCAAACGAATTCCATTTAGAAGAGCTTGCGCTTTCATCTCATTCGAATCCTTAATCCCAATTGCTCTTGAAAAGGCACACTTAGTAACACATTTCTCATCTCTAAAGTGACCCCCTACACTAGTTACGCTTGGGTTCCCAATGCCGGATCCATCAAAGTTAACTTAAATTGCCTAGTAGCAAGGGGAGATCACTTAGGGGAAGGAGGACTAGCGATCACCCTACTGGTACAAACTCCATTCCATCATCGTCCCATTAACACTATTATGGTCTTGTAATATGTTGTATGTAGTCTATATAAGGCAGTACATCTCCTCTCCTTAAGCATTTCACACATCTCTCTCTCTCTCTCTCTCTCTCTGCTTTTTCTTCCCATCATCTTCATTGCATCATCACTGATTAATTCATGCAACAATTATGTTTCTTGTGAATTTGCATACTAATTTGCACTTACTTATCTAAATAAGTTACTCTAAGAAAAAGAAATGAGAATTGGTGAAATAGCCAATAAGTATATATTTACCCTCAAATCCTTTGATAATTCAGACTAAAAAGACCACTTCCGGCTCCCTTTTTTTGACTTTTTAAACGCTTCCAACCCTTGATTTTGTAGTTTTGTTTTTGCGACTGTTCTCACATTGGTTTTCTCCTTATGGTTGTTAATCAGTGTCCGCCATTTATGGTCTGTTCCTTCTAATGGATTTTTTTCCCTTTCTGAGTTGATTGCATGCATGTGAATAAATATTTTTACAGGTGGTCCAGGCAGTGGCAAGGGCACTCAGTGTGCAAATATCGTTAAACACTTTGGCTACACCCATCTCAGTGCTGGTGATCTTCTTCGTGCAGAAATCAAATCTGGTTCTGAAAATGGGTAACTTTGTGTGCTTTTCTTATCTAAGGATGCCATTGGTGTTAGTTCCATTTATTGCAGATAAAATTTTCTTCTCCATTGGAATTGGAAACAATATTTTCTATTTTAATCTTCTGGTTATTTTGGACTGCAATCATTTTAACTGGTTAAATCATTGAAATTGGAATAATTGTAAGTTTTATATGAATGATTTGGTATGGATACTTGAATTGTATTTACTATTTGATGTTTTGCTTGTATGAAATTTTTGGAATACTGGGATTTGATTCTACTTTTCACGTTGACAAAATATGTCCTATTCTAGTTAATGTAATAACTCATTCTATATTGCAACTTTACGTAGCTAATTTCCATCTCTCTTACCTGCTCCAGTACCATGATCCAGAACATGATAAAGGAGGGGAAGATTGTCCCTTCCGAGGTAACGGTTAAGCTTCTTCAACGAGCAATGGATGAAAGTGGAAATGACAAATTTCTTATTGACGGATTCCCTCGAAATGAAGAAAACCGTGCTGCATTTGAGAAAGTTGTAAGGCTGCAATATTCATAGCCAAATTACTAGTTGGATGGATTCCCTATGTTCTATGGAGCTCCTGATTGCCCTTTCCATTTTGAAAATTTTGTGATTGTGGTGTGAACTGCTTTCCTAGTCCATATTCTTCCATGGATGCTGTGAGTTTAAAATTACCCATTTTTTCTGTTTTGTTGCAGACAGGAATTGTGCCAGAATTCATACTGTTTTTTGATTGTTCAGAAGAAGAAATGGAAAAGCGTCTTTTGAGCAGGAACCAGGTTGAGAAGATGCATATTTTTGTTTTTGGAATCTCTAGTTAAAAAAACATCTTTGGTGTCAAACATCTTGTTTTTATTCATATTTTTTTCTGGGTCATGAAGGGGAGAGATGATGATAACATTGAAACAATACGGAAGCGATTTAAAGTTTTTGTGGAATCCAGTTTACCTGTAATTGAGTATTACAACTCAAAGGGGAAGGTTAGAAAGGTAATTTATTTAACTTATGCTTGGATGTGGGCATGTATGTGTGTGTGTGTGTGTGTGTGTGTGTGTGTGTGTTGTGTGTGCATGTGTGCACGCCCGTGCATGTGTCCGAGTGTGTATATGTGTCCAAAAAATGTGTGGTTAAATTTACTCAAGTGTTTAATAACTGAAGAAAATAACCAACTGCCTTACTTTTACTCAGATTGATGCTGGAAGACCAGTTGATGAAGTTTTCGAGGCTGTCAAATGTGTTTTGTCCCCTGCTAGTGAAAAAGTAAGGAACCTCTTTGGCAGTTAACTATTTTTAATTAGTACTCATGAATTTATGCATGCAGAAGAGAAAGTAGGCACATACGTTTGCATGTTTTAGATATCTAGACTTTTGAGTATCAGGACCAGGTACATATGTCAAGTGGTAGATATATGCTGTATAGTGGTCTGTTAGAGGATAGCCTTCAAGCAAGTAAGGTCTGTTAGAGATTAGTGATTTTATTTGTATTTGTCATATTTTCCCTCTCTGTGTGATTTCCCCATAAGTTAGGTTTAGTCAAATGATCCATAAAAGATGGGGTTTCCCACATCGGGAAATACTCACGATTTCTCTCCATCTCACTCTCAAAACTTCTCCTCTCTCTTATCCTTCTTTCTTGTATTTTTCTTATTCCAAGTTTAAGCTCTCCTTGCGGTGAAGGTGTTTATTTAGATATGTGGTTGACTATCTAGAGACCTTTGCTCCTCTTGCCAAGTTGAAATCTGTGCAAGTATTATCTATTGTTACAATTTTGATGTAGAATCAATGAATTGTTAGCCTTTTTCTTCTTCACTTTTCCCTTTTGTTTTTATTCTTCTTATTTATCGCATTCTTCTTCTTTTTTCTCTTTTTCTCCATAATTTCCATGATTATTTTTGAAAAAACTGTTTCAATTCTGCGCCACATCTCGATGCTCACTCTTCAACCTTTTTTTGATAATCCTCTCTATGCCATTTCTGTAATGTCCACTCAACATTACAGAAAACACAGTTACAATAAGAGTAAGATTGGGATAATCCTCTCTATGCCACCCTCCGCTTCACTTAGGTTTGGCCTTTTAAAACAATTACTAGACCAATTTTAGGCTACTGATGTCCACACGACCATGTTTTGATAATGAGACGAACTCATCTTATTTTACATTCTCTGATTGGCTGCTGAGATCCTTTTGGGAATTGTAATAGCCTTGATAGGTGGTTAACATGTAAAACAAGGGAGCCCGTCCCATTATCAAAACATGGTCGCGTGGACATCAGTGATCTTATTTTATTGGAAACGAAAATTTACGATGATGTTAAGTGGTGACTGGTGAGGCTTTTGTATGTTTAATTTGGGCTGCCCTTTATACTCCATGAACTTTTCCCTTACATGAATCAAATGCCTATGTTTTGTTGTAAGCTTTTCAAATGCTCAAATTACCCATTCCTTTCTGCATTCAATGGTTGAAAGGCCACAACCCATATGCCATATTCTTAGTTCTTATTGTATCAACCAATATCCCCTTGTATTTCTGCACAACCCCACTTGCTTCTTTGTAGGATTCCTAACTACCAGATTAGAGCTACTACTATAAACTCTATATAACAGAAATAGATTATTACCCTTTTAAATTTTCAGTTATTTTAATAAAGAAAACCATAATCACCAGTCTCTTTTTTTTTATATGTATCCTGAGCTACTGCTATAATCCCTTGCCAAGCATTGACTATATCTGCTAATGAGACTTCCCCTAATGGTATTAAGGTTTTGTTTTTTCAGGTAGCAAATGTATTCTGAAATATGCATAGAAGCTTTTTGGCATGAGTGAACTATGGAGGAAAGCAGTGGTCCTTAGTTCTAAGCCTCCTCCCTATTATTTGTGTCACTGTATGGTTCTTAAATAAATCCCATCTTTGGAGATGGGTTCTATTTTTCTTTCCCAAATAGAAGATTGATCTTCCTTGTGCGTTTGTAACTTTATAATATTCATAACAGTTCTATAGTTAAAAAATAATTTGATTTTTCACCAGTTTATCCCACTGTCACCATTGTGCTCTGTATTGCAATCAGGATTTTCAGTGAGCATTTTAAGTATAAACACCCTTGTTCGTATGGGGTTCACAGGCTGCTGGGATTGCAACACGGGTGAGATTGGGTTGAGTTTTTTTTTTCCCTGAAAAACTGAAATCGACTCAATCGTAATTGCAAACCCAATTTTTCCAGTATAGGCATTGATACTAATCTGTCACAGATGTTATTAAAAATTTACAACCTAGGTCTTAAATTTTGGTTTCGACATGAATTTCAGTCCTAACGAAACTGAAGTTTCGGCCAAATTTTGGTAGAAAGGCGTGAAATGTTGGTTTTTTGGGCTGAAATTTTGGTAATTTTGGCCGAAATTCTGTGTGAACAAATAAAAATAATAATATTTTAACTAAAATTTGGTACATTTCGGTTTCGGTCCGAAATTCCAGATTTCGGTCGAAATTCAAAACCCTGATTACAATGTGGAAATTCAAATCCTTGATTACAATTATTCATTGATACTAATGTGGCATTCTTTGTATTACCCCTCGCTAATTAGGTTGTCTCATGTCAGTCAAAATAGTGTAAAATAAAGAGTGTCGTTCTCAAAATAAGAAAAGAAGGGAATACAGGCACCATTCCCCTATTTCGTTTTCCTTGAATAATAAGGGATACACCTCAAAACTACTTGAATATAAGTTATTAATATGAATATAGTCTTAATTAGCAAATTATTAGAAAAGCGTGTTTAGTGTCCGAGTGTAAAGGTGTCCAAGAGTTTCCGAACGGGCGCGGCAAGGGTGGTTTGGGAGCTAGGGTTGTCTATGAACTTTACATAACCTTTGCCGGTTAGAGATACTATATCCCTTTGGATCAGCCACACAAAATGTTTTGGGCTCTAGTGACTTATTCTTAGTTAAATCACTATTTAGATTTTTTTTGGTATCATAAGATGCCCTAATGTTGCAAGAGGAATGCTGATATCAATTTGCCCCAAGTATCCTTCTAGAGGGCTCACTGTACACCTGATATATGCTCCTGATTGGATCAATAAAGAAAGACATACAACTGCAAGAACTTCTCAGAAAAAAATCATTCTGCCCTTGTTTCTGTTTGTTTTTTTTTTTCTACTTCCAGAGGCCAAGAAGAGAACCCAAGACCTCAACA
The DNA here is from genome assembly GCF_043159265.1 of Tasmannia lanceolata. Lineage (NCBI taxonomy): Eukaryota > Viridiplantae > Streptophyta > Magnoliopsida > Canellales > Winteraceae > Tasmannia > Tasmannia lanceolata. The sequence continues at coordinate 24,633,932 of NW_027518685.1, forward strand.
TTGAGGCTCTTACACCCAAAAGCAATGCAATGCAAAAATGAATCAAGTCATATAAATAGGGAGGAATGTTTAGAGGATTTAATACATGATTTTCATTTCTCCAATTAGCAAGCTCTTTAGTCAAGTGTATGAACCCAGGACTGATATGTATACATACTACCATACCAAGTAGAGTTCAGTTCAGACAAAAATGATGCCATTCTCTTTTATAGTATCAAGAACAATGCCAAGCTTACCTTCAATTCTCTCATCTTTCTTGGGATCAAATGACATGGCAAACACATCGGCTTCCATTGACCTTTCCGCGATTAATCTTCCAATGACCCGACAAGCGTCGTTATCCGTAAGGGATGGCAAAGTGTTCCTCAGATCCTTGGCATTTGTGCTTGCTACAGAGATCACTTTGCTTGTTCCCCTATGAACCACCTTTGCATGAATAAATCTCTTTGAGAAGAAAACATTTAATAAGAAGGGCCTCATATACATGTCGGTCCGCTGTTTCCATGATTTTCTGTTGGGTTTGTTTGCAAGCTCACCTCGGGACCTGCGTGTCCAAGCAGCTTGAACTACTCCGGCCTACAACAGAAGCACCAACTTCACATATCAGCAACTGGCAGAACATTTTTTTAGTTTTCTTTTTTTCTCTTTTTGAACAGATAAAAGAAACTTATGATCGTTTCTGCGATATAACTTCCATGTATTTTTATATCTATGGTTCTGTGCTTTTAGTATAATTATTCATAAAGCTCATTTAGCTTTGGAAAAAAAGAGAGGGATGCAACTGGCAGAACATTCAAAACTACAAAAGATATTGATAAGAAAATAATTATATAAAAAAATATGCGAAAATGTATAGGACTCACTAAGTATTAAACCTAAGTATGAAGAAGATAGGATTGATTCCTTTCTATTTTGCCATAAGAAACAAACAGAGGATATTGCAATCTGATATTCTTTTCATTTTCTATAAGATCCACCACCCCCTAGCTTGTGTACAACTTTTCCCTTGTCAATGGGGAACTCCTAGCAAGGCCAACATGGCAATGCATGCAGCGCAACAGAAAAGGAATGTTCTTCCAAGGCTCGATAGTAGCCTAACATCATGCAGCTTCACTAAGAAGAGTGAAAATTGACAAGCACTCTGAAGTTTCTGCAATTATGTGTTTTTTTTTTTTTTGAATGGTAGTTTCTGCAATTATGTTATTAATAGATAAATGCTTCAGGTCAGAATGACAGCAGCTTCAAGATTGCAGGAGGCTTCTAAAATCAAATAACTATGTTGAGGTGTGTCAGAGAAGCCCTTCATGAGACATAAGCAGGTTATCATAGATAAACAAAATTGATAATATACAAGAAAAAACCATATTGTGGGTTCAATATCTGAGGTACAATGAAGCTTGTGGCATTCACGGGTCTCGGAGAAGTAGAACTTCCTTAACTTCAAGAACAGAGAACAGTGGATAATGATCACTAAAATGTCATGACAAATTACTTGAGCCTACGAAAGCATGATCAAAAGGCTGCTTCAAGAATCACAATCAGCAGAGCATCAACTAACATGAAATCTTGATTGCAACAAGAGGATTTCATTATCACAGCTGGAAAAAAAAAAAAACTTGGCTATTTACAAAATTTTCTTGACGCTTGGAAAAGAAAGCTAAGATGCGAATCTAGGATAAAGACTTGCATAAATTTATGAGATTAAGGGTAAATAATGATACCCCACACCATTTAGTTGAAACAACATAGGCCTCTGATGTCCATATGTATGAGAAGAACAGACAAGCATAAATAGTAATTAAAAAAACGAACTAATGAATAACAATATAACAGATTAAGAAACACAAATGTAGGTAACAACAATAAACACAATGATTTCAGAGAGAAGAATTGGGAAATCTGGGTAGACGAACAGGAACCTCCAACCATGGTACAAATATTTGGTATGAATTACCTAGACAATAGTGTTAACTTAAACAAGCAGCTTAAATCCATAAAGTCATTAGAAGATGCATAGAGCCAGCAAATGCTTAACATGAACATATGTTTAGTAATTAGACATTCAACACTTTTGCATGTTTAATTCCTCATGTAAATGTTACGGTCCTAAGTGGGGGCCTGCCTAGGTATGGGAATGCATGGGACCCAGCCTGGTATGGGACAGGTTTAAAAGGCCTTGCCTAACACGTTCCATCAGCTCTGGAGCTTTTGGCGTACGGGTAAGGTACCTAACAGTAGATGAATGTGAATAATGGTCTGCAAGCATCTTCCAAGAGGTCTAAAGTGGGGTGAATGTAAATACTCTGAATATGATCATATTCACCTTTGAATATCATTATCAAAGAAGCCAAGAGGTTGGGATTTCTGACCTAAGCTACGAATCCACTTCAGAATGGTAACTTCCCAATTTGTCTAGGGTTTCAACAGAAATGCAGTACTCATACTTTTAAGTTGTAACACAAGTAATGGTAAAAGCCAAGTTTAGGGTTTCAACTGCAATGCAGTACTCATACTCCTAAGTAAACTAGATACTTAAAAATCGTATAACAGAACCAAGTTAGGTTATCAACCAATTTGCATAATTAAACAGTCTAGAACCCGAATCATGGTTTGGTTTACTCTAATTCTGATCACAAAAAACCGATTTCAAGTAAACCAATTCGATAAAGTATTCTTTCACTCCTTTATTGCAAGACAAAGAGATTTTCACCCAAAAAAAAATGAAATCTAGTAGAAGTATTTATGGAAAGATGAAATGAAATGAAAAATAATGAAATTTTATAGGTAGGAAAGTGAAAGTACTGACCCTGTTGGGTATTTGAAGAGATGGGGTTGTAATGAAATCGATGGAAATTTTAGGGTTGGGAAAAGAAGAAATCCACGAAAGAGAAGAGGGTTTCTCAAAGCGCTTTCCACAGAAATCCGACGAGAAAATGAAAGGTGACGTAGCACAGGAAATTGATGCCATTTTCTTTTCCAGACAATTGAACAAGCAAAACGAGAATTTGGGTAGAGGATTTCAGAGGGAAAAAGGGAAAGCCCAAACCTCAAAATACTCGTACCAAATCCAAAATCCTACAGATTTTATTTCATGTGTGGAATTCTAAACTAGGGTTTTTAAGCCCGTATGGTCCAGTATTTTTTTTTTTTTAAATGTACTGTGGGCTCACACAATAGGATGGTCCAATCCAAACATTTGATGGGGCCACATGGTAAAATACAATGTGCCCGAAAAATCATTTTCATTAGATGATCCCAACCCTTCGATCTATAGAGGTTTCCATAATATGCAGTTCAACTATTGATCGTAAGGCTGGGATCATCCTATAGATATTATTTTTTTAGGCACAACCTATTTATGTTATGGGCTATGGCCCATCAGATGGACGGGTTGGATCATCCTATAATGTGGACCGTACAGTACTTCTAGAAAAATAAGGGACTATGAGGGCTTACACTGTATAAAATCTTGTCTTTTCTTCTTTGGATGTAAAATGGACTCAAAATTTTACTAATTTTTTAGTGCTAATTTGGGCTTAAATTTTATGCCCGGTTTTACATCCAAAGAAACAGAAAACAAGGGAAATGTTATCAGCACTGCTGTATTTTGATGATCGCACTCTTCACTTTATTAAAAGTACGGTATGGCCAGCACCATAAGATGATCCAAACCGTCCATTAGATGGGCCACACCCTAAATGGGCTGTGCCCCAAAAATTATTTCCATAGGTTGATCCTAACCCTCCGATCTATAGAGTGTTAGGATCGTCCTATGGTGCGGGCCATACCGTACTTTTAATAAAATGAGGAGTGGGATCATCAAAATACAGTAGTGCTGATAACATTTCCCAAAAACAATCATCCCATAGATTGACCCATTGCCACGTGGACCGATATTGTTGGCAGCCATAAATCAGGCTTATTTCTCTTGGTCCCACTGTAATCGGATGATTCTAGACCATTGATCACGATCTTGAAAATGAGATCTGTGATCAGCATCTAATATGGACCCAATTGGGCTAACCCTGGGATGGCATCAAATGAATGGATTTTAGTTTGAGGTTGTATTCAGGAACTATTGTTAAAAGGGCTTCCTTAGCAACCCTTCCAAAGGCTCTTCAAGCTACTTTGACATCCATGGATGAAAACCCAAATCCCTTAGAAGCATAATAAAACCCTGTCTGTCTCCTTGTGTGCTTCTAAAAAATGAGTTTTTTTTTTTTTTTGAATGACCTAACACACCCTAAACTACTTTCCCTAGCTTTATTTCTTTGGATGTAAAATGGGCCTAAAACAAAGTTTAGGCTCATTTTCTATTGCGAAAACCGCAGTAATTTTTGTTTTACGACTATTTTACATTCAATTAGAACATGTAAAATGGGCCTAAAACAAAGTTAAGGCTCATTTTCTATTTCGAAAACCGGCGTAATTTTTGTTTTACGCCTATTTTACATGCAATTAGAACAAACAACTTTCACTATGGCCATTTCAACTCATTGAATTTCATCCGGAGATTTTAGTAATTTTATGCTTTTTACTCTTAGTTATGCAATTTTTCAGCAGAAAATTACCTGGTATAAAATAAAACTTGAGTTGCTACCCTTATGGTGAAGGATAAGCTTGGATTTGGAAATCTCTTTATTTTCATTTCTATGTTTAAAAGAGAGTAATGCCGCCATTAGAACATGCTAGCAGAGTTATCATTTAAAAATAGAAGAACCCATGAAGAATAATAACAAAATGTCTGAGAAAAATAGTCTGCACTGTGAAAATAGGGATTGAAACAAATATCCCAGCTGGATAAGTTACAAGTAGGACATTTCAATCAAAAATTCAAAATAAAGGATGTCTACTCCTCTTTACTCCTGATCAAACTCATAAGAGACTATCTCTTCTGTAACATCTAACACCTCCTCCACTTCCACTTCTTTGGCCTCATATTCTTCTTCTTCATCACTCACTTCACCATCCCTCAATGTTTGCCTGTATGCTTTCTCTTCCTCATGCAATTGCTTCCAGTGCTTCACCCATCTCTCCCATTCTTCCAGCAACTGCTTCCTTTTCTCGCGATCCTGTTCGCTCAGAAGCATTGACACATCCTGATCCTCGGCCTCATACTTTTTACTATATTTCTTCAAGTTCTTTGCAATCTCTTCCTCCTTCTCTGGAGTCAAGAATGATAGTGGCCTTGGACGCCACAAGAACTGTTTGATTAACATTCACAAAAGACGAAAGAAGACCTTAGTACAATTGCATACATTGCTTCAATCAAGGTTTTGAATTTCAGTTTCAATCTCAGAAATCACCAAAACAAATTGAAATATATGCAAATGATAGAATTTAAAGATGAAATCTCAATAAACGCTAGAAATAAGCACAAATATACTTTAAAACCATAAAATATTGAACACCAAGTGACATGCACCGTCGAGCATGTCTGATAATTTAGTACATGTAATTCATATAAAAACTTATACATAATACATGCACCACATTTCGCATGCAATTCATATAAATATAATTGTGTAATACATGATCATATAATATACCACAATAGCACTTACAATTTTGGTTTATGCATTTCGGTTGTTTCGGTTTCAGTTTTGGTTTTGGTGGGGATGGAAACGAAAACATTTCGGTCATTTAGGGGCTGTTTGGATATGTTGATTTTTGAATCCGGGTTTCAGTTTGAAAGCAGTGTAAAATTCTGGATTTTACAATCCATTATCCTGGATTTTAAGTAAGAAATCCAGGTTTTAGAAATCTCTCCCCCCCATCATGAGATTTCTAAAACCTGGAAACACAGGACTGATGTAGGACCGGGGAAGAGAAATAGAAGAAAGAGGAGAAAAGGAGGAGAAGAGGAGAAAGCCTACAATCTGCATCAGGGACGATCTACTCTCTTGCTCGACGGAAAGAAAGGCAAGAAATCAGAAAACAACGGATGGTCTCCTTCTTTCGTCTCCCATACAGGAGATTTTGAGGAAATCCAAGATTCTAAAATCCGCGTATTCAAACGGCCCCTTAGTGTCGATTTTGGTGGAAATTTAAAACCATGGCTTCAATAGCTTTCCACGAAAGACTGTTTATTTACCTGATAGAAATGATCCCTTGGAATCCTGTAAAGTAGCTTGCCATTGAAGGACCAGATGTTAAATCCATTCTCCATCTCATGAACTGAAGTAACCGAGGTTGCAACATACCTACAAAGATCAAAGACATTGCTCTTCATGTTCTTCTAAAGAACCCATCAGCCTAAATAAATGGGAAACACATACCTTCCAGTCGGATCCCATTCAATATCAGTTGCCATGAAATGCTCGCCAGTGGCCATAGTCTCGAGCTCATCAACATTGTAAAACTCCAACTGACCATTAAAACCCTTCAACCCTGCAAGAATAATGAAACGACCCGCAGGAGACCAATAAAGAGCATTAGCTTGCTTCCCTTTGAGAGTTGTCAGCTTTGAGACTCGACCCGTGTGGTGGGTGGTTTTCATTGAGTAGAAACTTATGTCGGGCCTTGGGCTATCTCCGTGGATAACTGCAAACCTGTGACCCTTGGGCTCCCAAGCGAAGGCAACAATCTTGTCATTCTTGTTCTCGAGCTCCAATACCTCGATCGGGATATCTCGTTCTTTAATGCGGAAAAGCTCAAAGCCAGTGTAAGTGCTTTTCTTTGTCTTCGTGTATCTATCAACCTTAACGGCAAGGTACTCCCCGTTACTTTGCCAATACATTTTGCAGTCGCTAACACTGAAGAGGTTTTTCTGTCTCAGTTCCTCTTTGCCAGGAATTTGAACAAGGCTTACCTGTGAAGAAACATAGTCAACATAATGAATAGCGACAAAAAACATTCCGACATTTCCCATTTGCTTGAAAAGCGCCCACTTACCCTAGCGGGTTGATTTCCGCCACCAAGCTCTGGAACAAAGAGTGCAAGTATCGGATCGGCTGGCGACCAACTGAAGTCTAACACATTTTCCACCCTTAGAGACTTCTTGTCAATAAGACTGAAAGTCTCAGTTTCATAAACAGAGATCACATTTTTCCCAATTCTTGCAAAATAACTGTCCTTTCCACCGCCCCATCTGAAAAAAAATACATATATGCATGCATCCATCAGAAGATGTAGAAGTAGAACTACAAACACACGTAAACAGAGTTATAGAGTAAATAAAATTACCTAAATACAGGCCAGGACACACCAGAAACGCCCCCAGTTCCACCAGTTGCAAATTCATCCGCATTTCCTTTAAAATCTCGCATTACTTTCCCAGTTCTTGCATCGAAAATATTCAGAACCACCCTCTGAAAACATAAGTAGATGCTCATAAGAAAAACGGCTCAGATCGGCAGATCAAAATAAGACTCAACTCAAACAGAAAGATTGCTTACATGCGTGTCACGAGGATTGCTTGGTTCATGACTGCTATATGTAACCAAGTATTTCTCCCCAGGTGAGAAATCGATAAGTTTAACCTGTTATTAACCCAAAGCAGCTATATATTATAATAGGGGGAAAAAGCCAAACAGATTAATCAAAATATAAAACTAAGAGCAGAAAATAACCTGGGGATGAGCATAGCGCATGAGGCGGTTGAAAGTGGCCGCACCTCCCCAAACTGCAGCACCCTGCCTATGAACTGTAGCTAAGTATGTCCCAAGTGGAGACCACTGCACAAAACTCTCAGTCCAGAACTGCCAAATAAAAAAACAAGATTTAATAACTCATGATACAAAAATAACAGAGCTACTACATGTAGATACGCCCATCATATAGAGCTGCTGAACAGGCCTCCCGGTTGCACCACATCAACACATTAATAACTGTTTTTGTGGCAACATTAGAGTGAAGGTTTAAGTCAACAACAGAACAAGCATTTTTTTTTAATATCAGCTACCGAAAAATAAACAGCTAAGCAGAGTCATGAAAGTAAGCACTGGACTCGACAGCAAAATGAAAACTACAAAGATAAACAAAACAAATGACACGTGATTAAGCAAGTAGTTTTTAAATTAAAATAAATAAACAACATAATTATTGCATGGATGGAGGAGGGCTCCATATATTACAGACCTCTCTATAACCCGTATGTGTAAGAGCATTCGACCAGTAACTGATCACCTCTGCTTTCAATTTAACTTCAACCGACAGTAGGTTGCTGAGAGAATCTAGGCTATCACAGAAAAATGGAATAAGTATATAAACTTTTAGGGTAGTATTTTTTTTTGGAATGATAAGAGATTTTATCATTTAAAAAAATGAGGGAAGCCAACTCACAACCGAGGTGGTCAAAACAAAGGTGCAACGACCAAAGAAAAGATACGGAGCATAAGTGTATCAGAAACCTCAACGAGGGAGGAAATCAAAGATCAATGAATCTCTATCAGCTGCCGATCTAGACAATGTCGATCTAGCCAATCTGTCAGCGTCGCTATTAGCGGAACAACGCACATGATGAAAAGATATGGGGTGCCCTGCTACTCGTTCCTGAATCTCGTCAAACCAGTGGGTAAATCTCCGTGGATGGAAGTGACTCCCAACCTATGTCACAAATGTCGTTCTCGGGAATCTCTCGGCAAGGGAAAATCTCGAGATATATTAATTTTTATTAAATTTTTCAGGTTTATATCGGGAAATAAACGGTAAAATAAAATTATTGAAAAATATATAAAAATATTAAATTTAAGAAAAAATATCGTAAAAATATCGGATATTTATAATAAAACCGAAAATATCGCTACATTTTTTTAATTTCGGGATTAGTTCGGGATTTTGTCATTTTATCAAATCTCGCGATAAAAACACTATATTTTGAAAGTATCCGGAAATATTTGTGACATAGCTCCCAACGAGCCAACGGATGACATTGAGGGAATCTTCCTCGACTATCAAGTTGCTCAGGTCTCGCTTGTCTATTATCCTTATACCTGTAGAACCACCCTTACCTCCGCTCAATTCGGCCTGAAAGATCCCATTTAGTGGAACGCGGGCCCTGGATTGCCCATACTTTACCGAGGGATGGAGTAATAGCTAGGTTGCTTCTTGCACAAATCTCTCTCCACCCATACCATATAAATCAAAGGAGGAACCTAAAGCTGAGAAGAATCCTTGCACATGAAATGGTTAACATGATTGCACTTCTTTGAAGACCAATCCTTTGAAGACCTGTGCATTTCTTTCCTTCTATAGAACCCGCCAACAATACCACATTACAAAGCATTTTCCCCTTCTGCCGCCAAGGAGAAAAGTACTAGCACTCTAAGAGGTGGATAAGGCAAGTTAGAAAGACCCATATCAAACCGAATCTACTATGGTTTTGACTCCACACTTCGCTGCCTAGATTCCACACTTTGACTAGAGGCGAGGTTACATAGCTAGGAACGATCTAATGGCAAAATGATTTGAATGTGAATACCCCGGAGGAGTTCCAAATATAAACCCTTTTATCCGTACCATATTTTTAATGTAGAGGGATTCCTATATTCCCCGAAGCGAAGCTACTTCATCAAAATCTCTGTCAAAGGAGTTGTGCCCATGGTTTTAAATTTCGGCCGAAACGTTTCGTTTCGGCCAAAATATTTCGGTTTCGGTGGAAAACGAAACAAAATTCATAGTGAGTCGGAAAAGTACCAAACTTCCCCGAAACGTTTCGGAAATTTCCGAAATTTCGGTGAAATTTTTACAAGATTTCGTCCGAAATTTCGTACCGAAACCGAGATTTAAAACCTTGGTTGTGCCTGAAATTCACCTTCCATGAGATTCTACCCTCCACCCACTCAAAGCAATCCTTGACAAAGGCATATTCATTAGAGGCTACCCTGAAAAGGTTAGGAAATTACTCCATTAATGTAGTTTCTACTCACAAATTATCATTTGATCCGGTCACCCGCATGGACTCTAAATCGAATCCCGGAAAGCTATATATGTCGTCTGATAACCAATGGTGGAGACACCATACTTGTTTCATGTTTTCAATGACTCTGACCAATAACTGATTTCTCTCCTCTCCAATGATTTAATCGAAACGAGCGTGGTTTGCTTAGTGTAGTACATAAAAGAGAGAGAGAAAAAAAGAATCACATTAAGTAACCTAGCACAAATGGAAGCTCTGCTCAACAAAATAAAGGATATCTCTAGATGCCTGGATCATTGCAGCCCACAGCGCAACAATAGCCATGAAAATTAATCGTATTCCCAATCTGGTCCAACGAGATCCCACAAATCAAGAAGAAATGCAGGACATAGAGAATGAATTTTACATAAACTCTCAAGGAAAAGGAAAAGCCAGGGAGAAATTTATTTTCTCTCTCAGTTTTATTTACCCAACCAATTCTGAGTTCTTTGGGCTGGGACAAACTCAGGAAGGTAAAGGAAAAAACAGAAGACAAGAAAAAATATGCATTAATTTGAGTGTCTTTTGAAGAATAAAAGACAAATAGACAAAGGGTAACAACTTCAGTCTTCATCTTGTCTAATGCATATGGGCAACAGTGATGAGTTGTTAAGTCGACAGAAGAGGCCATTCAGAAAAGCAACCAAATTGAACCTATAAATGGCACTGGGATGCTACTTACGAAAGTTTTAGTCAGACAAGATACATCCAAAAACAGAAGCCATATCTATGATCCAGAATATTGAACCTACATATTGGTAAGAGAATAGAAAGCAAACGAAAAGTGAAATGAGCACCTTTTTTGCAAGGGAATGAAGCATACGCTTCACTTACCAAATGATAACATTCCATCTAGATACATGCCAGTTTCAATTTGTTCAAAATTACAATGTCCATACCTAAAGATTGGGTTGGCAGATAACTGTCTAAATGGTTAACATAAAGCAAAATGAAATCATATAATATTCAAGATATTAATGGACAAAGAAGAACAGCCATGATCTAAAGTAGAACGTCAGGATCTAACCCTAATAATCCAGAGAGTCTATCAATAAGCTGATATTCTTCAAAGGATGGCTAGTGTACGGTGTACCCAATTGTTGTAAATACTCACATATATGGGATAATGATGTGGCACAACAATCACAACTATCATTTACATAATTCCTTTGTGGGAATCGATTTGGAAACCAAAGGCAGCTTACATGCATTATTCACTGGATCATATTTGAATCACCTGCTATTATATACACTTTAAAGAAATAATTAAGAACAATTCCAGCAGTGCAATTAAGAAATGTACGATGGTGATCATATCTCTGCAGCAGGAACATGTAGTACCTAACTAATACACTTCCAATGGGATAACTAATTGTACTCCCCACAGTGGAATTGACAATTGCACATACACAATCATTTTGATAGGAAGTCAGGAGCAAGTCAAGTCAGAAACTCTCACTCATAAGTCGAATTTACCTTAATCATACCTATTTCACTCGCCTAGCTATGATCTCGCTATCGTCAACTCCTATGCGTGAGTTAGTGGATACCATATCATAAAAAAGAGAACTAGAATCCAACTTTGCACTACTTGCGGAAAAAAAAAATTGAAATTGAAATTCACTTACAGCACGACGGTAAACCAGTTCAGGCTTCAACTGCCTGGGGTCATTCCACAAAACTTCGGTATCAGAACTTGCACGAATGACAAACTGGTCTCTAGCTTTTTCATCAGTCAGCCACTGTTGTAAATTTTCCTGTAACCATACACAAATAAGCACAACAATAATAAGCATGCAGGAAGCATGATTAATATTTATTCAATAACAGCCATGTTAAACTCAGAAGAATCACTAGTGTGCAATACACCCAAATTTCCAGATAAATCATTTCAAGTATCATTGACCTTTTCTCAAATAGGGCCGTGGAAGTTAGCGGACATTATTTCAGAAATTAAGGATCTAGTTTTAAAAATAGGCCTGATTTCCATCAAATGAAGATGTCAGCAAATGAACAAGTAGACGATTGGCTAAAGGAGTGGAAAACGAAGTGGTGGAGATTGTAAATCAGCTCTAGATGACGTAAAGGTGGACTTTTAATGATTAACATTTATTCAATAACAGCCATGTTAAACTCAGAAGAATCACTAGTGTGCAATACACCCAAATTTCCAGATAAATCATTTCTAGTATCATTGACCTTTTCTCAAATAGGACCGTGGAAGTTAGCAGACATTATTTCAGAAATTAAGGATCTAGTTTTAAAAATAGGCCTGATTTCCATCAAATGAAGATGTCAGCAAATGAACAGGTAGACAATTGGCTAAAGGAGTGGAAAACGAAGTGGTGGAGACTGTAAAATCAGCTCTAGATGACGTAAATGTGGACTTTTGATGGTTAGGGATGGGCTGTTTGGGCGTTCCTACTGGAAACACTCTTTGGGATGTCTTGTCCCTGTTGTGTGTATGTTGTTGTATCTTTTTCTTAACAAAAAAGTTACCTTTCAAAAAAAATATCATTTAGTTTTTCTCAAATAATGATCACCATGTCCTCTTCACTTAAGTCGGGCAAGCAAGCATACGTAATCACAATTGAGAATTTGAAACAGAGATTCTTGTATTATGGAGAGACAATAAATCTCATTGCGTTACAGATGACAGGTAATATTTCAGATTCAATTAGGTTTTTTCACATGATAATTAAAATGGTATGACTAAAATGAAGTGAAATAGAAAATTTGCCAAGAAAGTCAACTGAAAAGAACAAACAAAATCCGAAAGGAAAAGGAAAAATGTCTCTACAACAAGCTCCTAGTCCCCTCCGTAGTCAAATAGGCCACTTCAGAATTGGATTCTAAAAGAATATACCGAAAGGAAACATTTTAGTTGATTAGCAGAATCAAAATTTTCTTCCACCAGATTAGCAATGGGATGAAGCAAACCAATTGTTTTCAAAACCCAATTTATAAAATTCACTTTCTACAAAGAAGGGACCCTCTTAAGACATTTACCCCCCCCCCCCCCCGGCCACATTTGATCCCCAATTCCTAACTGCCCCAAAAATGCCAGTGTGACCTCCCCCAAGTGGCCTGAATGATACCTCCCACACCGATCAGACATGTGTTGCCAATACATGCATCATCAAAATTTATTTTGAGGCAGCTCCAGTGGTGCTGCCAATCATTCACCAAATGATATGCCTTGATCTTCCACAGTGGCGCTTGCTTGTCCACCAAATGATATGCCTCAAAATCTGCCCTTAACAATACATAAGAACCCCTCCCTCCTTCCCTCTATGAAAATAAGCAAGCTTAACCTCCACAAAGGAATGGATTCCTCTTAGCCAAATATTGGCCGAACATCACAAGCAAGCTTAACCGTGTTACACACAACTCCAACTTCTGCCTCAGGCGCATCACCATTGGGATCTGCATATGCCAAAACAATTCTTCCATAACGCTGTCCCTGGACTCCCTGCAAGAGACTTTTACTACTTCACCCACTTGAGAGGAAGACCGACCAACCTCGGGAGGTCTGATTGTGGGAAGTAACACTCGTATATCATAATGTATAAGTGATAATTGAGATACACCGTAAGTTATGAGAATTGATTGAGCCGTACACTTGTACATGTTTTATACACTTGTGTCAGTGAATATAAGTCATTTAAGTAGTTTCCTTTATGCCAATATTGATTATGCGTAATGAGAGATTCTGTCATTTGGATTGTGACTAATACAAAGGGGAGGAGACATGTCATGAGGTGGCCTTGAACTCCTACTTCTCCAAAATAGTTTGTGGGCTTGAGTTGCCCTAATCTCTTCCTTTCTGCTGCTTCTCTTCCTTCTTCAACTCGAGGCTTTTTTACATGTGCAAGACAAGATGTGGTTTCCAAGTCCTCAGCAAAAGCAAAGTATTGATCTACGCATCCAATGAGGTCATGTCGCTCCGTGGTCTTCTTAGGAATGATAGAGGTGAAGTGGTTTGGGCTTTTTCCGGTCCAATCTGTATAAGCGATTCTTCTGAAGCGGAAGTAAAAGCGGCTTTTTCCGGAATATTACATTTAGATAATCTCATCCTGGACAAGGTGATAGTAGAAGGGGACTCGGCAAATGTGGTAAAGTGGCTTTCAGGTTCTGCTCCGCCGCCGTGGAGATTCCTCAGTATTATGGATGATATCTCTGATTATGTTTCTGATTTGGCTACAGTTTTCTTACATATTCGGAGATCGGCAAATGGCGAATCTGATTCCCTTGTCAAATCTAGGGTGAGCAGGGCTAGTTTAGAGTGGTTTGATTATCTCCCTCCGTAAATTGTATTTTCTTTTTCCTTTTCTTTGTATTTTGTGAACCTTCTCGATTCCTTCCTTCAATATATTAATATTCAAAAAATAATGAGGTCGTGTCGCTCCGTAGTCCTAAACAGAAGCAGAATATTGTTCTCTGTCTGAATATTGATCTCTGTCTACACCATCCAATGAAGTGGTGTTGCTTCGTTGGCTTTCAACATTGATATCTTTCTTTCTTTGAGTGCACCACTTTATGACAATAAGAGTATTATTCAGATTGCCACGATATTAGATTAATGCTTCAGAATTTTCTATAAAATCAATCATTCAGATAGTACCCAAAGATTTGCAAGTCCAACCAGATTTGCAAATCATTCAGATAGTTGAGTGATCACTTCAGTGAATTTCCTTGTACTCATTGGTAATTTGCTGAGGTTTATACTTGGCCCAAGGTTGTGAGCTTCTAAGAACCAATTATAACCTTTCTTTTGGTTATGACATGCCAACCTAAGTCCGTGTTCAATCTAGAGTTTGTTGTTGTTTCTAGTAAACGGTGGATTCTGCTACTCAGCCAGTGGTTCTCCGGGTATTTTTTTCTCTTTTGGAAGGATTATATTATTTTATGAAACTTAATTTGTTCTCTTAAAGGAGTTTACTTCCAACCTATGATTTAGCCGACACTCTGAACGACATTCTACTTTTGTTTAGGACTACGAAGCAATGAAGTTGAAGCGACAAGAAGCTAAAATATGAATGAAAGTTCAGCAAGAAACAAATAAACAACAATTATAAGCCTAGCAATGCATACAACCAAGCATACATACGTACCATGTAAGGTTTTACTTAGTACATAGTTGATTCTGAAAATAAATTGCTAACACAACATTTCCTTGAACCATGTAGGCTTTGAGAACAGAGAGAAACCAAATATTAGAATGCTCCAAGAAGAATTGGACAGTGGGCTATTTGTGTAAAAGACGGAATATACCAAGCTCCTCATACTAAAGATACATCCCATGAGCACAACAATCAATTACACCTCTAGGTTTCTTAAAGTGACTACTATACATTGAACGATGAGCATGTACTGCCACAAAAATGTGTTTTCCAGCTCATGCACCATTTATTTTGCATAAAATATAGAATTTTCATGGACTTTATTATAATAAAAAAAAGGGAAGGGGGGGGGGGGGGGGGAAAGAAAAAAAATTCCCTGCAATCAATGGATATATATATATATATATATATATATATATATATATATATATATATATATATATATATATATATATATATATATATATATATATATATATATATAGAGAGAGAGAGAGAGAGAGAGAGTTACCCCAGGTGTGTATGGCTTAATTTCAGCAGGTTTCCATTCATCTGGAACTTTCATGTACTTGTCAAAGTCATCAAACAAGTTAACGGCAAAAATATGAGCCTTATCCAACTTGTACCCATTGGTTTTCTCCCTTGCAAGCTCTGCTTCCTATAACAGAAAACAGCACATCAATAGATAGTCCACTCACCCCAAACGTACTTGTAAACAATAAAACAATACTTTATTAAAAATAAATAAATCAAAACCAGAGCCTAATTACAAGTTCGCAAATACAATCCTTCTTTATCTTTAGTTAAACATATAAAAGTAGAGAAGAGACACATGTGTTTTTATACAATTGGACGCTTGAGGAAAACAAAACGATTGAAATAATAAAGTAGATGTTTAGGTAACAGATTATATGTCCATAAACCTCCAAAATTTTCAAAAGAAAAATGTATCACAACTTTTCAATCCCTGAAATTGAGAAGCATAAATCTATATAGAAAAAATATAAAGGCATATTCAAAATACTCCAAAAAGTATAAACTAGATCAATTTATCAAGGCCTACGATGCTTTCAAAATTACCTGAGGGGTATTGTATTCGATGAAGCAGTATCCTAGGGTTTTCTGGCTCTCCGGATTTACAGGCATCCATAGCCCATCCTCTTTGATTACGCCAATCTGACTATAAATCTTGCGAATAACACCTTCGAGTTTTTCAAATTTCTCTGGAGGAACAACAGGTAGATTATCGACGACTATGATGTTTCCAAATCCACCCTCGAACTCCAGATTATCCTCCTGGAGGAGATCCTTATCGTCATCTCTGCAAGATAAATAAAAATAGAAAAGATCAAAATCTGAGAGAACTGAAGAACTAGGGTTTACAGAAAAAATATAATTTAGTTAGGGTTAGGGTTTGAATCTGATAGAACTGAAAAACTAGGGTTTACGGAAGAAAAAAGAGAATTTAGTTAGGGTAAGGGTTTGAATCTGAGAGAACTGAAAAACTGGGATTTACGGAAGGAAAAAAAAAACAAGAATTTAGTTAGGGTTAGGGTTAGGGTCAGGGTTTGAATCTGAGAGAACTGAAAAAGTAGGTTTTATGGGTGAAAGAAGAGAATTTAGTTAGGGTTAGGATTTGAATCTGAGAGAACTGAAAAACTAGTGTTTAAGGAAGAAAAAAGAGGATTTAGTTAGGGTTAGGATTTGAATCTGATAGAACTGAAAAACAAGGTTTTAAAAAAGAGAATTTAGTTAAGGATATGGTTTGAATCTTAAAGAACTGAAAACCAGGGTTTACGGAAGAAAAATTAGGAATTAGTTAGGGTTAGGGTTAGGGTTAGGGTTTTAGACATTTTGCTGTCGAAATCATCGCCTGGAGGAAGCTCGATGGCGTCCCAATCGACTCGAGATAAATCGATCCCGAGTCCAGCAGCAGTAGCTTCGATTTCCGCCATTGACATCACGTCCGCCATTGTTTAGTTGATGGAAACACTCAACAAAAACACTCCTACTGGTATTTTTACAGGAAATCGTGGTTAGATGCAAAACGAAACAGAAAACCCTAGGGCGTTAGGGTATTTATAGGTAGAAAAATGCTTTCCCAATTCCGATTTGCGTGTTTTGGAAATTTTTCATTGGAAAATTGTTTCCCTAGGAAGCGGTTTTCCAGTGTTTGGTTAACACTAATGCTCTGTTTGGTTACCTTCTTTCTTAGAAAAATACCAGGGAATGTAATTCTACTGATTTGCTTAAGGCTGTTTAGTTTGGAATTTAGCTAAAACTAGTTGCAGACCCATGCGATGCACGGGACGGCAAAAAACTGCTTTATAACTTATTTATAGGAAAAAAAAACAAAGAGGATACATTCATAAGGAAGATATATTTGTAAATATAGAGATTAGAAATCAATATTACACAGTTGAGTGGAAGATAACACCCAAATTAGGAAGAAATTAACAATTAAAAATAAATATAAATACAAAAAAAAAAAAAAAAAAAACAGCCAAAACTTTAAGCCCAAAATATAGAAAGAAATCAAAAACATAAAAAAAAAAGCCCAAGATAGGAACAAATTAACAATAAAAATAAAGCCAAAATAAAATGAATAAAAATACATCCGAATCTTAAAGCCCAAAATAGAAAGAAATTTAAAAAATAAAAATAAAGCCCAAATAGGGAGAAATTACCAATATGAATATAAATTCAAAATAAAATACAACACTAAATTTACAAAAAAAAATAGCATGATACCTTTATTCACCTTATTCCCAAACAAATCACACACCAATATTTTCAAGGGGTTTGAAAATGAGAAGAAGAAAACAACATCCATTGACACCATTTTTTTTATCTTTGAGACATATCCTTTTTGTTCATACATGTTATTTTTGAAAGAAAATGTCATTACACAAATTTCCATTACCTTATTTTTTGTTTTTTCTCAATTATTAATTAAAATGCTTTTTGGTGGGTTCTGTTAATTACATTGCTAATCCACAAAGCATTGATTTTTTATAACCACAAAGAAAAATTGATATCTATCAAAAAAATGAAGGCCACCAAGTGGATATAGAATTCATTATCTCCATTATGTAATAATAATAGATATGCTTAGAAATAGCAGAGCAGGCAATGCAATGGATTCCAAAACTCTAATTTCTCAATGTTGGACGTTTTTCAAAACATTTCTCTCTCCCTTACTAATAGGGTGTTTATGGCGTGAGAGGGGCCCTCTCACGTAAGGCGCGCCTGACTTACCATACTAAGAAGGGCGTGAGAGAGGCCCTCCATTAGTAAGGGCCAAGTTCTTGATCCAATGTGGAGACAATGTATGTTCGTTATACCCTTCATGACTCGTTTAGGGATAACCAATTCATGGGGTGGTTGGAGTCTCACAGGAGGAACTATAACGAATCCGGGTATTTGGAGTGACGAAGGTGTGGTTGAGGCACATATTGTGTTTTCTGGCTTGTGCTTCTTAGCAGCTATCTGGCATTGGGTGTATTGGGACCTAGAAGACTCTGGTTTCTCCATTGCAACCGCATATGATTCCTGCTCAGTACAATTTACTCCATTTGAGTAAGAATAGATATAGACCAATTGGATTATGGTTCTATTACATGGCATAATAGAAGAGGAACAAAAATGAGAATATAATTAGACTAAGCAAATATGAGAATATATGAGAACTAAGACTTAGTAATAAACAAATTGAGCTTTAAAACAAAGGCATGCCTTGCAGCTGTAAAGGAGGGGGGCTTACTATCAAATTCCTTAAGATCTAGGAAAAGATAAGCGAGTCAGAACTTGAAATATGGGAATTTTTTTCTTATATGTTGCCTGACCGATGATTCTGTTGCTCATTAGTTTCAACTACTTTAGGCCTTGTTTTCATAAGGACCTGTCAATCAAAAGAGTGCATTCCTAAGTATATGGGAAATCAACAGTAGAGATTAAAACATGGAGCAAATAGTGTACATAAAAGTTAAACTCTGGAAGCATGTACTCTCATTAATTAGAAAAAAAAAAACTTCTCTAATTTGTAATTTCTTGTTTGCAACTCTTGCTTTTGATTCCAGATCATAGTCATAGATCTCCTTACAAAGAACATTTTTTCTCAACAACATGTTAATAGATGATCAAACACAGAGAAGCATTGTTCATAAAAGTTAACCTTTCGAAGCATGGTATTCCTATTGATTACAATTGAAATCTTCAATTCACTTTTCGAAGCATTGTATTCTCAATGATTAGAATCAAAATCTTCTCCTCTAATTTGGAATTCTTGTCTTCCAACTTTCTATCTTTTGAATCCAAATTATATACAGAGACCCTGTTTCTCTGCAACCTGATAATAGAAGCAACTCTGGTCAAACAATAAAAAACATCATTCATTAAAAATAAAAAGACCATGAGTGCAAAATTTTGACCTCAGGCCATATTTTGTGCGGCTAAATTCTAAATAGCCATTACAACAACTTGACATCGAAGAAGCATAAAAAAGTTTTAAGTTAGACATAGTTGCAAATGAGACAGTAAGCCCACTTTTGAAGCAATTAACTATATCATTTCTAAAACCATTATTGCCATTATTGCCATTAGGGGAAGCAAATGAGTGCGTTAGAGAAGATGAAACACTCATTTGGATAATTGAATACCAGTATAACACCGTTTAAGAAAGAGAAAAACGCTCATTCTAGTAAAGTATAAAACGAAATTTTTTAGGTGACTATTAGTAGAACAAACGTTTTAGAGATGAAACGTGAGCATGGATGCCTTTTCCGAGAGACGGTCCACGATTTAGACTATACTGGAAGAGATGTCACGCTTGACTTTTCAAAGACATAAAAGCGAGATTTATGCGCTCTATTAAGGAAAAGACGTGCCAAAGTTTGGCGTTAGAAGTTTCCTAGATTTAAAGGAGAACATATGCCGAATTTCCGTGTAAATTGGAAACTATTTGTCTTAGGCTATGCTAATATACGGTGTAGAGAAGGAGTGCTATACACAGATGATGCGTGTATAGCTACCACATTCAGCTACGGCTAGAATTGACTTTTCCCTAACTAATTAAGATCCCCACTAATTACGTTTTCAACTTTTTAGGAAACTAAATAGGATTTTCACAAATTAATTACTAATTTAATTTTTCACATTCACCTAATTAATAGTCACCATGCCAATTACTAAAACAATCGTCCCCTTTCATATCGGTTTTCCTCCTACCATTAAATTTATTACTAAAAATTACTCTCTTAAATTCCAAACTTTAATTTTACCAAAAATTTAGCCCCAATAAGAGTCTCTATTAAAATCGAATTTATATTGTAATACCGGGTAAAAATAACATTTATTATGCATACAAACTATTCACATGTTACTATTCCTCTCATTTTTTCCTATAAATAGAGCAGCCAGGAAGAGAAAAGAAAGAAAGATAAAGAAAAGGGAGGAGAAGAGGGATAAGAAGGAAAAGGCTAGGAGAATCACTTCTCCTTGATCGTTGTCATCTTCAAGGTCAAGAATCTTCAAATTCTCACTTCTCAGGTTTAATAAGGCAGGTGATAGCTAGACTCGACTGCTGTCTTTTCTCAATGAAAGTGATAGGGATATGATTATATGTTGTTTTATTCAGATATTTCTTATCCGTTTTACTTCAAATATTCATTGTTTACATTTGAAAAATATCAAATCATATTTGTTTCAAAATGATGAAATATGTTTCATTCTGGAAAATGAAATAAAATGTTGGATTTCATATGCACGAAAAGTTTGAATGAAAATGAGAAATGAAAGAAATGAAAGAGGTAAATGTGCGATAGTCTCTCTCGTGTAACGTGTTTGTACCTCTGAGCCGTCGACTTACCCAAAAGCGGAAGCGGGCTAGGTCCAAAGCGGACAATACGAGGGTGAGGCGGATCGTTACAGGAAACTTCAAAAATAGAAACAACTGTAAACTATTGGGCTTTAAATGGTTTGTTTTATTATCTAGTTAAATTATTTCTATAAAATAATCCTATTAGTATTAGTTTTAAATTCACATTATGC